>NC_142490.1:18727380-19049046 GCF_965113065.1 Corylus avellana | reverse complement strand
CATGGGCCTATCATTGGCCATTAGGCCCAGAATTTGGTAGGCTTATAGTGTGAATTTATTTCCAACAATGGAGATATTTCATGTCAAACCATGTGTTCATCTAACTATACACATTTCTTATTAAAAACAAAAAAACAAAACAAAAAAAAACTAGTGATGATTTTTACAAGATTCTCAACAAGAAGTTCAGTCATGTCTTGGGTCTTTGATGTTGCCAATTTTAAGACCTTTTTATAGCATGCCCCAAAAATCCCAACATCAACCAAGTTGTTTTTATCGAAATTGTCAGTCATCAATTTTTTTTTTTTTTTTAATTGAATAAGGAAAGGGGTAATGAATCGAATACCAAAAACTGAATGAGCTTCCCACCATTAGCCCTGTCGGTCATCAATTAATTGCTCAAGTTGTTGCTATGAATAACTATTCACGCCACGTGTCGTAATTATAGGCAAGAGAATTTGTGAACCTTTTGTTTCTTCATTAAGACAATTAAATATATTACAAATAAAACCTATACGTTTTAATTGTCTTATATTGAGATATAAACATAAAGCAAGAGAAGATGAAAATAAAATTAGATAAAGAGAGAGAGAAAGTGAGAATTTGAAAACTTTTTGTTTTCCTCATTTAGACAATTCAATGCATTACAAATAAAACTCCTATGTTTTAATTGTCTCACTAAAAGGCTAACATCTAAAACGCCACGTGTCGCAATTGTAGGTACTTTCTAATAGGACCGGTTGAGGACACGTGTCACAATTCTACGCACTCTCTAAGCCAAAACTCGGCTTTTATATATATATATATATGATAAGAGTTCATCATACATATGTTCTACACTTCTACTAATAAATTGGTCAGAGAATATTTATTATCCATTACTTATGGGTTAATTATATTTATTATTGGTTAATTCGGTTACTTATTGGTTAATTCAGTTAACCGACAAAAAGATATATATACCAATTAACCAAATCGAACCGCCTTTGGTATAGAAATCCTTAATCGATTACCGACCAACTTCTGGTGGTAGGTGGTAAATGTCGGCTCGGTCGCAGTCAGTAGGGGGTAAACGGTTAATCTACCGATCATTTTCTCATTCTCTCAATTTTTAATGATAAAAATTCAATGAACGGAAAAGAAATGAATTATTTTTCTTTAATTTAATATTTTACATGTTTAAAGTTGAATGGAACCATCTTTTCAAATGATTATAGATTGGGGGAACACATCAAATCGAGGATATTACAAAGATCTCGCAGTCCGTTCTCAAAAGACAAATTCAAAGTTCGCAACACTTGGAGAGAATGTCTGTTGCAAGAAAGATCAGTGCATATGATTGCATGATTGCTTGACAAAGTTCATAAGCAACTTCAACATTTATGTATATGGAAATTATTCTTGAATCTGCAAATTGTCTCTCTTAGGACACATTAGGATACAAATCTTGAGTAGAACTCACTCTTAAAACCCGCTTGCAAGAAAAGGGTGTCTAAGAAGTTACATACACATAATTAAGATCATACTTAACTCATGTGGGACATTAAGATCAAATCAATTTGATCAAATATCTTTTGCTTCATCTTACAGAACATATTCATCTGCAAGTTTACAATGTGATAAATAACAACAGTACCAAAACCCCCCCTCCGGATTGGAGTTGGTGAAGCAAATGCTTTTCCAATTAGAAAAAAGCGTTTTGCATGGCAGTACCGAAAAATCAAGATTAATTAGATAGAGATCCAGAAAAGATGTAAAAGAAGAGGCAAGCTATGTTGAATCTAATGACTGAATAAGTCTATCAGCTTCATTGACCACATCAAATGGGTGTGTTAAGGCTTTAAACCTCAATTCCTCGCCATATATACTTGGATCCGTTATAAGTTCATGAACAACAGTTCGGCCTTCAAGCATGTTCACTACTACTGCAGACATGGTGGGTCTAAGTGCTGGTGATGAATTCGCATAATAGAGCTACTTTGATCATTCTAATTGCCTCCTCGTTGAACTCGGAACCCAACTTTGGATCGACCAGCTCCATTAGATTACCCTTTTGATTTAGAACAAAGGCCTGGAAGAAGCATAGAGAAGAGATTGGAAATGAAATGTAGCAAATAAAAAGAAAAGAACAAAGTAGCCAAAACAAGTAGTAGAAAAATAAAATATACATGTAGCTGAATTCACGCCTAAAGTGAATGAGTCAATCTCAACCTAGTTTAGTTTATTTAAGTTAAGCGGAAAGCCACAAAGAAGCAACCCTTCTCTGGGCCATGTTTCAAATTCAAATATTAAAAGGAAAAGATCAAATCTTACCCAATCTAGTAAGCATACATAATTCTCATTTGGTCGGTATTTCATGTTGTTCTTCCCAGCAACAATTTCCAATGCAACAACTCCAAAACTGTAGACGTCTGCTTTATAGGTTAAATAACCCCATAATGCCTATTCTGGCGCCATGTATCCTCAGCAAAATAAAGATTTTATTTTGACTCCCTGGTTCACTAGTATGAAGCTCTTATCTTATGTATTCGAAAAAGTCCAACATGATCATGAATAGAAACTTAGTTACCACCTCATGTTTCTCTTGCATTAGCATTCAGTTATGCAATCAATAAGCTACTAGAATTGAGAAGTTATCCATTCCATTAAAGATACACAAAATTATTACCGACAGGGAAGAAGATAATTTCATTACTTTTGCAACATGCAAATAGATAACTGATGTAGTCTTGTACCATTGCCCACACAAGTTGTCTGGTCATTGAGCTCAAATTTAATGGGGTTGGTTTTACAATTCCACAAGATGTCAAAAATTCCTCTGTTTCACTTGGTGACATTGTAGCAGTTTTTGAGAATATTTGAAATGGGAATTAAAGCATTGTTATAGGGAAACTGAATATTTGGACACGAGTTTCTCTAAATTATTTAATTCTTAATTTAAACCAAGGGAGTATATATTTAGGGGTAGCACTTACGTTAAGGGTCGAATAGGCAGATATTTGGACACAAGTTTGTCCAAATTATTAGTTCATGTTTCATGTTTAGAACAGTTTCCATATGGAAACTTTTCGAATATGCAGACTTTAAATGCTGCAGCTGTTCTGGTTCGGTTTCAGGGCAGCATCTCACATAGACATTAAGGTTAATATCTGTCCCAGTTATCTCTTAGTCGATAACTAGGGAGGCCAAACAGAAAAGTAACAAGTAGTCTCCAAATTGAAAGAGTGAGGGAAAGATGTAGCTTACATGGTTCCAGCAACTCGAGTGCTGATGTGGGTGTTTTCCTCTTCGTCAAGCTTGGCCAAACCAAAGTCAGAAATCTTTGGATTAAGGTCTGTATCCAATAGCACATTGGTAGTTTTGATGTCTCTATGAACAATTCTCAAGGTTGATTCCTCATGCGAGAAAGCCAGACCTCTTGCTATGCCAATGCATATTTTCTGCCTCGTAGCCCAGTCCAATTCTAACCGGTATTCATCTGGACCTATATTTTTCATAGATAGTCCAATGGGGAATTCATCAACTTAGTTTCTTATATAGATCATTTGCAGTGTTAGGTTCCTATGCTTTAGTCAATGTAGAATACGAAAGTGAAAAAGCTTACCAAACAAAGCGTGTGCCAAGCTATTGTTTTCCATGTACTCATATACCAAGAATAGTTGATTTCCTTCAACACAACATCCATAGAATCTAACAAGATTTGGGTGTTGTAAAGCAAATATCATTCCTATTTCGTTCACAAATTCACGATTTCCTTGATTTGATTTTGAAGAAAGTTTCTTAACTGCAATTATAGTACCATCTAACAGTATACCCTGCATCAGAAATAGAAAAAATATACATCTTTAGGTATGTATTCATGATCTAATGAGATGCCTCTAGGTAACACGGATAAGTAAGAAAAAGAAAATAGATATCCTAAAATTGAAGGAAGATGACATTGTGGAATACCTTGTATACAGATCCAAAACCACCTTCCCCAATCTTGTTTGCAGCATCAAAGTTGTTAGTGGCTGCTTTGATTTGCCTATAGGTGAAAAAACCAGTTTGCAGATCTAATCCTCTCAGCTTTGTCAAATGAATGAAAAGGTGGGGCTAAGATGTTAGATTACACCTTATAAATGATATGATTTATTTTTTTAATTAGTATTTTTGTGTCTATTGACTACTTAGAAGATGTCATATAGAATGTGACCAAACAAATGCGGTGAGAAAGTAGTACCATACTGCTGTTGGTCAACCACATATACCCGAAGTTTACTAGATTTAGGGTTTCATTTTGTTTCCTACGTCTACTCAGCAGTCAGAAGTGTATTGGGAATCAAAAAAAAAAAAAAAAAACAAATAAAAAGGGAGCTTCATTGGTGCCTATTACCAAGAGATGTGCCTTTTGGTTCTCTGCAACACTTATGATAAGATCATTTAGAGGACATTTCAAAAAGAGAGTTAATTGAAATCTATAATCTTTTATCTCTCCCATTTACTCAACGCAGTGATCTCAAGCTATCCATCTCTCATGTAAATATGCCTTCATTTAGATTCTATTAAAAAACATTGATCTCAAATTTCAGTACGATCTGGTCATATCATATATGATTATGATTGAAACTAACTAACTCCAATACAAGTACAGGAAAAGCCAAAGAAAACTATCATGAAGACAGATTCTTATGCTATGCAATCCAGCAACAGTATACTTTCTTTCATGGTGTACTTTGGATTACTGGTTTTTCATCAAGGGAAATATTAAACAATACAACACGCAGACTGCAATAGTATATACAAGTTGGTAAATATATACGTTATTTCAACTTCGTGAATAGTTGGAGAAGATAACAATTATCATTTCTAATGTTTGCATGAAAATGAGCGCCTGGTGATTACCTTTTTCCCTTGATATCCTGCCTCCTATGTAAATTTTCCACATTAGAAAGCCTAAAATCATAAAAATGACCAATATGGCTGATACTACAGCTCCAACAATAATGAATATCTTCTTGTCATCATTAGGGGGGCTGAAATCTGCAAAAGAGATAAGTAGTTAAGGAAACTGATTATAAGTTGCATTCTGGAATACAAGTAGTGTAGTACCATACAGATAGACATAGGTGGACCAATCTAAAACAAGATATGAATGGATGGTTCAAACACATGATATCAGAGTAAGAGTATAAAGAAGATCATAAAAATTTTGATTTCTTCCATCTACTAGCAGTTTAATCTTGTTTTCAGTAATATTTTTGACAGTAAATAATCATGGGTTCTACTTGAACTATATCGTGCTTTGTTTTTATTGTTCATCAATCTAATTAGTATGGAAGAAGTTGGACAGTAAAAATATTCTCGTAATTCATGAAATGGTTACCAGATTCAACAGAGATAGCTGAGATGAGAGGACCATATGTTCCTCTCTCTGGTGCAGCTGTTGTCCCTTTCCCAGCCCAGTGAAAGCGGATCTGTAAAACTTTATTGCTCACAATTGCTTTAAATTCCCGAACAACTGCTTTATCAACCCCTTGTGCAGCATTTTCAATATCAAAATCCTCCAACTCAAGTTTTTCCTGCAATAAATTATATCAATAAAATTGTGTTCTATGTATGCATAAGCAAAACAAATATAACCATGTACCTGGATATAAACATCAAACATCCGCCTTCCAAGACTATAAAAGGATTTGTTGTCTTTGAATACTATCTCTGCAAAGTACAGTTTAACAGTATAATTTTCATTTGCCAAGCACCATGCATAGTATGTTAGAGAAAGAGGAGAGAGCCGTGCACTCGTGAATAATTCAGAGTTATTCATTCTCAGTATCGACACATTATTTGCTATGTATTGATCTGAGGTACTGTTGACATCCCAAAAATTTCCGCTGCTACTGAATCCCCAACTAGCGGTGTTAGGAACAAATTTTGCTGGACCTGCTTGGTTTTGATCCCCTTCGTACTCTATGTTTCCAATAGTGGTTGCACTTCCACCGCAATTTATAAGCAATGAATAGCGATCTACCCAGAAACAAAAACAACAGCATTTTAATGAAATAAGATATAAGAAATGGAAATTAACTTTGTCTTGTTTCATTTACTTGATCGCCAATAAAAAGATGAAATAGTTATCATTTTTTTTTTTTCATTTATGAAAGAAAATATCAAAAGGAAGGTCAGAAAACATAATTAAAGCATACACCTCATAATTTTAAAAAAGTAACATAATTACCTTTTGAGCATGGATAGGTCCGCAGGCACTCGCCGCCAAGTGTTCTTAATTAGTGGCATGCAATAAAGAAGTGTGAACTTTAGCAATATTAGAATGAAAGAAGGAAATGCTTCTCCAAAATAAAAGCAAAAAAAAAAAAAAAAAAAATTGGTTCTTCTTCTAAGTTTACAAAAGCTTACAAGTTGTCCTGTCCAGAGAAGCTATCAAACAAATTCATGATGAAATGAGAACCTAGTTAGTTTTCAAAAACTAGAAAGTTTAAAAGAGGGTAAGTATAAAAATTTCAAGTAAAATTAAATTAAGATTAAAAAGGATAAGAAAAGTTTTTACAGAGTTTCTCGACAAGTAGGTGGTGCAGAGCTTTCTGAAAAGTTACTGTATGAAAGATCTATTTGGCTGCACAAAAACGAATTTTCATTAATAACTCATTATAAATCCTTAAGAAAAGAAAAGGTATATTTGAAAAGGTTTTGATAAAATAAAGATAATTTCAAAAGGAATTCATTTGAATATTCCTGAAACACCTAGACGGATAACATCTGGCCCTTATAGAAGTAGTATGCTGACTGCATCTAACATGTACTCTAAATCAGCAGTTTAACCTATCAATTCAAGCTAAGACCACCAAACTTCCATAACCAACTCCAAATTACTTGTTAACATTGTCTTTCCAAATAACAGAGATCCAACATAACAATGGGAAAAAAAAAAATCCCTCCGCTCTTTTTTACTGGAGTCAAATGGTGCAAGTAAATCTATGCTGGTAGCAAAATCAGTTGGATTCACTCATACAATATGAATGAAGGAGATCTCCCACTGACCATAAAGGGGTCTGCAAAGATTATATATCTGCATAAATATAAATTTTTTTTTTTGATAAACTTAAAAAATAACAGAAAAAGAAACATGTCATCCAAATTTCAAATAGAGTTCAAGATGAATTATATACTAGCTACTACCCCGGCTTTTGATCCAGTCTGGAATAGGCCCATTTAGCAAGTTGCTTGTCAAAAACCTGTTCAAATAGCAACATAATCACGCTCTGGTTAAACACTTACCGATATCATCACTAAAGGAGGAAAATTCGACTGTAAAATATACTTTTTTGATGATGACAATGTATGTGTGTGAGTGTGGCAATCATAAGCAATATATTGTCTTTGATGACAGTGAAATTCCTTATATCTTCACCTATGAAGATAGGAGAAAAGCCAAATAATTATTCTGTGTGCTTTTTAATTTTTTATTTGAGCTTCTCGACAATAGAGCTAGATTTAGGGTTTCGACTCTACACTTACATGTTTTGCAAGTATGCTAGACCTTCAAAATCTGGAACCTTTCCTTCCAATCTGTTGAAGCTAAGATCTCTGCATGGATATAATGATGAAGGAATTATAAAAACAGAAAATGACTAAGACATAAGACTCAATATGTTTGGTAATGATTTAAAAAGTGGTTTATGTGTTTCATTTGAAAAGGTGTTTTAATGTGACATAAATGTGAGAAGTGTGAGAAGTGTCACTTATCAAAAAAAATAAATGTGAGAAGTGTTTTTTGGTGAGTGAAAAGTGTCTTTAGGTGGGGTTCACTTAAGAAATTGTTTCATTGTGTTTTTTATTTATTTATTGATAAATGTAACATAATTGACTTTTTCTTTCGTTGTGTTTTAAAATAAAAAAATACTAAACATTTAATTTGAGAAAACACAAGTGTAGAGCTGAGTTCTTATAATGTTTTATTTTTATTTTTTAAAAAAGAATAGCCGTATGGAGAAAGAAAAAAAAGAGAGGAAAACAGAAAGGAAAGAAGAACTACAGAATTTGTAGTTGTGTCATTTCTGATATAAATGCAGGGATTGGTCCAGAGAGATTGCAGCTCCTCAACATCCTGCAATATCAACCGCCATTATCTAAGCAAAATTGCTATAAATTTGTATCATTTTAGTTCTTGAAATTTTACAGAAAAATGATTCACATACAATCTTTTCATGCCTGTCATGTTACTTAAGGATGGAAATTCAGAACCCTCACCAAGTAAGTCACTAATCCTTCTGCATTAAAGTGCATTATTAATAACTGTTAGTTTCTTAAGCAACAAGTCATGTTAATTTGAGTATCACAAGAAGATGCAAAAGAGATTATGGAATCCTAGTGTACCTCGAAGGTAGAACTTACAGCTCGGTTAAACTACTCAAGACAGAAATGCTAGAGGGAATGGGACCCTCAAGACCACTAGCTTGAATCTCTCTGTTAAAAACAAAATTCTAATGGGTTAGAATCTGAATGTTCTACTAGAAGAGATTTTAACATTATGGGGAAAAAAAAAAAAAATAGACCACATACAATTTCTGAAGTTGTTTCCAACTTTGAAAAAAGTCAGGTATTCGTTCATTGAAGTTGTTACTGCTAATCCTACTGCATATAGCCAAATTGGAAACAAGATTAAATAACATAGAGAGCTGAAGCTTTTCAAGTAAATATATAAAATTACTATGAAGTATAGAAATGGGCTGCAACCACTTACAGTTCCATTAATTTGGTTAGATTAGTGAGAGATTTTGGCAACTCTCCAGTGAGATTGTTAGCACTAAGAATACTGCAGTCATCAAATAGGATGTTCAGACCAGTTCAACTTAGTGGATAATTAAGAAAAGAATTGTCAAATCTTTGAAAATGAATAGAAAGATTAAAAAAGAAACACTGACAGATTCTCCAGGTTAACCAAACTCCCAAGCTCAGGGGGAACAATTCCAGAAAACAGATTGTTCTCTATGCTCCTGAAAATATAGTCTTCATCAATATTAAAGCTGAGCTAAAGCAAATCAAACTATGTTGCATTCTACTAGATTAAAAAAGGGTGAGCAAGAAAGATACAATACGAGCATACATGTATACAAGAGTGGTAATGTTTCCCAGGTAGCTTGGGATTGGCCCTGATAACTTATTTACAGTAATGGACCTGCAGTGAATCAGCTTAAAGCAATAAGAAAGACCATTCACGGGCTAACCCAAGACATGAATTCAGTGTTAAATTGCCTTTCATCATAAAAGCCTAAACCTTTACGATAAGTAGTATTTTAAAATGGTATTAGAGTCAAAGTTCTGAATTCAAACATTATCTCCATCATTTACCTCTCATTTTAAGGAAGAGTTTTAGCCCACATTTTAGACGAGAGCGTTAAAATATAAATTAAATAAATTATTTTTCTATCAGCTTCAATTTAACTTTAACTTTTGAGATAAGCAGCGATTTAACATTCAGCAATAACTTATAGGAATTTCAACTTTGTAGAAGCCCATTCGGGTGGAATTGTACCAGTGAGATAGTTTCGAGTGAGGTCACTACAAGCAAGAGGAAAATGGGCTGTTAGATTAGAAGCTTCAAATTGATTTTCAGGAACAAATGGTTGGTGACTCTTCTTACATCGTCTTTAGGTAGGGAAGCTTCGCCAGGGAAGGTGGAAGCACACCATCGAGATCCTGCCCTTTAAGAAATCTGTAACAAGAATAATTATAGGTAAGAGATTAAATGCCATCTGATTATTACCAGGAAAAGGATCATCTTCACGTACATATGTATGAACAGAAGATGGAAAAATCCAAAATTTCGCTGGCTCAGAAGTAAATAAACCATTATTCAACGCAATCTGCAATTTCCCAAATTATGGAGCTCGTCTCTCTCTCTCACCTCCTCCAGTGAGCTCCCTCTCTCCGTGAGTGTTTTTATCTTCACAAGAGAGCGTCCACCGGGGAGAAGGTGGGAGCTCCTCCCTCCGTCTACCGCTCCTCCTCCTCCTCTCCGTTTTTTTTTTTTTTTGATCAACTTGACCCACGCGCCATCACCAGCAATTTCACCGGCCTCCACCGCTTCTGTTGGCCTCATCACGGTGCGCCGCCTCATCACGTGTGTTACAGGCAGTCAGGCACCACCGTTAACGCCAAGTCTTCTTTGCTCACGTGGCATATCCACCTCTCATTTTAATTCACAATTTCAACATAGTCGGATGGCATTAGGGAAATGAAGGTGACATACAATTTAAGCACGTGACATACGCCAGTTGGGTAGGAGCAATTGTAGATTAGAGAATTGTTGTAGAGTGGCCTCCATCCCGATTTGGGTGTTGCCCAGCTCGACTCATTGCTGCATGGGTCTACGCTGAAATTCCAATCTTTCTTCCCCACTTGTGTAGCTATCTCACCAAGTGCTTCCACTGCAATTTACACCAACCTCATCAATTTTGAACTATTACGTTCGCATTGCGGAATAAAAATGTGACTTTTAGCATTACTTTTATGCTAAGTAGGACGTATTTCCCTTATATTATCCAACTATATTGAAATTGTATCAATTACTTATAAGTAATAGTATATGTTATAACTCTCATTCAACTGAGTTGATATGACAATACCCATTAAAAATAAATCAAAAGCGAATGGGTATTGTCACCCTTTAGCCCAATGAAATGAGAGTGTAGTATATAATATTACTCATTGCTTAGTACTTTAGTTCTCTTATACCATCCAACTATATTGAATATACAATTTCAATATGGTAATGCTAGAAAACATATTAGCATTGTGGATAAAAAGCCTAATGGGTCCGTATGGCATTGGCATGTTACTGTTTAATAGCATGTTATTGTAGCAAAAATTGATTGATGTAAGAAAAAAGTAAGAATGTTTGGTATGAAAAAATGAAAAAATTAGTTTTGTAGTGATTTTTTTTAATTGAGTAGTAATAAAAAGTGATCGATGTGATGTAAAAAATAAGAATGTTGAAAGTTTAAATGTGTAAAATATGAATAATAAAGGTCCATGGCCGTTGCCAAATACAACCAAAAATTTTATTTTGTAACAATTGCTAAAATATGTTAAAATTAATATTAAATGTGAAAAATTCATGTTGTTAAGACCTTAAATATATTGATTAAGGTCAAAAAAGCACTTGAATTGGCCACTCTCAAACAACTTTCTACACAAACAAACAACCAATCAATGACCCTTCCAAGGGGCCAAGCGTGTGATTTGTAAGAAGAAGACGAGAAGAAGAAAAAAGTGTAAGTGTTTAAGAAGAAGAAGAAGAAGAAAGTGTAGGTGTGAGCAAAAATGTCGCATTGTAGTGACATTTTTACTGTTCAAACGTTCTTAATTTTTATTCCAGTCATCATGTTTAAGGATATTTGCAAAATGTTACTATTCGAACGTCATTAATTGTAGTGACCTTTTTGGGCTTAAAATATCATTTTTTACTTCATGTCTTTCTTTTTCATATACGATTTAAATAAAGAGTAATATTATAAACTACATTTTTATTCTATAATGTTGAAGCAACTGTCCTAATCAAGCATTAGATTAGTCATTATAAAAAAGAATAGAAATTACTCCCCCATGTGGTACTCCCCTTTATATATTTGAAATAAATCTCAACCTAAGATCTAATATTATTAACAATGATTGAAGCAGAAGAATTAGACTGAATTGTATTAAATTGGATTCGACAAATGTTGACTGAATTGTATTGTAAATTCGTTTAAACTTGGATTGGAATAGATACAGGCTGTCCCAATTTTATATATATATATCGAGTCCACTAGCTTGAAGAAGTAGGTGAACCGTCCAAAATCCATTTCAACATATAGACTTTATAAAGATTCTCTTAATGGTCTATTTGTTTCGACATAAAATGTTTTCTGTCGAAAATGAAAACATTTTTCGGGATTTGGTTTATATAGAAAATTAGCGACAGTCGGTGACCGAAAAATGGCCGGCGACTTCTAACAAACTCTTGTGATGGATTTCAACTACCTCTGGCAGTGACAAAGAATGAACTACGCGAGACTGTATGTACAATAAGGAGAAGCTCAAACTTGAAAAATTGTTTACCGTTTTAAAAAAGTATAACTATTTTACAGAAATTATTTTTTTTAAAAAAAAATTTTAGTCAACCGAAAAATGTTTTTGGTTTGATCACTGTTTTCGGTTATACCAAACACAAAAAATAAAGAACACATTTTTCAATAAACATTTTACGTCTCACAACAAAAATAACCTTATATTTTTTTATCCGAAATACTCATAATTCAAAGAATAAATTACTAAACATCTAGATCCTTTCATGACATAATGGCATTGCCAACACCACTCTTGGCGTTTTGAAAAATGAACATTCGTCCAATTTGTGTTGCTAAATTCTTTCATTATGAGTCTTAAAGAGGCAGCTCAATCGACTAAGGACCACGCCTCATAAAGCGAAGATCACTAGTTCGAATCTTTATTTTCCTTTCCCACCGCTTGTTAAAAAAAAAAAAAAAAAAAAAAAAAAAAAAAACTTTCCTAAGAGGCTCAGAGCAAATCCGTAATAGCCCAAATGCCATTGTAAGTTGGCCCATGCATAGCATTCGATACGGGTGTTCAAGCATGTAGGTTCACCCCACCATTGAGATTCATTAATCTTGTGATTATGAGATTGTTTTGCCTAATCAAATTAATTAGCTTACCTTTGGATAAAAACTATCTCAAACATGCTTGGGCTCAAATAAAATTAACTCTAGTACTTAAAGCATTCCAGTAGACTCACAAAATTTTACTATATATATATATATATATATATATATATATATATATATTATTTTCTATATTTTAGCTATCAATTAGCAGCCTCACCATTTTAACTATCATTTTTTCAATACTACTCTAACTATAGATTTTTTTTTTTTTTTTACAAAAATCATGACATCATATCAAGGCATCCTAAGTAAAATCTCTACTAGCTGGTCGACACTCACACTAATTAAATATGCACATAAACAATTGAAACTTCAGTTTCGTATGGACTATAGTCGAGTTTTGGATCTGGCTTCTGCTCGAACTGTGCTCTTGCCTTTGTCGATGGAGGTCTCTCATGGCCTTAAACCTCAAATCTCTCATGGCCTTTTGGTTCACCTCAGACTCCAACCTCTCATCAATTAGCTTCATCAAGTTTCCAGTTTGTTGCAAATGACAAGCTTGCGGCATAAAATATTTAAGGGAAAAGTACACTTTACTTCCTCAAAGTTTGAGCCAATTTTCCATTCGATCCCCGATGTTTCAATTTTTACAATGCACCTCCTAAAGTTTAAATTTTTTGCAATTCAGCCTATCCTTTAATGAGTGCCGTCTTCTCTGACGGAAAAGTGATCGCGTGATGACCTGAACGTGATCACTTAAGCTCATAGTTACCACACCACATATCGCCTTGAAACCATAGGTAACAGTTCACGTGTAAGGGTTATGTGGAGCTCCGTTAAAAAAACTAACAAAATCATGATGAAAGTACCAAGTAGGTTTATTTGCTTACCATAGGTACCATTTATGACATTTTTGAAAACCAAGGCGACTATTTGATTCTGGCGCAAAGCACAGGTACTGGAAAAGAATTTAACCCTTATTTTTATTACCTATTTGAAAAAAAAAAAAAAAAAAAAAAAAAAACTAATAGATATTGAATTTTTTTTTTCGTGACTTTTTTTTAATCTTTTTTCCTTTTTTTTTGTTAAGTATTTCTCTTAGATATTTTATGTGTATTTGGGTGCGCCACTTGCATTTTCTTGTAATGTTTAGATGCTTGGATTGCCCTTATTTCATTAGCAAATGTTTTACCATGTATTTTTGTGGCACAGCACCCCATCTTTTGTAGCCACAGAGAGTATCTACTGTGTGACGAAGGTATGTGAATGCTGGGCGGTTATAGATTTTTTCTATCAACTCTTTTCTCTGGTTGAAGGAATTGGGTGTTTTTATAGGGAGGAAAAATGAAGCCAGGCAGGTTCCATTTATTTCAGCGTAAAATAATTTCTGTAAAATGTTTTTGATATTTTCAAATATTTGATGCGACGAAACCAGATGTGGTCTTGTTGGGATACTTGTTGGATGACATCATTGACTCAACTTATTAGCCTTTTCATTGCCTTTGATGGGCCTGGTACCTTTCAATTGAACATCTAGCAGTGTTTTTTTCTCTTGCATTTGTATTTTTTTATTTTTGAGGGGTGGGCTTCATACAAATGAGAAAAGGGATAATAAATATGTAATTTAACATAAATGACTAACATAATTATTGTTTACTTTAGACGAAACGTTTTTCAAAATATCATGACTAATTAACTGGAGAATCTTCTACTCTATTAAATTTCTGCAAGACTTACCAAAAATTAATCAAGATAGACGAGTTTAAATATATATCACTTTAAGAAAAGCAAATTTTTCTAAAACGTAGCTTGATTTGATGGTAATTTAAAACAATATTGTCATGGGTTCAATATCATAATTGGTAAACATTCAAAATATACATTTAGTCTTATTTTAGTCTACTAGAAATTACCTTTCTTTTTTTTGGAACTTAACTACAACAACTTTGAAAGTATGTTTAGTCCTGTTTTAGTTTTTTTTTTTTTTTTTTTTTTTTTTTAATCAAATGCGGGAAAAGGTTACAAGGGAGGATCATTCCCACTCTTGATCCTATCCTGTTTTAGTTGATTGATTATATAAATAACTTCGTTTACTAATTAGGATATTGCCTTTTGATTGCCTCAGATTGGATGCCTTTCAATTAGAACTACAAAATAATTATGCACAACATTCTAGGAAACAAAAGGATGTAGTAATTAAGAAATTCTATGAAAATAGAAAACTCTAGTGGATAGTAATCTAGGCTTTGTTTATTTATATTTTTGTTCTCTTTCGAAAACATTAAAAAATATCCTCAACATAAAAAAAAAACTACTAAATACACATAAATAATTTTCACCTTTATATCACATGAATTTTTTTTTTTTTTTTCTTTCAAATTAAAAGAGAAAAAATCCCAAAAAACATATTAACAAACGAAGTATATTGTTGCTAGAGTGCTAAACATCTCTCACTTGATGTATGATTTATTAAAGTAGTGCAATATTGTTCATATTGTGGCAGGTGAAATACCAAGGGAAATTGGTAATCTGAAAAGTCTAGAGGTGTTCAGTATTGGATTCAACCGCTTTACCGGCCCAATTCCACTTGAAATCTTCAATATCTCAGCAATAAAAACGATTTCAATAGCTTCAAATAATCTCCGAAGCCATCTTCCTTCAATAATGGGCTTCCCCCTCCCAAATCTCCAACTACTTCATCTTTGGGGAAATCAATTAAGTGGAAAAATTCCTAGCTTTCTCTCCAATGCTTCACAGCTGTATAGCCTAGATTTGTCTAAAAACTCATTCTCAGGAATAATTCCTGAATCACTTGGTAACTTAAGGCTCTTAGAGTGGCTCGGCCTAGGAGACAACAATTTGACCTTCGAATCTCAAGAATCGAGCTTTTTCTCTTCTTTGTCGAATTGCAAGTATCTCAAACATTTAGTTCTTGCACCAAATCCACTCAACGGAGATAATCTTACTTTTTTAAGACATCTCTATTTAATTAGCCAGTAACAAGTTAACTTCCAGAGTTCCCTTGAACCTATGGAGCCTTACAGATCTCTTGGTTGTCAACTTGTCATCAAATTCTTCAAGTGGTTCTCTCTCACTACAAATTGGAAATATGAAGGTTCAATTCTAATAGTATTGGACTTATCAAGTAATCAATTATCAGGTAACATCCAAACAACATTTGGTGGCCTCCAAGATCTAGCTTATCTCTGCCTAGCACAGAATCGATTAGAAGGCTCAATTCCAAAAGTGTTTAGTGAATTGGTAAGCTTGGAAGTCTTGGATCTTTCTAGTAATAATTTGATTGGAGAGATTCCCAAGTCCTTGGAAGCACTCGGGCAATTGGGTTAACAATATTTGGTGGCTCTTGTAGTAGTTTGGAGAATATGCCAAAAAGGGAATAACAAATTTCCACAAGAGGTAGACTTGTCGCCTCTAGCAAGATGGAGAAGAATTTCTTACCATGAACTTTTATATGCAACACAAGGGTTCAATGCCAATCCTAAATTGTTGTGCAGAGTCACCTGAAGAAAGGATTAATCACTCAAAATCTGAAGCCTCAATACACTCCAATCTCATTAGCACATAATACATATTTTTCAAAAAAAAAACAAACTTCTCTTTTGTAGGGAACAAATGGCATGGTGGCTAGTCCCTCTATTTGTCTCTCACTATTGCTTTGCAACCTTTTATTTTATCTTCTGTTTTTCTTTCCTGAAGTCCGCTCTCTCTCCCTCTCTACCATTGCTTTAGCACTTTATTTCTCTTATACCATCCAACTATATGGAATATACAATTTCAATCAAGTAATCTAGAAACCACATCAGCATTGTGCGATAAAAGCTAATAATTTTAATTTGCATCAATTGCTTAATTAAATATGTTAAAATTATAATTAAATGTGAAAATTCCATGTTGTTAAGACCTTAAATATATTGATTTAAGGTCAAAAAAGCACTTGAATTGGCCACTCTCAAGCAACTTTATTTCTACACAAACAACCAATCAATGACCCTTCCAAGGGGCCAAGCGTGTGATTTGGTTGGATAATTGTTACTTGCCCACCAATCATAGCACCATTCCTCCACTCAAAAAGCTCATCGACTACAAATCCATTGCCTCAACTTAATAAATTACCAATAATATAAAACATCAAGAAGAAGAAGAAAAAAGTGTAGGTGTTTAATTACCTTTAGCAGCAGGAAGACGTACGTCAATGGACATCGTCGAGAGGATGCTATGGATGTCAATGATCGATAGTCTGGTTGAGAATTTGAGGTTATTCACAGTTGTGTATAAGTTGATGTAATTGTATTTGTGATTGGTGTATATTATGTTAGTATGTGACATTTTTGGTGTGTTGAAGTTAGTTTTGGTGGATAGTTTGTGATTGGTGTATATTATGTTAGTATGTGCCATTTTGTGTGTGTTAAAGTTAGTTTTGGTGGATAGTTTGTGATTGGTGTATATTATGTTATTTGCGTCATTTTGGTGTGTTGAAGTTAGTTTTGGTGGATAGTTTGTGATTGGTGTATATATATTATGTTATTTGTGTCATTATGGTGTGGTGAAGTTAGTTTTGGTGGATAGTTTGTGATTGATGTTAATGGATATGAAGTATGTTATTTGATGGAAAAATTGTATATTATTTGCATGGATTTGATGGATAGATTGAATATCAGGTGAACCGTAACACAAAATTCGGGTATAGTCCTGAAATAAATCACAAAAAATATAGGGGGGAGGGAAAAAAAAATTCAAAACGAACCAAATTTGCCGACGTGTCAATTTTTGACACGTCAAGAATTACTGACGTGTCAGTGATTGACACGTCAGTAATTCCTGACGTGTCAAAAATTGACACGTCAGGAATTACTGACGTGTCAATCACTGACACGTTAGTAATTCTTGACGTGTCAAAAATTGACACTTGAGGAATTGTCTGACGTGTCAAAAATTGACACGTCAGAAATTCTTGACATGTAAGTTTTTGACACGTGAGGAATTTTCTGACGTGTCAAAATTGACATGTCAGAAAATTCCTCACGCGCTATTCTGGCACGTCAAAAAATTTCCTAACGTGTCAACAAATGACACGTCAGTAATTACTGACGTGTCAACAATTGACACGTCAGGAATTATTTTTGACGTGTTAAATTGAACACGTCAAAATTTCCTGACGTGTTGGATTTAGCACGTCAGTAATTTCTGACGTGCCAAAAATGACACGTCAGGAATTCTCAATTCCTGACACCCACATTCTTCACGACCGAAACACGTCAGGATGGCCCCGTCAGGAGGGTTTACTGACGTGTCAGACGACCTGACACGTCAGTAAACCTATGTCAATAAAAATTCTGTTTTTTGTAGTGCGTGGTGCTTGGGATTTGACTTTGAATGATAATATTGCTTCCATGCATAGAAGAAATATGAGTGTTTGAAGGGTGAAGCTGATGATCATCCATGGTCTTGCCATTCAACCCTCCACCATCCTGCTTTGTGTGCCGTGAGATCTGCGTCGAAACCTTTGTGAAAAAGATGATATACATGATCACACCAGAAGGATTGAATTACGCCAGTTCTTTTATTTTTTAATTTTTAATTTTTAATTTTTAACTTTTTTTATTAAGGCCGGGTTGTTTGACAATATTA
This sequence comes from Corylus avellana, assembly GCF_965113065.1. Lineage (NCBI taxonomy): Eukaryota > Viridiplantae > Streptophyta > Magnoliopsida > Fagales > Betulaceae > Corylus > Corylus avellana. The sequence continues at coordinate 19,030,735 of NC_142490.1, read as the reverse complement.
TAAAACTAGGCCAGTTTCTGTATTAAGCTTCTTTGACTTTGAATTATAATGTGAAAGGTTTATTTATTTAAGTCTATATATGTCTAGCTAGCTTCGATCTATAAGATTCATTGGGTACACCTTCCCCGGGTCGAACCATGTCTAAGCAAGGCTAGCTGCCATTCCGTACAGCTTACTCTTTACCTTTCTCATCGGTTCAAGAAAATGTAGTTCGTTTGGGAAAAATAAAAAATTAGATTATTTTTTTGTTTGAAAAAAAGTGTTTTCATTTTACATAAAAGTGAAAGTAATTTTAAGCTAGTGTTTTTTGTTTAAGTTGCTTGTTAATGTTTTTTTCTTTTTTGGTATAAAGCAAAAAAAATCGGGACAAAAAGTGTTATCAAACAAGCTCACTTGCGTGTGTTAATGTTTTTTAAAGGGTAATTTTTGTTTTTATTAAAAATGTATTTTGATGTGACATAAACGTAAATTAATTTTAAATATTTTGTGAACGCTTTGTATTTTAAATTGTTTGTTAATGATTTTATTTTGAAAATAAAAAATAAAAGAGAGAACGTTCAAGCATTAACAAAAGAAATCTTGGTAAAGTCCATGAAACTATTATTGGAAGATTTCTACATATTATCAAAAAGATCATATAATGCGGATTTCTAAATATTATCACAAGAACATAAACATTTACATTGGAGTAGTCAAGATTTAATTAAATTTTTGTTCTGAGTACACAAACGACGGGTTCAAGAATTTTTGTAAACAGCATGATATAAAGAGACATTTCATAATACGCAAGACATTTCATAGTCAAGAGTGTTTTTTTGTTTGAAGAAAGTATTTTCATTTTACATAAAAGTGAAAGTAATTTTAAGTGTTTTTTGCTTGTTAATATTTTTTCTTTTTTTGTATAAAGCAATAAAATCTAGATAAAAAGTGTTATTAAACAAGCTCACTCATGTGTGTTCGGCCACCCCTTAGGGCCAAACTGATAAATATAATTTATGGGTTTGGCCCTAAGAGGCGGCCAAACCACCCCCTAAGGCCCTAGAAGCCACCCTTAAGGACCGGTTGGGGGTGGCCGGCCACTCCATATTTTTTATTATTTTATTATTTTAGGGTTTATATTTTTTAAAAAATTTAAAAAATATTTTATTATTTTATTATTAGTGTAACATGTGACATGTTGTAGACTCTTGGATGACTTTGAACGGCCAGGATTTTCAAAAATTTTGACTAGCAATTTTTCCCCTTTACTGGGGATCCCGATCCATAATTTAGACCCTTGGTTCACGGCATTCTTAATTCAGCACAGAAATGAGTATAGCTTGATCATGAAGACATGGAATATTAATTGATAATTAATTAAAATCAAGGATCACTCGCACTAATTTTCATAGAATATTAATTTGTCAAAGTCACGACAATCATGTCAAAGTTATCATGAGTAGTATTTGGTACTAAGGAGAATTTGGAAAAGTGATCGGATTCTCACACCAATTTTCTTAATTTCCTTGAAAGATTGGACATCACCATTGACATTGCAGTTGAATGTCTTCGTCATGGCTGTTCTAATTTCCACTGTGCACGGCTTTCTTATTTTCCATGAAAGATTGGAAAAACCTTTTTTTAAAAAAATAAAAAATAAAAATAAATTAATTCAATTTATTAGTTTTTGGAACAGTAATAAAAATTAATTGGTGTGACGTTATAATGCAACTTAAGAGAATTTCGATTCCATGTTTTTCTATTACATTTTCTAAAACAATTAAGTTTCAATATCACTTTGAGAATAAAAACAAATATTTCTAAAAATACATTTTGATTTGATGATAATTAAAACGTTTATTGGGTGGATGTTGTTGTTCAATGTAATCATTCATAAACGTGAAAAAGAAATTACAAGGAAAAAGAAATTATAAAGGTAGTTCATGAAAATTATTTATTTCCTTATTTTTCATTAAAATAAAAAATAAAACCATTTATGATAATTTATAGAATAAAAGGCAGTTATTTGTAGATCTTTCAACTTTCTTCTTTTCGTTTCTTTTTTTAGACTTTTTTTTTTTTTTTTCCTTTTCTTTTTCAGTGCGCGAATGTGTTTTTAATTACTTCTCCTTTTAAATAGTTGTTTCCATGCGAGTAGGGGAAAAAAAAAACAAATAATGGGTAGTCGGGTAAGTCAATAGAACCACAAAACCAAGCAAAAGTATGATCACAAATAACTACGTTTCAATTATATATATATATAAGTCAATGACATCAACACCCAAACCACTCCCACCCTCTTTTTCCCAAAGCTTTTTTTTTTTTTTTTTTTTTTTTTCAATTCTTTGATGTTTCAATCTCCTTATATATCATGAATCTCACTTGAACTCTGCTACTTCAACCAACATATACTAGTCATGGAGAGAGCTTGTTTCCTATTCCCCATTTTTATGGCAATTCTCATGGTACATTTTTACAAGGCAAGCCTAGTTATTGCAAGTGTTCTCAACGTTACTACCGATCAGTCTGCTCTTCTTGCTTTAAAAACTCAAATTTCTTATGATCCTCACAATATTTTGACAAACTGGTCCGCTGGCACCTCTGTTTGCAATTGGATCGGTATCACTTGTGGTTTACGTCATCATCGAGTCACGGCCTTGAACCTTTCTTACATGGGTCTCATAGGTACCATTCCTCCACACATGGGGAACCTCTCATTTTTAGTTAGCCTAAGTGTCAAAAATAACAGTTTTCATGGCTCTATGCCCAACGAGTTGGCTCGTCTTTACCGGTTGCGACACTTATATGTTGAATTCAATGATTTCAAGGGAGAAATCCCATCATGGATGGGGCTATTATCCAAACTTCAATATTTGTCTCTAAGCGGTAACAGTTTCACAGGTAGTATTCCACCATCTCTATCTAACATATCTTCATTGGAAATGATAAGTATTGAATATAACATTCTTTCAGGCTCCATTCCTTCTTCCATCTTCAACATATCCACTTTGCAAGGAATTTATCTAAGAGAGAACAAGCTTTCTGGTTCAGTGCCCTCCATTATCTTCAATATGTCTTCACTGGAAGTCATAGATCTTCACACTAACGAGTTGTCTGGTGAACTTCCAGAAGATATGTTTAATCATCTTCCCAAATTACAACGGCTTGATGTGTCTTATAATCAGTTTCATGGAAAAATTCCATCCACTTTGTTTAAGTGCAAACAATTGCAATATTTATCACTATGGGATAATAGTTTTACGGGTGGAGTACCTTCGAAAATTGGGAACTTAACCATGCTTACTAAGCTATACCTTGGCTATAACAACTTTGAAGGTTTGTATAGTTTTTTTTTTTAAGCTTTTGTAGATTAAACTTCAATATTTGTTTCTAAATGGTAACTATTTTATAGGTACTATCCCATCTACTTTGTTTAAGTGCAAACAACTACAAATTCTGTCATTGCCAGTTAATAGATTCACAGGAAGTGTACCTTCTGAAATTGGGGACTTAATCATGCTCACAGAATTATACCTTTTCAATAATAGCATTGGAGGTACGTTTAGTCATGGTTTAGTTGTTGATTACATTGATGAAATCATTGACTCAACATATTTGCCTTTTCGTTTGCCTTCGATGGGCTGGGTACCTTTCAATTGAACATCTAGCAATGTTTTTTCCTCTTGCATTTGTATTTTTTTTTTTTTTGAGGGGTGGGCTTCATTCAAATGAGAAAAGGATAATAAATATGTAATTTAACATAAATGACTAACATAATTGTTTGCTTTGGACGAAACGTTTTTCAAAATATCATGACTAATTAACTGGAAAATCTTCTACTCTTTTAAATTTCTGCAAGCCTTACCAAAAATTAATCAAAAGAGACGAGTTTAAATATCTCTTTAAGAAAAGTGAATTTTTCTAAAACGTAGCTTGATTTGATGGTAATTTAAAACAATATTGTCATGGGTTCAATAGCATCATTGGTAAACATTAAAACGTACATTTAGTCTTATTTTTTTTCTAATAGAAATTACCTTTTTTTTTTTTTTTTTTTGGAACTTAACTACAACAACTTTGCAAATATGTTTAGTCCTGTTTTTGTTGATTGATTATATAAATAACATCATTTACTTAGGATATTGCCTTTTGATTGCCTCTGATTGGATACCTTTCAATAAGAACTACAAAATAATTATGCACAACATTCTAGGAAACAAAAGGATGTAATTAAGAAATTCTATGAAAATAGAAAACTCTAGTGGATAGTAATCTAGGCTTTGTTTATTTATATTTTTGTTCTCGACTAAAAACGAAAACATTAAAAAATATCCTCAACATAAAAAATTACTAAATACAAATAAATAATTTTCACCTTTATATCACATTAATTTTTTTTTTTTTTTTCAAATTAAAAGAGAAAAATATCCCAAAAAACATATTAACAAACAAAGTATATGTTGCTAGAGTGCTACCCCTTGGGTTGGAAGAGCCGCACTCCTAACTTAGTGTTGATTGGTGATCGGTGAGATATGTGCGTTGGGCTCTTCTAATGGAGGTGCTTGCATGCATAAATCTAGTAGTGCAACAAAAGCAAAATGATTTCTAGTAACGTTGTATTAGCATAAAAATAAAAATAAGCAAAAGACTAAATGTACTCTGTTGCTTGTTATCTATTGATCATTGCTGCTTCAATCCACACTACTTAATAAAGTTAAGCCCATTGGGCATTGCCTTCTTAAAGCATTATTTAGACGACAACAAATGTGCCCACCACAAAGATGCGTTAAAAAACTTGTATCTTTTCACCTCTTGTAGACTTGTAGTCTTTTTCTTTTTCTTTTTTTTTTTTTTTTTTTTTTTTTTTTTTCCTTTCTCCTCTTCTTTGCATATTGAAAGTTAAGGCTTAGGAAATATCACTTCCATGGCTCACGCTAATAACAAATTAATATGATTGTCCACATAGCTCAACTAATAAAATACAGGCTCAATTGACAATTTGGCCAATTAGCCGTGTGAAACGAGGACAGTAGGGGGAGTGACTTATTTATTAATTAGCTCTTAATTTGAATTTTTGGTTGGTTTTTTAGACATCTGTTCACTTGTATGTATGATTCATTTATAGCACATTATTTTTTGTTTTGAATAATAATGTGTGGTTGTTCATATTGTGTTAGGTGCAATACCAAATGAGATTGGTAATCTACAAAACCTTGAGATCTTTTATATCGGTGCCAACAACTTCAATGGTTCAATTCCATTTGAAATCTTTAATATCTCAACAATACGAGAAATTGGCATGCCTTTCAATAACCTCTCAGGCCATCTTCCATCAAATGCAGGCCTATTCCTTCCAAATCTTCAGCAACTTTTTCTTGAAGTCAACAAACTGAGTGGAATAATACCTAGCTCTATCTCCAATGCTTCGAAACTCACTCTATTAGATCTAGGATACAACTCATTCTCATGCTTAATTCCTAAATCACTTGGTAATTTAGGGCTCCTCGAGTGGATCCACCTAACAGGAAATAATTTGACCATTGAATCATCCACTCCAGAATTTAACTTTTTCTCTTCTTTGTCGAATTTGGCATATCTAAATATTTTAGACTTGTCAGATAATCCATTGAATGGCGTCCTTCCTAGTTCCATTGGAAATCTCTCCACTTCTCTTCAAGAGCTTTACATAGGTAATTGCAATATTAAGGGCATCATTCCAAGAGATATAGGAAATATAAGCAACTTGATGACTTTGGCTTTAGATCTCAATAAATTGGATGGACCTATTCCAACTACAGTGGGAAGATTGCACAAGCTTCAAGCTCTCAGTCTTTTTAATAATAGACTAGAAGGTCCCATCCCATCCGATCTTTGTCATTTAGACAGCTTGTTCATGTTGGATTTAGGTGTTAATGAGCTTTCTGGACCTATTCCTGCATGTGTAAATAGTCTCACATCTCTAAGATATCTTTCCTTAGACTTCAACCAATTAACTTCCACGATTCCCTTGAGCTTGTGGAGCCTTACATATATCTTGGAGGTCCAACTCTCATCAAATTATCTAAGTGGCCCTCTCTCATTAGAGATTGGAAATTTGAAGGTCTTGACAGTATTAGAGTTATCAAGAAATCAACTATTTGGTCATATCCCAACAACAATTGGTGGCCTCAAAGATCTAGCTAATCTCACCTTGGCGAACAATAAATTCGAAGGCTCAATTCCTGAATCATTTGGTGAACTAGTAAGCTTGGAATTCTTGGATCTTTCTAGTAACAATTTATCTGGAGAGATTCCCACTTCCTTAGAAGTGCTTTCGTATCTCAAATATCTAAATGTCTCTTCCAATAGACTGGGGGGGAAAATTCCTGTAGGAGGACCATTTGTACACTTCTTCGCTGCATCATTTATGTCAAATGATGGACTTTGTGGTGCTCCCCGATTTCAAGTTCCCCCATGTAAAGAAGATGTTTCTCGACCCAAAAAGACTGCAGCAATATGTATACTAAAGTATGTATTACCAACAATTGGATTAATAATGCTTGTAGTTGCTCTTGTATTAGCATGGACAAGATGCAGAAAAAGGAATGCAAAATTTCCAGTGGAAGCAAACTTGTTACCACTAGCAACATGGAGAAGAATTTCACAACAAGAACTTTTACAAGCAACCAATGGGTTCAGTGCAAGCAACTTACTTGGTAAAGGAAGCTTTGGATTAGTATACCAAGGGACACTCTCAGATGGAATGGTTGTTGCTATAAAAGTTTTCAACTTGGAAATAGAAGGGACATTCAAGAGTTTTGATACTGAGTGTGGGGTACTATGTAATATTCGTCATCGGAATATTCTCAAAATCATCACCACTTGTAGTAATATGGACTTCAAAGCTTTTATATTTGAATACATGCCTAATGGGAACCTAGACAAGTGGTTGTATTCTCAAGACTGCTCTTTGAGTATCTTTCAAAGACTAGATATAATGATTGATGTCATCTCAGCACTGGAATACCTTCATTATGGCTATTCAACACCTATTGTTCATTGTGATTTGAAGCCGAGTAATATCTTATTAGATGAAGATATGGTAGCACATGTTGCTGATTTTGGCATTGCCAAGTTGTTAGGTGATGGGGATTCTATGATGCGGACCATGACTCTTGCTACTATTGGGTATATGGCACCAGGTAATGTTTTTAGCCTACAACTTGAATTTGCTTGTCTATCAATCTACTCGTTCATATATGGATAAATATAGCTTTTTGGTTCAATACTGATTTTAGCACTTTATATATTTGAAATATATAATTATGTTCTAATGATTAGTTTTTTTATTACAAATAGAGTATGGATCAGAAGGGGTTGTTTCTACAGGTGGTGATGTGTATAGTTATGGTATTTTGCTGATGGAAACTTTCACAAGAAAGAAACCTACAAATAACATTTTTGCTGGAGAAATGAGCTTGAAGCGTTGGGTAGAGGAATCATTACCCCATTCAGTAACTAATGTTGTTGATGCCTATTTGTTAAGAACAGAAAGAGATTATGCTTCTATGGAGAATTGTATGTCATCCATAATGGGATTGGCTTTGCAGTGTTGTGCTGAGTTGCCTGAACAGAGGATTAAGGCAAACAATATTTCAATCATACTCAACAAAATTAAATTGAAGTTTCAGCACGATACGGAAGGAAGCTAATATGAGAAAATATCAAGTTTGTTTATAGCTCTTTCATGTTTGTGCTTTTGAAATAATATAACAATCTTGAGACTCCCCTAAAGAGATTTGTTTCTAGCCATTGCTTTGCTATGGTAACTAATATATTAACATTTATCACTGGTATTAGTTAATGATTGTAGTGCCCTATAATGTGCCACTACTGGGTATTCTAAGTTGGTCTCAAACTGTTAAGGGCAAAAAAATCACTATTTTTTATTTAGAGCCACAATTAATAGAAATTGTGAGATTGTATTTTTGGCACTCGTTATAGACGTGTCATAGTATGTAGATATTACACACAGGACAAAAATTTTCTCCAAATTCATTTGGAAGAAATTTTATTTAACCTAGTCTAATAAGTGACAAGTATTATTCCTCACATGTTTTCTTTAATATTTTAATAGTCATTTATTGTCATTTCATTAACCTAAAAACCCAAATATTAATTTTTTAAAAAACTCAAAAATGTTAAATGACACTTGTCACTTAAACATGGGGCATCCTGAGCACTTAGATTTTAGATAAGGACATAACTCTGACGAGAATTTCCTATGCATTATTCAAGCCATCACTATGATCTAAAAAGAAAGATGTTTCATAAAGCAATGGAGAAATGAATCATTCCAGGAAATAATAACCACAAGAAGAAAAGTCAATCAAATTTTCTTGCCTTTTTTCATCAAATTACATTCCACAATTTTTATAAAATCAAAACACAGATAAATAAATAAATAAATAATTTTTTAAAAAAAATCTTCATATATTCCTGGTCTAACTATAGAATTATTTTTTTTATTTACAAAAATCATGACATCATATCAAGGCATCCTATGTAAAATCTCTACTAGCTGGTGGACACTCCCACTAATAAATATTCACATAATCAATTGAAACTTTAGTTCCGTCTCCTTGATGAAGATAAGAATCTATTTGTTATAAGAATACCTACCATGACTAGTGAACTACTGAGAAGAATGCTCACCCCCACTCAACATGATCTTGATTCAGGTTTGATTTCACCGAAGTCGTATCCAGATGTAGAGGAAGAGCAAAATGTATGGACTGTAGTCGAGTTTTGGATCTGGCTTCCGCTCGAACTGTGCTCTTGCCTTTGTCGATGGAGGTCTCTCATGGCCTTAAACCTCAAATCTTCACTATAGGTGCTTGGTTCCAGGATCGCATTTGGAACGGTCATTCGCCCTTTGAGCATGCTTACAACCTCCGACATGGTAGGCCTAAGTGACGAGGAAGCATTTGTGCACAACAGAGCTACTTTAACCATAATTTCTGCTTCCTTTTGGTTGACCTCAGACTCCAACCTCTCATCAATTAGAGTCATCAAGTTTCCATTTTATTGCAAATGACAAGGCTGCGACATAAAATATTTAATTACTATCATGCAAATAAGCATCAACAATGGATGTGTAATGGATCAAACAAGAAGAGGAATTAGAAAGTACCCGATCTAAAAGACAAACGCAATTGTCACTTGGCATATAGTTGTTATTGTTCTTTCCACTGACAATTTCTAAGGCCACAACTCCAAAACTGTAAACATATGCTTTGTAGGTCAGATAACCCCATAATGCATATTTTGGTGCCATATATCCTCTGCAAACCAAAATCTAAACATCTTGTAATTTAACACCAAAAGTTAAATTTTTTTTTGCAAATATCATGTATGTAACTCTGACAAGTATACAAATAAATAACTATAAGTTTTATAGAAGATGGAAACTAACATTGTTCCAGCGACTCGGGTGCTAATGTGAGTCTTCTCCTCTTCGTCAAGCTTAGCCAATCCAAAGTCTGATATTGTTGGATTTAAGTCTCCATCCAACAACACATTAATTGCTTTAATGTCTCTATGAACAATCTTGAGTCTTGACTCTTCGTGGAGAAAAACTAGACCTCTTGCTATCCCAATACAGATTTTAAGCCTAGTAGGCCAATCCAATTTAAGCGGATTGTTTTATGGACCTAAAAAACAAGAAAACATAGCTAAGGCACTCAAATCTTTACTTTTTAAGTTTTTCTAAAAAGTAATGAAATAATTGAAAGGGCACAAAAAATGGAACACAACCCAAGAACACAGGAACATACAAGGAGAAACCAAAAAACTAAAATCAAATTTCCATAGAGCTGCCAAACCAGAAAATCAAGAAGAGAATAGTTTGTATCTTATAATTTTTAGTAGTATCTACAGTTGAACATAATGACATAATACTCACCAAATAAAGCACGAGCAATGCTATTATTTTCCATGTACTCGTACACCAACAATAATTGATCCCCTTCAATACAACATCCATGAAGCTTCACAAGATTTGGGTGTTGCAAACAAGAAATCATGCCTATCTCGTTTAAAAATTTACGATTTCCTTGTTTTGATTTGGATGAGAGCTACTTCACTGCTATGACAGTACCATCAAGTAATTGACCCTGCACCCAACATTTATTCATATGAGAACAAAAATCTATGCTCAAATGGGATAAATCAAGTAAGAGTTTGTTGCAATACCTTGTACACCGGACCAAACCCACCTCCTCCAACTTTGTTGGCAGAATCAAAATCATTAGTAGCAACTTTTATTTGTTTTAAGGTAAAAGTACATGCCTGCAACTCTAGCCCTTGAACATCTGTCCAAGGAGGCACAAGTGAACTAGTGTAAGCGAAGGAATTATTTTATACGTATTATTCTTCTAAATATCATTTATCATAATTAATATCTATCACATTCTAATATCATACAATGGATCTCATCATTAAGAAGCAACAATTCAATTGCTTGTCAGAACTTAAGATTGTGATGCTTGAGAAGTAAAAAAGAAATATACCCTCACAATTTAGCTCAACAAAATCTCCTTCAAGAAAATAAATAGTTCTACTTAACTCATATGCACCCCCCATTAGAGTAAACTAACACTTCCTAATTTAATATTTGAAAACCATACTTAAGATATTATTGTAACAAATATTCCATGACATATCAAAACACTTCTACACAATATATTAGATATCTGAATTTAATTATGCACACATACATTCATTTCTCTAGCAACTGAAGATCAATAAACCACAATTAAAGAAGTTCAAAAGTCAAGACAGCCTACTCTTTGTGCACCATTTACTCATTAAAATTGACTATGTAGAGGCAATTAAATCAATTTGAAAATCAACCCATTTTTTTTTAATCAGTAATTTGAGAATCAAGCAACTAATAAGAGCGTGTACCTGTTTTTCTCCCTCCTGTCATCCACAAACAACCTTTCCACCAAAGGATTCCCACTAAAAAGAGTAGTAAGCATACTGCTCCAATTACAACTCCAGCAATGATATGAACAGTTTTCTTGGTTCGACCATTTGGACAAAGCTTGAAATCTGTTCAAAAACAAAATAAAGCAATTATGTTTTCTTGTTAGCAAAGGACTTGAAGTGAACAAGACAAGAAAGCTTAGCCATATATATATTCACTGAATAAGGTAGACATAAACATGGAATGTGTACCAATGAATTTTACCTATTAATTACACACAAAATAGAATTAGGCGCACAGGGACGGGGCTTGGGGATGTGATTTGCATACAAGCGAGTGAACATCCCAAAATCCCATACAAAATCTTTCGCCTAAGACAAGCTACAAAATTCTTATTTTATCACAAAATTGAAACTAAGAATTGACCCTACCTAAGATGGAGAAAGATATATCATACTTAAAGCATACAAGTAGCAACAGTTGCATACAATGAAGGTTGCAAGTATATCAAGTTGTTACTTCCTAGACTATCATTAGCACATAAAGCATAATATCCAGCCCAGTGGATCAACAAATAAGGGCTAATAATTGATTATAAGCGATTCCCACAAATGACAGCTAGGACTTTACATGAATTATTAGTAAAAAAGGAAAAAGGGATCACAATGCTGCACTGTCCCAATCACAACAATTACTACATTGCAATTTAATCTTATCATTTGGCAATGAACCCAATCATTTGTGAGAAATCAGGAAACCAAAATATTAGGGGTGGAAAGGCGGTTGCGGTTAGTGGCTAAAACCGCTAACCGCAACCGCCGAGGCGGTTAGTACATTTTACTAACTGCCTCCGCTAACCGGTTAGCGGTTAACCACATCCGGCTATTTTTTGGGCCTCTTATTGGGCTTTTTTTTGGGCCGATTTTAGGCTGGTTTTGTTTCGGTTTTGGGCCGGTTTAGGACTCACTTTAGACGTTTTTTTCTCACTTTAAACTTTTTTTTTTTTTTTTTTTTTCTTTTCATGGCGATTTTAGCATTACAAATTGCTATATACCAAAATTCTATAATTTTCATAAAAAAATCAACGAACCAAAAAAAACCCATTTCAACCAACATCATCACAAACGGATGCATATATTTGTTTTGGTCGTTAGAGGTTTACAGGAGTTCCTTTTCTATATATACTATATATATAATCTACGGGGTAGGAAATGTAAATGGGTATATCGCATAGAGTCTGTGATACGATTGTTATGATACAAAAGGAGTTCTTGTAATAACAATGTGCTTCTGAATGCTGATCCATCTTCTGCTGGCTAACTTAAATTACAAGAAAAATGCATCTCCGTGAATTCTAATTGTAGAATTTTCAGAAATACGTTACGCCTACTTCGTACTTGCACTGCAAGATTTGCAAAATCATCAGGTAATTGTAGAATTCTAAAACAATGAAAATTCTTTTACGGGATCATTCTCAAAAGGAAAAACAAACTGCTTAACAATCATAATGTACCCCTACATGCTAATCATATGCAGATTTAAACAGAAATCCAAGAAATTGCAGAAATCCCAAAATAAAAAACCTAGTGCTTGGAATATTGAAATAAATTCCAAATTGTGAGAAATCGTTCTTACCTCGTTTAATCGGTTAAAATGATCTCAAATCTTCAACAGAGATGGCCAAAATCCTTGTTCAAATAGTCCTGGAAATAAAATATCTCAAAACAAGAGAAATCTATTTATACTTGAAATTAAAATAAAATACCTAAAAGAGGAGACGGCGGCGAGAGAGTTAGAGGACAGGTCGGCAAAGGAGGCTGAGAGTAAGAGGAGAGGGAGGCGATGTAGTTGAGAGTGAGAACCTAAGAAGAGAGAGCTGAGAATCAAGAGGTTGAGAGAGAATGAGGAAGAGGCTGCAGAGATGAGAGGAAGGGAGGAAGATTATATGTCATTATATATATAAATATATAGTTAACGGTTTTCAAAAACCCAATAACCACTAACCGCAACCGCCTAGGCGGTTAGCGATTTTTACTAACCGCTTTTAAAAGCGATTAGCGGTTCTAAACTTTCATCCCTACAAAATATTCAATTCCAAAAGTATCAACTATTTAAGCTCCAAAATATTAGACAATCTGAAATAATTTTATAGCAAGGATAATTTGAAAGACTAAAATTAAATCAAGAGATAGTGCATTTCTTATAAGCTTTATGCATGATTACCAAACAATAAAGATCATAGAATTGAATTCATACTATTCGACTTCAAAAAATTAGTTGAAATTTGTCTTTATGCTTTTCTATATTGTTCTGAATTGTGCATTTATAAGCCAAAGGAAAACTTGAAGGAATTCATATCATGCATCTCAATTTCTATGACCTTTTCCTTGTCCATAATATTGCTTGTAGTAAATATAGTATAATATGTCTTATATAGGTACGTATTATATATTTATACTATAGATAAATGTCTAGAGGTTTTTTAAAAATTCGGGCTTAAATTCTGCTCGTATCATACATTAAAGAATTTAATAGCTTAACTCGAGCACAAGTTGAGCCTGGCACGGCTCGAATAGCATTCTCAACGAATTTAAGCTTGAGGTCAAGTCCACCCAATCTTCCAACGAACTGAGCTAGAACGCACATTTCATAGTTCGACTCGAAAAAGCATCATCGTAAACGAGCCAATCTAAAAATCCTAAAGCTCGGCTCAGCTCAGCTTGATTATAGCCTACGATATTAACATGCCAAACTCAAACAATATACATGGGTCGAGTCGAGTCGGGTTCTTTAGGGCTTTCTACCTACATTGAACAAAAGAGTACAAGTTGTAGCTTGACGCTAAACTGAACTCTAAAGCATGGGCCTAATTTATTAGATAAAAAAGAAGAAGAAAAAAAAAAAAAAAAAAGGAATTGACTGAATATAACAGGAATATCTCCATTAATTATAATCATAGTACTTTATTATTATTTCTTTCCCTCTTCTCCTCTCTTTTTTTTTTTCCCCCCTCAAATTATTAAGTTTAATTACAATCAAACCTATATATTTTGAATAATTTAAGCTTTGCCGAATTTTAACTAAATTTATAAATTGGACTTTCCGCTGATTGACAAAATCAGCAGATACTATATATGTTGAAGTTTGTGAAGTTTTTTTTTTAAGTCAAGGTAAATATAAAATAAATTTCTGAATAAACCCCCTATTTGCAATCACTCCTTGAATTTTTAAAAAATTGAATTTAACTGTTTAGGTTTTTTGCGGATTTCAAATGGTCGACCTTCCATGTGTTTTACATCCAATAAAGTGATGCCATTAAGCCATGCACCTCAGCATTTTTTGGCACATTATATTAAAATCATAATTATTTGTTTTATTAAAAAGTGAAAACTTAAAAATTCAATTATTAAAGAAAAAAATCTTAAAAATCAGGAACAAATTGTTGGTGAATCTTCTTGCATCGTCTTCAGGTAGGGAAGCTTCGCCAGGGAAGGTGGAAGCACACCATCAAGATCCTGCCCTTTAAGAAATCTGTAACAAGAATAATTATAGGTAAGAGATTAAATGCCATCTGATTATTACTAGGAAAATGATCATCTTCATGTATATATGTATGAACAGAGGATGGAAAAATCCAAAATTTCGCTGGCTCAGAAGTAAATAATATAACCATTATTCAACCCAATCTGCAATTTCCCAATTATGGAGCTCATCTCTCTCCCCTCGTCCAGCGAGCTCCCTCTCTCAGTGAGTGTTTTGATCTTCATAATAGAGCGTCCACCGGGGAGGAGGAGGGAGCTCCTCCCTCAGTCTACTGCCCCTCCTCCTCCACTCCTCTCCGTTTTTTATTTTTATTTTTTTTCTGTTTTTATTTTGAGTCAACTTGACCCACGTGCCATCCATGCCTCTATTCGAATAGGATCCTCTTCATTTCATTTTCTGCTTCTATTGGCCTCATCACCGTGCGAGTGCTGTCTCATCAGGTGTGTTATTGGCCACGTCTTTATTCACCTCTCATTTTAAGTAATTAAATTTAATATTTTTGTATCAAAATAAATGTCTTTAAAGTTCAAATTTATTCTCATAATTCATCTCTTATTTTAATTAAATAAATAAATTCAATATTTTTCATCAATTAATTTTAAGAAAAGAGTAATGCTACCCCTTCAAACTGGAGGCAATTTACAATGTCATTTCTAAACTTTTAATTGAAACAATTTGTCTTCCAAATTATCATAAAATTGCATTGTATTCTTTTTGTTTCACGAAAAGACAAAAATATTCTTAGAAAATCTCAAAAAGACAACTACCCTTACAATTACAAATTCAGGAAGAAAAAAAAAAAAAACCACAACGGCCAATAGAAGTAGTATGATTAATTATTTCAAATAAAATTGAGAGGAACCGATTAGTTATTCCAAAAAGTGCATAGAATGATAATTTTGCCTTCTTAGATTAAAGTCATATCTGATTAAAAGGCCATTTAGGGACTTTGTATGTCATTATTATTTATTTTTTTTTTTTTTCTGATTTTGGTGGAATAAAAAGTTGATCAATTCACAATTTCAACATATATAGTTGGATGGCATAAGGGAAATGAAGGGTGACATACAATTGAACCACGTGACATACACCAGCAGGGTAGGAGCAGTTGCAGATTAGAGAATTGTTGTACCATGGCCTCAAATCCGATTTTGCCATTTTGGTGTTACCCAGCTCGAGCCATCGCTGCATGGGTCTACGCTGAAATTCCAATCTTTCTTCCCCACTTGTGTAGCTATTTCACCAACTGCTTCCACTGCATGCATTATACACCAACCTCATCAATTTTAATTTTAATTTTTTAATTTCCCATTAACTTTGCCTTAAAATGCTCAATAATTTAATTTACATTAAAAAAAAAATCTCTCGAAACTTCTATAGGACTTGCCCTCTATATTTAGCATAAGAGTAATGTTAGAAACTACATGTTTATTATATAATATTGTTGAAGTGACAGTCCCGACTCCCAAGCAATCTTTGGGTCAATCTTTTAGTTTGAATTGTTATGTCAACATTGTTGAATAAAAATGTAGGTCCTAGCATTACTTTTATGCCAAGTATTCTTTCCCTTATACTATCCAACTATATTGAAATTATATCAATTGCTTATGAGTAATTTTATATACTACACTGATCCCATTTAACTGGGTTGATATGGCATTGCCCATAAAAAAATCAAAAATCAAAAGCTAATGGGCACTACCACAGTACCACTCATTAGCCTAGTGAGATGAGATCGGAGTGTAGTATATTACATTACTCATTGCTTTATTTCCAACTATATTGAATATACAATTTCAATATTGTAATACTAGAAATCATATCAACATTGTGGGTCAAAAGCTAATAATTTTAGTTTGTATCAATTGGTTAAATATGTTAAAATTAATATTAAATGTGAAAATTCCATGTTAAGGCCTAAAATATATTGAGTAAGGTCAAAAAAGCACTTGAATTAGTCTCAAACAACTTTCCACACAAACAACCAATTAATGACCCTTCCAACGGGCCAACCGTGTAAATCGGTTGGATAACGATTGATAGAAGAAGAAGAAGAAAGTGTAGGTGTTTAATTACCCTCGGCAGAAGGAAGACGTGGTGCTTGGACTTTGACTTCGAATAATATTGCTTCCATGCATTGAAGAAATATGAGTGTTTGAAGGGTAAAGCTGATGATCATCCATGGTCTTGCCATTCTGCCCTCCACCATCCTGCTTTGTGTGCTGTAAGATTTGCGTCAGAAACTGTTGAGGAAATAAATTTGTGCAACGGTCATAAAACAATTGAGAAAGGCAAATCTCCAACCAGCAACGTTAACATTCCTTCTACATAAATAATTTCCATGTATAGAAGATCTTAATATTAATTTACAACGGTTATGTAAACCAATTTTTTATGTATAAATACCCATCATGTAAATCGATTGACATCAAGTAATATATACAAAATTTCTTCTCAGTTCAATTTTTTATCATGGTATCAGAGCGTTGATTTTGAGAGAATGCAAAAACTCTGTTTCTGCAATTGAAAAACTGAGTCTCGTTTTTTTTTTTTTTTTCTCTTACCTGCTGCACTTAGTTATTTTCTCTGTTGCAATGTCTCGGAAATATCTTGCCCGATTACTTTGGGTGCTAGTTTCACTCGTCAGAAAACGTTCGTGCTATCCTCAACTCGTCAATGGTCCTCGTTGGTCAGAGGCCACCATTTTCAGCATCACGCTAGTGACCCAGTGGTGGTCGTTTGGTCAGAGGTCACCAATCCACGCCGATTTGCCTATTCCGATCCTTGCTCAGAGGTCTTCTCCGCTCCAACCCGCGCTCAACCCGTGCTTATTGGTGTTGCAGCAGCCGGTCCTCCAACTCCTGTCGCACACCCACGCCGTAGCCATCGACCCACAATCAGAATTTCTCTTTCCTATTTTTCTTTGACCTGTTCTGGTCTGCCAGTTCAAACGATTCACTCACCTCCGCTTGAGCACACTGATCTGTGGCCTTCCTTGTGCGTTCTGTCATTGCACCAAAGAGGAAGAAGATCCTCTTTTTTTTTTTTTTTTTTTTTTTTCAGCTTTTAGGTAAACCCTTGCTTTATATTTTTTTTGTTTTGTTTTTTTTTTTAAAAGCTTTCTTTTGTTGGATCTGACCCATATCCTAAGTCTCCATTTAGTTTTTTTTTACTAAGCCCAAAACCAGTAGCCTATTTCATATTTTTTATCCAAGCCCATTTATTAATTGAAGCCCACAATCCAATCTGCCTCCCTGTTATACTACATGTAGTTTAGGTTGGTTACACATCACCCTAAGCTACAAGTAGTTTAGTGTCGAAAAAAACAAAAAAAAAAAAAATGACGGAAACCACCACTCCCACAGCCTCCGCACCTCCTTCCTAAGATCCCAATCATCATCTATACCTCCACCATTCCGGCCATCCGGGTGTCGTATTGGCCTCTCAATCTCTCAATGGAGAAAATTATCAAACATGGAGCCGAGCAATCACTATGGCTCTTAGCGCCAAGAACAAACTCGGATTTATTGACGGGACCATCTCTCCACCAGCAACCTCCTCCAAAGATTTTCCGCAATGGAGCCGTTGCAACAATATGGTAAAATCTTGGTTATTAAATTCTATTTCTAATGACATTTGCACCAGTGTTATTTATTGTAACCTTGCGAGGGACATCTGGTTGGATCTTAAAGAGCGATTTTCTCAAGTGAATGGTCCTCGCATGTTTCAACTAGAGCAAGATATCAGCACCCTCATTCAAGGCACCATGCCTATCGCCACATACTTCACAAAACTAAAAAGGTTATGGGATGACCTATCCGCAATTCAACCTAGCGCCCTTTGCACCTGTGGCACACTAAAAGAGGGTCTCCAACTTCAACAATGTTAGCGTACCATAAAGTTCCTCATGGGTCTCAATGAGTCATATGCAGCTGTTCGGGGACATATTCTCTTAATAGAACCATTGCCTTCAGTCAATCGTGCATATGCCTTGGTCCTTCAAGAAGAACGCCAACGCAACATTACCACCCCACCCACCATTGAAGGCATTGCCTTAGCTGCAAAAGCTACTCTACCACCACGGAAGGACAATCGATCTGGCTTTCAGAATAAGGAAAGACCAAAATGCACATATTGCGGTCGTGATGGTCATACTACTAAGTGGTGCTACCAACTTCACAGATTTCCTCATACTCGTCGCAAGATTGACTCTGGCTCAGGCTCCAGTCCTAAGCCCCGTGCTCATCAGGTTTCCACTACCAGCAGTCTTCCTTTTAGACCTGATCAATGCCAACAACTACTTGCAATTTTGAATAACGTTACTCCACAACAGTCCATGGTCCACCAAGCAGGTAGTACCGAACCATCTCTCTCAAGTACGTCTTCTGTCTTATGTGATGATTCATTATGGATTCTTGATAGTGGTGCTACTGATCATATGGTCTGTTCTCCCACTGCCTTGACCCAATCCTATCCTGTTTATGGTTGTATTGTCCAATTACCTAATGGCTCATATGCCTCCGTAACACACATTGGATCTGTGACTTTTCCCTCATTACTTGTTCTTCATAATGTCCTTTGTGTTCCTACTTTTCACTTTAACCTCATTTATGTGCGTACACTATGTCGCACATTGCATTGTCTCATTGTTTTTTCTTCTGCTTTTTGTCTCATCCAGGACCTTCGCTCGACGAAGATGATTGGTTTGGGCACTGAGCGGGATGGTTTGTATTACTTCACCAACACGAGACCCGCAAGGTGTCAGGTGGCAAAGTCAACCCCAGAGCTTTGGCATCGTCAATTAGGTCACCTCTCCAATAAAGCTTTGTCTTTTCTTTCCAATAATGTATCTGACATTTGTAGTTCAAATTCAGAACAATGTCTTGTTTTTCCTTTAGCAAAACAAACTCGTATTCAATTTCCAACTAGTCAAATTTCTTCTACCACACCTTTTGTATTAATACACGTTGATATTTGGGGTGGTTACCGTACCCCTTCCATTAATGGGGCACATTATTTTCTGACCATTGTTGATGACTACACCTGATGTACATGGGTCTATTTGATGCAACATAAATCTGAGGCTCGCTCTCTTCTGCAATCTTACATTAATTTTGTCGAAAATCAATTCTCGACCACCATCAAAATAATTCGTAGTGACAATGGTCCTGAATTCACTATTCCATCATTTTATTCTGCCAAAGGCATCATCCATCAAACTAGTTGTGTCTCTACTCCACAACAAAATGGTGTTGTTGAACGCAAGCATCGTCACCTTCTCAATATGTCTCGAGCCTTACTCTTTCAAGCCCACTTCCCCACACGTTTTTGGGGAGACGCTATCTTAACCGCTGCCTATTTGATCAATAGAACTCCTACTCCCCTCCTATCAGGCAAAACTCCATATAAGAAGTTATACAACTCTAAACCTCAATACAATCACTTACGAGTTTACGGTTGTTTGTGCTTTGCTTCCACTCATTCCCAAAACCATCCAAATTTGACCCTCGTGCTGTATGATGTGTCTTCCTAGGTTACCCTTATAGTCAAAAGGGATATCATCTATATGATCTTGATCACCACAAAACCTTCATCTCTCATGATGTACTTTTTTATGAAGATCATTTCCCCTTTGCCCAAACCACCCCTAAGCAATCTTCGCAGGTCTTACCTATTCCTTTTGACCTCCCTGATGATGTCCTTACCCCCTTGTCACCTGTCGTTGAAGCTTCGGTTGCCCCTTCTGCCACTCAGACTACCTCTTCCCCACCTCCGGTCACTCGGCGATCTACTCGGTCGACCCAGCCACCTGCATACTTGCGTGATTTTCATCTTGCATAGGCTTTATCGTCTCGTACCACTCAATCATCTGAGTCAACGTTGGTGTGTTCCTCAGGTACCTCTTACTCTCTTAACGCATTTTTATCTTATGCTTGTCTCTCTAACCACCATCGTGCATTTAGTGCTGCTATTTCTCTTGCACAAGAGCCAAAGTCTTTCTTGCAGGCCATGCAGGATTCTGAGTGGCGAGATGCAATGCGTGCTGAGGTGGATGCTCTAGAGTCGACTCAGACATGGACTCTGACCCCTCTTCCGCTCGGAAAGAAACCCATTGGTTGCAAATGGGTTTACAAAATAAAATATCACCCAGATGGTTCCGTGGAATGATATAAAGCTCGCTTAGTGGCTAAAGGTTACACCCAACAAGCTGGCATTGATTATACGGAGACCTTTGCTCCTGTTGCTAAGATGGTCACTGTCCGCTCTTTCCTTGCCCTTGCTACCTCCTGTGGTTGGCACTTGCATCAACTTGACGTCAACAACGCCTTCCTTCATGGTGACCTTGACGAAGAAGTCTACATGCACCTTCCTCCTGGTTTCGGACGAAAGGGGGAGACTAGAGTTTGCAAACTCAACAAATCCCTATATGGGCTTAAACAAGCTTCGAGACAATGGTATGCAAAACTTTCTTCCACCCTCATTAGTGCAGGATATAAACAATCCAAGGTAGACTACTCACTATTCGTCCGATCCCACAAAGGTAACTTCACAGCCATTCTTGTATATGTAGACGATATTATATTGGCAGGCAACAACTTGGAGCAGATTCAGAAACTTAAGAAACATTTGGGTGACCATTTTAAACTCAAAGATTTGGGCAACCTAAAGTATTTTCTGGGTATTGAAGTAGTTCGTTCAAAGAAAGGCATCTTTCTATCACAAAGAAAGTATGCTCCTGGAATACTTGAAGATACCAGCTTTCTTGGTGCCAAGCCTAGCAAATTTCCCATGAGCAAAATTTAGCACTTAGTAAACATGATGGAGACCTCATTGCTGATCCCTCATCATATCGTCGACTAGTTGGTAAGTTGATTTATTTAACCATTACGAGACCAGATTTGGCCTATGCAGTGCAGGTGTTGAGTCAGTTTATGGACAAACCACGCACATCCCATTTAGATGCAGCACACAGAGTGTTACGCCACATCAAGCAGTCTCCAGGACAAAGAATTCTCTTATCGGCCATAAGCAACATTCAATTACATGCATTTTGTGATCCAGATTGGGCACGATGCAGCGACACTCGACGATCAGTCACTGGATATTGTATATTCCTTGGAAGCTCACCAATATCTTGGAAAACGAAAAAGCAAACAACAATATCCCGTTCCTTGGCTGAAGCAGAATACAGAGCTATGGCCTCAACTTGCTGTGAAATTACTTGGTTGAAACAACTATTAGCGGACCTCCATATCTCACATTCACAACCAGCAAAATTGTATTGGCAAGTTGGGTGTCATGAATATCCACTCCAACTTGAGGGGGAGTGTTGAGGAAATAAATCTGTGCAACGGTCATAAAACAATTGAGAAAAGCAAATCTCCAACCAGCAACGTTAACATTCCTTCTACATAAATAATTTCCATGTATAGAAGATCTTAATATTAATTTACAACGGTTATGTAAACCAATTTTTTATGTATAAATATCCATCATGTAAATCGATTGACATCAAGTAATATATACAAAATTTCTTCTCAGTTCAATTTTTTATCAGAAACCTTGATCAAAAAGATGATATACATCACACCAGAATGATTGAATTATTTTTTATTTTTCCCATTAAGGCCGGGATGTTTGACAATATTATAAAACCAGGCCAGTTTCTGTATTAAGCTTCTTTTACTTTGAATTATAACGTGAAAGGTTTATTTATGGGAAAAATATAAAAAAATACTCCAAACTAACAGCAGTTTGCGATAAAGCTCCATAATATTCAAAATGTACTAAAATAGCTTATCAAAGTACTAAAGTATGTCAAAAAGGCCACATCTTTTTTTATATTCCTATAATACCCTTATTCTTTTAAAAACTAAAACTAAAAATTAATAAACTAAAAAACTAAAAAAATTAATTTCTCATAATTAAAAAAATAAAAAAAGGCGGCGGGGGGGGGGGGGGGGGGGGGGGAAGGGGTAGCTACCAATTGAGCCAACCACATGGTTTGATTTTGCATTTATTCATATTTTTTATACGCGCGAGCAATTTGTAATTTAAGCCAACTATAGTGACTAATTTTTTATTCGTTCCAAAAAAAATATTTTGTATTTATTCGCCCCTTGGTTTTTTTTTTTTTTTTCTTTCTTTTTTTGTTTGTTTAAAAATAGTTTAGTTTATTTTATCAATTTTTAATTTAGTTTTTAAAAGAATATGGGTATTATAGGAATATAAAAAAAGATGTGGCATTTTCGACACACTTCGGTAGTTTAATGGGCTACTTTAGTACTTTTTGAACATTATGAGACTTTGTCGCAAACAATTGTTAGTTTGAAAGACTTTTTTTTATTTTTTCCTTTATTTATTTACGTCTAATATATGTCTAGCTAACTTTGATCTATAAGGTTCATTGGGTACACCTTCCCTATGTCGAACCATGTCTAAGCTAGGCTAGCTGCCATTCCTTACAGCTTACTCTTCACCTTTCTCATCGGTTCAAGAAAACATTGTTCGTTTGTAAAAAATAAAAAATTAGAGTGTTTTTTTGTTTGAAAAAAAAAAAGTGTTTTCATTTTACATAAAAGTGAAAGTGATTTTAATTAAGCTAGTGTTTTTTTTTTAAGATGCTTGTTAATATTTTTTTCTTTTTTGGTATAAAGCAAAAAAAAATCCGGACAAAAAGTGTTATCAAACAAACTTACTCATGTGTATTAATGTTTTTTTAAAGGGTATTTTTTGTTTTTTGTTTTTATTAAAAAAGTATCCTGATGTGACATAAATATAAATTTAATTTTAAATATTTTGTGAGTGCTTTGTATTTTAAATTGTTTGTTAATGATTTTATTTTGAAAATAAAAAATAAAAGAGTGAAGACAAAACACTAACAAAAGAAATCTTGGTAAAGTCTATGAAACTATTATTGGAAGATTACATATTATCCAAAAGATCATACAATGCATCACTGGATTTCAACATATTATCACAAGAACATAAACATTTACATTGGACTAGTCAAGATTTAGTTAAATTTTATTAAGAAATTTTTATCTTTTTCTATTTTAGCATCCATTTTTCCAATTACACACCATATATTCCACCCTCTAATGTTTCTCTACTTTGTTAAAATAATTTCTTAT
Source organism: Corylus avellana (assembly GCF_965113065.1). Classification (NCBI taxonomy): domain Eukaryota; kingdom Viridiplantae; phylum Streptophyta; class Magnoliopsida; order Fagales; family Betulaceae; genus Corylus; species Corylus avellana. The sequence continues at coordinate 19,007,110 of NC_142490.1, read as the reverse complement.
TATTTTTTATTTTATCTCATCTTTCTCTCTCTACATTTTCTCTCCATATTTGAATAGTATAAAAATTAGAGAGTCAACATTGGGAGCTATTTAGTGATTAGCTAGCAGAGCAAAATCAACTAAAAAGTTAATTTGTAGAGTAATTGTGAATGCCCACTTAGCGGTATCAAAAAAAACCGGGTACTAACCGGTAACCGGGAAACCGGTTTGAAAAAACCGATAACTGGGTACCTGGTTCCGGTTCCGATTTTTGGCACCTGGTTATAACCGGGTAACCATATATATAAACCGGTTACCCGGTCTGAATAACCAGGTCTCGGTTTTTCAAAATAAAAAAAAAGGGGTACCCCGGGTCCAGATTTTGGTTTAGGCCAATAACTGAAAATCGGAACTGGGTTGATACCCTTATGCTCACAGCACAAACACAATAATTGGTTAGTCAACGACCCCTCTTCATGTAAGATTACTGAGACTAATTAACATTTATTTTGAATTCACTTTATATTATCGAAAAGCATAGATTCCAGTATGCTACGGTAATGATTTTTTATAACTAAAAAAAAAAAAACAGGGATGATGGGGCAATAAATGACGCGATAGTCAATGCGTCTTTGGATTTGAAAGTCTTCTTCCGTATGAGACGCATTGATTGGACCAGTAGAATTAGAGTGAATTGTATTAAATTGGATTAGACTGAGATTGGAATAGAAAAGTGGAACAATGAGAAAAATAGAGACAGATTTACTGATGGTTCATAATAGACATATATATTCACCACTAGAGAAGAGTCCAATAGGCTATATTTTGGTCTCCACTTGGAAGCTCATTCTTTTTTTGGTGTTTGATCCATTGTACCATTTTTCTTATTTAATTAGAAAAAATAAATAAAATAAATAAAAAATTGATGACGGACAATTTCGATAAAAACAACTTGGTTGATGTTGGGAGTTTTGGCATGCTATAAAAAGGTCTTCAAATTGGCAACATCAAAGGACCCAAGACATGACTGAATTGAACTTGGTGGTGAGAATGTTGTAAAAATCATCACTAGTTGATCTAGCTAGTCCTAACTTTAGACCATTGGTATTTATGCATTTTTAAGCAAAGAAATGTGTATAGCTAGATGAAGACGTACACATGGAATATCTCCATCATGCCTATTTCTATGCACGGGGGTACACGGCATTCTTAAGCAAAGAAATGTGTATAGTTAGATGAACACATGGTTGCACATGAAATATCTCCATCATGGCTATTTCCGCACCCTGGTGCACAGCATTCTTAAGCACAGAAATATCTGACTTGATGAAGACAAAACGGTTTCAAATTGGGTTCGGCATTCGTAGGGCATAAATAGTGCTACACATATTGCCAGATTACCATGTCATTTAAATATTTTAAATGATTTGACATTATATACAGCGTTAAATATAACAAAATTAAATCTTGTTAATTTATCGAAAGTATTATTGATGGAATTTATATATATATATTGTGCGAATAAAATTTGATCTTCAGCTGACTTTTCATTATTTCCTCATTTTTACCATTATCATGCTATGTTTGTATTGGGTTTATGGGTGATGAATGAATTTCCTTCTTTTGTATATTTGTGCAAGTTTTGTATTGCTTTAATTTCTGTTTCATGCATTTTCAATACCATTATTATCTTATTCTCAAGCGATTTCTAGAGACGTAAGTTGTTTCTTGAGGCTTATTTCCTTTCAAAAATTTTGATAATTTTTGGATTAAGATACCATAGAATTTTCAGAATTCTAGAGTCATAAATCTCAACCGTTCATCTCATCTAAGCGTCTAAAATAAGCTATATTTCAGAATTTAACGAGGAAGCTACTCTCAAGGAAACGTAGGTTTAGTAGCTTCCTCATTAAATTTTGAAACATGGCTTATTTTAGACGCTTAAATGAAATGGACGGTTGAGATTTATAAATTTGAGAATTTTAAATTTAAAAAGAATTGTAGGGAATCTCAACTTGTATTAAATAAAGTGAGCTTGCAATGTCCCATAAAGTGAGCTTGCAACTATTTGGTCATTTGAAATACTTGAAATATATTCATTGCAATATATTCTCTCTATTATTATTATTATTATTCACAAAAAATGGTAAAGAATCAAATCAAAATATCTACTTCATTTGGCATAACATAGAAGACTTTAATCAATTTGTAGCAACAACTTGAGCAATTGATGACTGGCAATTTCGATAAAACCAAGTTGATTGATGTTGAGATTTTTGGCATGCAATACAAAGGTCTTCAAATCCTGTAAAAATCATCACTAGCTTGTTGATCCAGTCAATAATTTAGACCCTTGGTGCACGGCATTCTTAATTAAGCACAGAAATGTGTATAGTCTTCATCAATTAAGCACAGAAATGTGTATAGCTTGATGAAGACATGGAATATTTTTTAAAAATGTGTATACCCATATTTTAAAAAAATTGGTGTGATCGGATTCTCACACCAATTTTCTTAATTTCCTTGAAAGAGTGGACATCACCATTGACATTGCAGTTGAATGTCTTCATCATGGCTGTTCTAATTTCTACACCATTGTGCACGGCTTTCTTATTTTCCATGAAAGATTGGCAAAACTCTTTTCTTTTCCTTTTTTTTTTTTTTTTTTTTTTTTTTTCAGTTTATTAGTTTTTGGAAGAGTAATAGAAATTAATTGGTGTGATATAAGAGTGAAAAGAGTTTTTGGGCCGGTTTGGTAACCCATTTCTCCTTCCCCTTCCCTAGCCTTTTCCTCACTTTTCCCTAAATATTGGCAAAGCCTGTTTTTTTACATGTAATAACCCTTTGCCTATTATTTTTGGAAGAGACAAATAATTTCTTAAGAAAAGCAACCTTATAATGCAACTTAAGAGAATTTCGATTCCATGTTTTTCTATTACATTTTCTAAAACAATTAAGTTTCAATATCACTTTGAGAATAAAAACAAATATTTCTAAAAATGCATTTTGATTTGATGATAATTAAAACGTTTATTGGGTGGATGTTGTTGTTCAATGTAATCATTCATAAACGTGAAAAAGAAATTACAAGGAAAAAGGAATTATAAAAGGTAGTTCATGAAAATTATTTATTTCCTTATTTTTCATTAAAATAAAAAAATAAAACCATTTATGATAATTTATAGAATAAAAGGTAGTTATTAATTTGTAGATCTTTCAACTTTCTTCTTTTCGTTTCTGTTTTTTTTAGACATTTTTTTTGTTTTTTTTCCCTTTTCTTTTTCAGTGCACGAATGTTTTTTTAATTACTTCTCCTTTTAAATAGTTGTTTCAAACGATTAGGGAAAAAAAACAAATAATGGGTAGTCGGGTAAGTAAATAGAACCACAAAACCAAGCAAAAGTATGATCACAAATCACTACTGTTAGTTTTTGTATTGGCTTAATTCAGTTCCAAAATGTAGAGGTTATTGTCCACGGGCTCAAACACTGATATAAAATACTCAGAATCAAATCTCCACCGTTCATAATGTAGATTCATGTGTCATGAATGTCTCTGCAAAATTTCAGCTCAATCGAACCACAAACACCCATCGATCGGAGCTGTTGATCAAGGCTAGACAACATTTCCAGAATGTTGTTTTCTCTCCACTGCAGGCCATGTCCGGACATGGTGCTAGGCTGTCCGGACAGGCTTTCCAGCAAACATATTTTTGCTTCGCAAGGCCCTGTCCGTACAACCCATTAACCTGTCTGGACACCACGTACCTATTATGCCCAAAAACGTGTTTTTAGAGGGCCCAGGTCTAGAGTTTGAAATACTGATATATATACGTCATTATAGAAGAGAGAGGCACGGATTTTCGCTCCCAGAGAGTTCGTCGGAGGCTGTACTAAGGGAGATCATATGTGGTGAGCGTTAAATTGAGTCTCTTAGAGTTTTAGTTATTCCTTGGATAAATCTACGGTTGAGAAGTCTATCGGAAGGGTCCGGTAAAGGAGAATCACGTTGAAGAAGATTGAGAGTAAGAAAATGAGTTGTAGGCTTGTCGATCTTACAGAGCCGAAGTCTTGCAAAGGGTTGTAAGCGTTCCTAGTGTCTATAATCTCTGGATAATCTTTTGATAGTGATTTTCTGGGTTTGGCTGCCCCAGAGAGGTTTTACTTTTAAATCGGTTTCTAAAAGGTTTCATCTTCGTAACCAAAATATCTGTGTCTGCCTCTTTATTGCTTTATATATTTTGGGTGATTAAATTGTTTATTGCTTCATAGTACTATTAATTCCGCATAAATGTGATAAACAAGTTTTTGGAGTCGGCATAGCGTTTTTCAACTACTTTTCAATTATATATATATATATATATATATATATATATATATATATATATAAGTCAATGACATCAACGCCCAAACCACTCCCACCCTCTTTTTCCCAAAAACTTTTTTTTTTTTTTTTCCTTTTTCAATTCTTTGACGTTTCAATCTCCTTATATATCATGAATCTCACTTGAACTCTGCACTAAGCCCTACTACTTCAATCAACATATACTACTCATGGAGAGAGCTTGTTTCCTATTCCCCATTTTTATGGCAATTCTCAAGGTACATTTTTAGAAGGCAAGCCTAGTTATTGCAAGTGTTCCCAATGTTTCTACCAATCAGTCTGCTCTTCTTGCTTTAAAAACTCAAATTTCTTATGATCCTTGCAATATTTTGACAAACTGGTCCGCTGGCACCTCTGTTTGCAGTTGGATCGGTATCACTTGTGGTTTACGTCATCATCGAGTCACGACCTTGAACCTTTCTCACATAGGTCTCATAGGCACCATTCCTCCACACATGAGGAACCTCTCATTTTTAGTTAGCCTGAGTGTCAAAAACAACAGTTTTCATGGCTCTATGCCCAACGAGTTGGCTCATCTTTACCGGTTGCGACACTTATCTGTTGAATTCAATGATTTCAAAGGAGAAATCCCATCACGGATGGGGCTATTATCTAAACTTCAATATTTGTCTCTAAGCGGTAACAGTTTCACAGGTAGTATTCCACCATCTCTATCTAACATATCGTCATTGGAAATTATAAGTATTGAATATAACAAATTTTCAGGCTCCGTTCCTTCTTCCATCTTCAACATATCCACTTTGCAAGGAATTTATCTTACAGAGAACAAGCTTTCTGGTTTGGTACCCTCCATTATCTTCAATATGTTTTCACTGGAAGTCATAGATCTTTACACTAACGAGTTGTCTGGTGAACTTCCAGAAGATATTTTTAATCATCTTCCCAAATTACAACGGCTTGATGTGTCTTATAATCAGTTTGATGGAAAAATTTCATCCACTTTGTTCAAGTGCAAACAATTGCAATATTTGTTATTGTGGGCTAATAATTTCATAGGAAGAGTACCTCTGGAAATTGGAAACTTAACCATGCTTACAAAGTTATACCTTGGCTATAACAACTTTGAAGGTTTGTTTAGTATTATTTTAGCATTTATAGATTAAACTTCAATAATTGTTTCTTAATAGTAACTGTTTTATGGGTACTATCCCATCTACTTTGTTTAAGTGCAAACAACTGCAAATTCTGTCATTGTCGGTTAATAGATTCACAGGAAATATACTTTCAGAAATTGGGGACTTAATCATGCTCACAGTATTAGACCTTAACAACAATAGCATTGGAGGTATGTTTAGTCATGCTTTAGTTGATTCATCCATGGATGTTATGAAGTTATACCTTGGCTATAACAACTTTGAAGGTTTGTTTAGTATTCTTTTAGCACACTTCAATATTTGTTTCTAAATAGTAACTGCTTTATGGGTACTATCTCATCTACTTTGTTTAGGTGCAAACAACTGCAAATTGTATCATTGTCGGTTAATAGATTCACAGGAAATATACGTTTAAAAATTGGGGACTTAATCATGCTCACAGTATTAGACCTTAACAACAATAGCATTGGAGGTATGTTTAGTCATGTTTTAGTTGATTCATCCATGGATGTTACAAAGTTATACCTTGGCTATAACAACTTTGAAGGTTTTTTTAGTATTCTTTTAGCATTTTATAGATTAAACTTAAATATTTGTTTCTAAATAGTTACTATTTTATAGGTACTATCCCTTCTACTTTGTTTAAGTGCAAACAACTGCAAATTCTATCATTGTCGGTTAATAGATTCATGGGAAGAGTAACTTTGGAAATTGAAAACTTAACCATGCTTACAAAGTTATACCTTGACTATAACAACTTTGAAGGTTTGTTTAGTATTCTTTTAGCATTTTATAGATTAAACTTCAATATTTGTTTCTAAATAGTAACTGTTTTATAGGTACTTTCCATCTACTTTGTTTAAGTGCAAACAGCTACAAATTCTATCATTGTTGGTTAATAGATTCACATGAAATATACCTTCAGAAATTGGGGACTTAATCATGCTCACAGGATTATACCTTTACAACAATTGCATTGGAGGTATGTTTAGTCATGCTTTAGTTGATTGATCCATGGATGACATCATTGACTCAATATATTTGCCTTTTCATTGTCTTCAATGGGGTGCCTTTTAATTGAGCATCTACCATTTTTTTTTTCCATTTTTCTTTTCATTTTTTTTTTTTGGAAGGGTGGGCTAGATTCAAATGAGAAAATGAGAATAAATATGTAATTTAAGATCAATGACTAACAAAATTGTGTACTATAGACTAAATTTTGTTCAAAATATCATATATGATTAATTAACTGAAAGTGTTTAACTCTGTTGAATTTCTGCAATACTTACCAAACTTTAATCTAAAGAGACAAGTTTGAATATCACTTTATAACAATAGAATATTTCTAAAACGTTGCTTGATTTGATACTAATTTAAAACGATATTGTTATGTGTTCAATATCATCATTGCTATACATGAAAATATATGTTTAGTCTTATTTTAGTCTACTAGAAATTAGTATTTTTCTTTCTAAATGTTAATAACTTTACAGGTACCATTCCACCATCTTTATCTAACATATCATCGTTGCAAATACTTAGTATTGGTTTTAACCAACTTTCGGGCTCCATTCCTTCTTCCATCTTCAACATATCCACTTTGCAAGGAATTTATCTTATAGAGAACAAGCTTTCTGGTTTGGTGCCCTCCATTACCTTCAATATGTCTTCACTGGAAGTCATAGATCTTTACACTAACAAGTTGTTTGGTGAACTTCCAGAAGATATTTTTAATCATCTTCCCAAATTACAACGGCTTGATGTGTCTTATAATCAGTTTGATGGAAAAATTTCATCCACTTTGTTCGAGTGCAAACAATTGCAGTATTTATCATTGTGGGATAACAGTTTTGCCAGAGGAGTACCTTCGAAAATTGGAAACTTCACCATGCTTACCAAGTTATACCTTGGCCAAAACAACTTTGAAGGTTTGTTTAGCATTTTTTTACCCTTTTGTAGATTAAACTTCAATATTTGTTTCTAAATGGTAACTATTTTATAGGTTCTCTCTCATATAACCACTTCTTTCAAGTGCTAACAATTCTAATTTTTCGGTAGGTGGGGATAATGGGTTCAGCGGAAGTGTACCTCCATAAATTGGAAACTTAACCATGCTCACAACATTAGAACTTAACAACAACAACTTTGAAAGTATGTTTAGTCCTGTTTTAGTTGATTGATTATAGAAATAAAAATAAGCAAAAGACTAAATGTACTCTGTTGATTGTTATCTATTGATCATTGCTGCTTCAATCCACACCCACTTAACAAAGTTACACCCATTGGGCATTGCCTTGTTAAAGCATTATTTGGACAACAACAAATGTGCCCACCATTATTTTGTCATGCATTTTGCGTGACTCATTGAACACACTAACCAACAAAGAGTGCGTTAAAAAACTTGTGTCTTCACCTCTTGTAGCCTTTTTCTTTTTTCCTTTTCTCCTCTTCTTTGTGTATTGAACGTTAAGGCTTAGAAAATATCACATTCATGGCTCACACTAATAACAAATTAATATGATTGTCCACATAACTCAACTAATAAAATAGAGGCTCGATTGACAAGGTGGCCAACTAACCGTGTGAAACGAGGACAGTGGGGGCAGTGACTTATTTATTAATTAGCTCTTAATTTGAATTTTTCGTTGGTTTTTTAGACATTTGTTCACTTGTATGTATGATTCATTTAAAGCACATTATTTTTTGTTTTGAATAATATTGTGTGGTTGTTCATATTGTGTTAGGTGCAATACCAAATGAGATAGGTAATCTACAAAACCTTGAGATCTTCGATATCGGTTCCAACAATTTCAATGGTTCAATTCCATTTGAAATCTTTAATATCTCAACAATAAGAGTAATTGATATGCATTTGAATAACCTCTCAGGCCATCTTCCATCAAATGCAGGCCTCTTCCCTCCAAATCTTTAGTATCTTTATCTTGATTATAACAAACTAAGTGGAACAATACCTAGCTCTATCTCCAATGCTTCAAAACTCACTGAATTAGATCTAGCACACAACTCATTCTCAGGCTTAATTTCTAAACCACTTGGTAATTTAAGGCTCCTCAAGTTGCTCCGCCTACAAGAAAATAATTTGACCATTGAATCATCCACTCTAGAATTCAACTTTTTCCCTTCTTTGTCAAATTTAGCATATCTAAATTTTTTAGGATTGTCTGAAAATCCATTGAATGGCGTCCCTCCTAGTTCCATTGGAAATCTCTCAACTTCTCTTCAAGAACATTACATAGATAATTGCAATATTAAAGGCAGCCTTCCAAGAGATATAGGAAATTTAAGCAATTTGATGACTTTGTCTTTATATCTCAATGAATTGGATGGACCTATTCCAACTACAGTGAGAAGATTGCACAAGCTTCAAGCTCTCCACCTTTTTAATAATAGACTAGAAGGTCCCATCCCATCCGATCTTTGTCATTTAGAGAGCTTGTTCACGTTGTATTTAGGCGGTAATGAGCTTTCTGGACCTATTCTTGCATGTGTAAATAATCTCACATTTCTAAGATATCTTTACTTAGACTTCACCCAATTAACTTCCACGATTCCCTTGAGCTTGTGGAGCCTTACAAATATCTTGGAGGTCCAACTCTCATCAAATTATCTAAGTGGCCCCCTCTCATTAGAGATTGGAAATTTGAAGGTCTTGAGAGTATTAGATTTATCAAGAAATCAACTATTTGGTCAGATCCCAGCAACAATCTGTGGCCTCAAAGATCTAGCTAATCTCTCCTTGGCGAACAATAAATTCGAAGGCCCAATTCCTGAATCATTTGATGAACTAGTAAGCTTGGAATTCTTGGATCTTTCTAGTAACAATTTATCTGGAGAGATCCCCACTTCTTTAGAAGCGCTTTCGTATCTCAAATATCTAAATGTCTCTTTCAAAAGACTGGGAGGAAAAATTCCTGTAGGAGGACCATTTGTACACTTCTTCGCTGCATCACTTATGTCAAATTATGGACTTTGTGGTGCTCCCCGATTTCAAGTTCCACCGTGAAAAGAAGGTGTTTCTCAAGCCAAAAAGACCGCAACAGTACGTATACTAAAGTATGTATTACCAACAATTGGATTAACAATGCTTGTAGTTACTCTTGTATTAGCATGGACAGGATGCAGAAAATGGAATGCAAAACTTCCAGTGGATGCAAACTCGTTACCTCTAGCGACATGGAGAAGAATTTCCCAACAAGAACTTTTACGAGGAACAGAAGGGTTTAGTTCACACAACTTACTTGGTAATGGGAGCTTCGGATCAGTATATCAAGGAACACTTTCAGATGGAATGATTGTTGCAATAAAAGTTTTCAACTTGGCAGTAGAAGGGGTATTCAAGAATTTTGATACAGAGTGTGGGATACTATGCAATTTTCGTCATCGAAAGCTTGTCAAAATCATTAGCACGTGTAGTAACATGAACTTTAAAGCTTTGGTATTGGAATAGATGCCTAATGGGAACCTAGAGAAGTGGTTGTATTCTCAAGATCATTGTTTGAGTATCTTACAAAGACTAAATATAATGATCAATGTCACTGTTGTGCAAAAATATACCTAAATTAATAGGTAAATAATTGTACGTTTTAACTCGCAAGTGCACAAGATCAAAACAATTGTACAGCAGGCAAATACGAGATCATTCCCACGAGGATTGGTAAATTATGTTTAGAAGTAAATTCTTATTTAATTAAAAGAGAAAATTCAATTGTCACGATTGAATTTAATAAAATAAAAGATAAACAAAAACTAAAAAGGATTAGGGTTTTGATATCCACCACTAATTATATTTAGTTAATATAACAATATGCCAATGTTTTGATCAAGTTATGCATATTTAATGTTTGCCAACCTAAGGATTAAACCCTAACTCCTTAAGCTATTGATTTCCCTAAGCAACGAGTTAGGCACTGGTCCATACTCTAACTATTTTCTTTCTTAAAGGATTTAGCATGGTCTATACTAAGTTGTTCTTTAGAAAAGCATATGTTCTATGGAAATCAACAAACACACAAGGCCTAGGGCATGAATACATACTCCCGGTTCCCGATGTTGATTAACCCAAGAATCCGGCGTGGATATCTCTTGTTACTTATGTTAAACCCAGGACTCGGTCATCCAAATTGATCTAACTAACAAGTCCATACCACATGCACATGTTGATCAGGCATACACATATGAGGAATTCATGCAAACATGTATTAATCAAGTTAAATAGCACAACATGATCATCACAAGGCGCCAGTATTGAAATATTAATTAAACATAACTAGGGTTTCAATCTAGCCCTAAATAAAATATAAACTACATAATAAAAGGGTGGAAGAGAAAAAACCCAAACTCCTCTTGATTTAGCCTTCAATTCCTTTCCAGAGCTTGTGCCTCTTTTCTCCACACTTATTCCTAGAACCTAAGAGGTTTATTTATAGGCTTTAGAAGTTGTTGTTACACAAGTAAACCTAGAAAATTCAGAGTTTTAAGTCCAAGTCCAATTAGGATAAAGAAAACATAAGTCCAAATCGGAATAGGATTTGCCCAAAATTGCGGTCCTGTCTTGCGACGTGATTTTGGCCATGCGCCGCTCCGAATTGGGAAAATTATATTTCACAATGATTTGTAACCCTTTGAGTTAGATTTTCAATGCCGCTTGAATCACCTAAATCGGATATCTGAGCTGAAAGTTATGGTCAAAATACCGAGACATGTTCAGAATCCAATTTTTCATCCAATCCGATTTGACTTCAATGTGAGAAATTCCGAATTGATCCTTTCCTCTATTTGATTAAACTTTAACCATGATTGGCTGAGCTTAACCATATCTTCTAGGTCTTCCCAATTTGCCCTTTAAGCTTGGAATTTGTCCAGCAACGCTTCTTTTCTTCCAAAAGCCTATAAAACACAAGAAAATACAAAAAGGAAGTAAAATGGCCTAATTAACCAAAACCAAAGGATTAAAACATGCAAGTTAAGGGCTGAAAATATGAATATTTTAGCACTTATCAGTTGCGTCAGCATCGGAATACCTGAACTATGGTTCTTCAACACCTATTGCTCATTGTGATTTGAAACCCAGTAATATCTTATTAGATGAAAATTTGGTCGCGCATGTTGCTGATTTTGGCATTGCCAAGTTGCTTGGTGATGGGGATTCTATGATACAAACTATAACTCTTGCTACTATTGGGTATATGGCACCAGGTGATGTTTTTAGCCTACAACTTGAATTTACTTGTGTATCAATCTACTCATTCATACATAGATAAATATAGCTTTTGGGTTCAATACTGATTTTAGCACTTTATATATTTGAAATATATAATTATGTTCTGATGATTAGTTTTTCTATTACAAATAGAGTTTGGATCGGAAGGGATTGTTTCTACAAGAGGTGATGTGTATAGTTATGGTATTTTGCTGATGGAAACTTTCTCAAGAAAGAAACCTACTGATAACATTTTTGCTGGAGAAATGAGCTTGAAGCGATGGGTCGAGGAATCATCGCCTCATTCAGTAACTAAAGTTGTTGATGCCTATTTGTAAAGAACAGAAAGAGATTATGCTTCTATGGCCCATAATAGAATTGGCTTTTCAGTGTTGTACTGAGTTACCTGAACAAAGAATAAAGGCAAAAAAAATTTCAATTACACTCAACAAGATCAAATTGAAGTTTCTACAAGATACTGAATGAAGCTAATTTGAGAGCATCAAGTTTGTTTATAGCTCTTTAATGTTTGTGCTTTTGAAATAATATAATAATCTTGAGACTCCTAAGAGATTTGATTCTAGCCATTGCTTTATTATACTAGCTAATATAGTAACATTTATAACTTGTATATTTAATGATTGTAGTGACCCGTAATGTGTCACTAGTGGGTATTCTAAGTTAGTCTCAAAGTGTTAAAGGCAACAAATCATTATTTTTTTTTATCTCGAGACACAAATGATAGCAATTGTGGGATTGTAATTTTGGTACTTGTTATAGATGTATCATTGTATGTAAATATTACACCAACAACGCATGGGGCATTCTGAGCACTTAATTTTTTTCTTAGAATAAACTCATTGCATTATTTATAAAGAGAAATGATTTACGTCAATATTTTCTTCATCCAACAACACATTAGTTGCTTCAATGTCTATGAACAATCTTGAGTCTTGATTCTTCATGGAGAAAAACTAGACCTCTTACTATCCGAATACAAATTTTAAGTCTTGTAGGCCAATCCAATTTAACTTGACTGTTTTCCGAACCTACGAATGCAAGAAAACACATCTAAACCACTCAAATCTTTACTTATTTTTTTTGGAAAAGTAATTAAATAATTGAATTGGCACAAGGGACACAACCCAAGAACACAAGAAACATACAAGGAGAAACCAAAAAAAGAAAAAGAAAAAGAAAAAGAAAAAAAAAATTAAAAATCAAATTTCATAGATCTGCCGAACCAAAAAATCAAGAAAAGAATAGTTCGTATCTTATTATTTTTAGTAGTATCCAAGGGTGAACAGAGTGACATAATACTCAGATGGGATAAGTCAAGTAAGAGTTTGTTGTAGTACCTTGTACACCAGACCAAACCCACCTTCTCCAACTTTGTTGGCAGAATCAAAGTTATTAGTGGCAACTTTTCTTTGTTTTAAGGTAAAAGTAACTCTCTACAAATCTACGTCTTGAACATCTATCCAAGGAGGGCACATGCAAACCAGTAAGCCAATGAATTTAGTTTCTTTGTAACTTGTAAGTACTAGCTTTATATACACTTCAAGCAGGTCCCAGGCAAGTTTCGGTGGGGTCCCGGTCAAGTCTCGGGCAGGTCCTGGTCAAGTCACGGGCGGGTCCTGGGAAGGGCCCGACCAAGTCCCAGGTGGGTTCCAAGCAGGTTCAGTCGGGTCCCAAGCAGGTCTCGAGTAGGTCATTTACGGGTCCCAGGTAGGTCCAGTTGAATCCTGGGCGGTTCCCGGTCAGGTCTCGACGGGGTCCCGGTCAAGTCCTGGTGGGGTCCAGGTCGGGTACGGGTCAAGTCCTAGGTGGGACTCGGTTAGGTCTCAGCGGGTCCCGGTCAAGTTCTGGGAGGGTCCTGATCAAGTCCCCGGCGGGTCCCGGTTAGGTCCCGAGCGAGTCTCGGAGAGGTCCCGAGCAAGTCCCGGTTAGGTCCCAAGCAGGTCCTGGGCAAGTCCTCAACAAGTCTCGGGTGGGTCCAAGTCAGGTCCCTGGCGGGTCCCGGCCAGGTCCTGGCAAGGTCTCAGGGAGGTATCGGGTGGGTCCCGGTCAAGTGCCAGGCAAGTCCCGACGAGGTCCCGGGCGGGTCTCTATTAGGTCCCAGCGGGATCCTAGGCAGGTCCCCGACGGGTCCCGGTTGTGTCCCGGTCAACTCCCAAGCGGGTCCCGGTCAGGTCCTCGGTGGGTCCCGGGCAGGTCCCAGATGGGTCCCAGTTAGGTCCCAAGTGAATCCCGGGCGAGTCCTAGGCGGGTCCCGGTCAGCTCTCGAGCAGGTCTCGAGCGGATCCTGGGCGGTCTTAGCATGGTCGGCCGATTCTAGAATGAGATATTGAAAGTCAGAAAATGGTTTACGGTTTTAAAAATCGTAAACCATTTTCCTAAAATTAAAGATGAACTTTCAGTCAAAGGGAAAATATTTTCCGTTGACTATTATTTTACGTTGTGCCAAACACTTGTAAATATGTAAAACATTTTTCGTAAATCATTTTACGGCGAAACAAACAGAGCTTAAAATAAAAAAAAATAATTAATAAAAAAAACTAAAAAATTAATCTTTGAAAAAAAAAAAAAAAAAAAAGAAGAAGGAAAGGGGTGGCCATTTGGGAGCCACCCCTGAGGTGGCGATGGGCGGCTCTCTTCCCCTGCTACCCCTTACCTTCTTTTTTTTTTTAAAAAAAAATTAATGTGTTTATATTTTTTTTATTAAGAATAACACATGTCACCGTTTTTATTGGTGTTGACGTGACATTTAATATAATTCGTCAAATGTTTTAACAGAATTTGACTTCGGGGACTTCTTTTTTTTTGCATATCCCAGGAACTTCTGATTTTACTTTCATATGACATGGAGTGATTTGTAATAGGCCAACCACAAAGTTTGATTTTGCATTTATCCATATTTTTTATACCTTTATTCCTTTTGTTTTTTGTTTTTTGTTTTTTTTGTTTTTTGTATTTATTCACCCATTAGTTTTTTTTTTTTTTTTTAAGAAATAGTTTAGTTTAATATTTATTTTATCAAATTTTTTATTGTAGTTTTTAAAAGAATAGGGGTATTATAAGAATATATAAAAAGTGTAGTCTTTTTGACACACTTTAGTAGTTTGATGAGCTACTTTAGTATATTTTGAACAATGTGAGGCTCTATCGCAAACAATAGTTAGTTTTGGAGGCCGCTTTTTTTATATTTTTTCCTTACTCTTCTAAATATCATTATCATAATTAATTTATATCACTTACTAAAATTGTAAATTTTATACACAGGATCTCATCATTAAGAAGCAAAATAAATAATAATTCAACCGCTTGTCAAAAGATAAGATTGTGATGTAAAAGAGAAAAATGCACTTACAATTTCTCGCAACAAAATCTCCTTCAAGAAAATAAATAATTGGGGAAACTTCACTTACCCCCATGAACTTACGCACCTTTTGCAAATACCTCTCCAATATTCGAAGTCTCTCACTTTGGAGTATCGAACTTTCATTTCATTCCAAATACCCCATGCCGTTAAATTAAATAGAAAAATGAGTAAAATGAGTAAGGGTATTTTAGTAATTTCACACCATCAATTAGGATTTAACAGAAAATACTAAGGGAAGGGGAAAAGTGGAAGGAAATCAAAGTTCGCTACACCAAAGTGAGAAACTTTGAATATTGCAAAGGTGTTTACAAAAGGCGCATAAGTTCATGAAGGGTAAGTGAAGTTTCCTCTAAATAATTCTACTTAACTCTTACACCTCTTATTAAAGCAAACTAACACTGCATTAATATTCGAAAACCATACTTAACACCAACAAATATTCCATAACATATCAAAACACTTCTCTTGCGGAGAAAATCTCCCCTAGTGGGCCCCATTTCTTTACACTTATTTACAATGTGCTATCAACCACTCACAATGTGATATATGTCGACCATTTTTTGCACTACAAATAAAAGGAGAAATGAAGACCTGTATAAGGGGTTCTTCTTCCTCCTCTCCTACGAGCCCTTCCCAAGGGGCTCCAAAAGATCTCTCCATCCCACGTCTCTCTCTCTCCCAGAGACACATCTCTTTCTATCTCTCTCTAACCCTTCGCTCTCCCCATAAATCTCAGACACATTACTCACCATTCACATACTGATTTATATATGAATAAAGATACTAACTTAAACATCGGAGAGTCTTTGGCCCCAACCGGAGACTCTCTGTTCTTGCCCTTGTTTTGCAAGAACACCATTTTCATTCAGGAAGTCCTCTCATAGCTCAACCATGAAGAAAACTCGCTGGCTAGCAAATCCTCGGACTGAAAAACGCACCAACAACTTCTAAAAGGAAATCAAAGCCTAGATATTGTTAATAAGCCTACACCTAGCAATACATTAGGTATCAGAATTTAATAATGCACACTTGCATTCATTTCTCTAGCAAGTGAAAATAAGTAAAACAATTAAAGAAGCTCAAAAGTCAAGACAACCTACTCTTTGTGCATCATTTACTCCTTAAAATTGATTATGTAGAGGTAATTAAGTCAATTTGAGAATCAAGCAATTGATACAGGCTGTACCTGTTTTTCTCCCTCTTGTCCTACACAAACAACCTTTCCACCAAAGGATTCCCACTAAAAAGAGTAGTAAGCATACTGCTCCAATTGCGACCTCTGAATGATATCAACAGTTTGCTTGGTTCTACCACCATTTGGACAAAGCTTGAAATCTGCACAAAATACAAAATTAATCAATTATGTTTCCTAGCAAAGGACTTAAAAGTGAACAAGTAGGGTTGGCAAAATAGGTACCTGGCAAATAAATAGGTATTTGTTTATCCTATGCATGTAACTATTTTTTGTGACGCCTATATGAACCTTATTATAAAAAAAACATGCATAGGATAAACGGGTCGTAAATGGGTCATATCAAGTACTTGTTTTGCCAGCCCGAACAAGACAAAAAAGATTGGCCAAATAAATAAGTTCTAATAATTGATTATAAGCGATTCTCACAATTGAAAGCTAGCTCTAGGACTGTCCATGAATTATTAGAAGAAAAAAAAAAGGATCACATTAACGCTGCATTTTTTATTTTATTTTTTATATTTGGTGTAATGAGATATCAATATATACTTATACACATTTACAGTCTGTTGTTAAACTCTTTTAAGCTATCATAAATGAGTATGTTTACATTTATTTTTATTACCTATTTGAAAAAAATAATAATAATAGATATTGAATTTTTTTTTTTTTCGTGATTTTTTTTAATCTTTTAATCTTTTTTTTTTTTTTTTTTTTTTTTTTTTTTTTTTTTGTTTTAAGTATTTGTTTTGGATATTTTATGTATATTTGAGTGCGCCATTTACATTTTCTTGTAATGTTTAGACGCTTGGATTGCCCTTATTTTATTAGCTAATGTTTTACCATGTATTTTTGTGGCACAGCTCCCCATCTTTTGTAGCCACAGAGAGTATCTACTGTGTGACAAAGGTATGGGAATGCTGGGAGGTTATAAATTTTTTTCTATCAACTCTTTTCTCTGGTTGAAGGAATTGGGTGTTTTTATGAGTTGGCTTTCTTGTATTTATAAGGAGGAAAAATGAAGCCAGGCTCCATTTATTTCAGCGTAAAATAATTTTTGTAAAATGTTTTTAATATTTTCAAATGTTTGATGCGAGGAAAAATTTTTTTTGGTTTGACCAACAAATATTAGTATTTAGATCTTGTACTACATATGTGTTTGTACCTTTATGTTTGTGTAAGAATATTTTGTTGGTCAGACCAACAGATGTAGTCTTGTTGGGATACTTGTTGGATTCTATGCACTTGTGCCATTTGCTTTAGTTTGGATAGATACAGAAATTAAGTTGGGCGATAAATAGTATTGACAAGAACTAAAGGCCACCACTTCTCCAAATAGTCACAACTTGTCCATTTAATTTCTTATGATGATGGCCGGCAAGAAACAGAGCCACAGCCCAAAATTTCATAGGTTTACATGATAAACTGTTTGCTTTATACTCTGTTAGAAATATCTAAATTTTTGGTTGCTGCCATTTAATTCCTTATATATATCAGCCTCTCTTGTCCATCCTTGAGTGCCACACTAATCCCATCCGAGAACCTCAACCAACATAAACTACTCATGGACAGAACTTGTTTCCTATTCCTCCTCAGTGTCGAACTGCTTTTAGCACAATGTTACATGGCTAGTTTAGGAAATGCTCTGGTTCCTAACATTGCCACGGATCAATTTTCTCTTCTTACCATAAAAGCTTGTATTTCTTATGACCCTTATAATGTTTTGACAAACAATTGGTCTACTGGGACTAATGTTTGTAGTTGGATCGGTGTCACTTGTGGTTTTGGTAATCATCGAGTCACAGCCTTGAACCTTTCTGACATGGGTCTTGTAGGAACCATTCCTCCTCATATAGGAAACCTTTCATATCTTGTTTCTCTAAGCATGAAAAACAATGGTTTTCATGGCTCTATGCCTAATGAGCTGACTCGTCTGTACCGGTTGCAACACTTATCCTTATTTTACATTAAAATAAAAAAAAATAAAACAAATAAAAAAAAAAACCATTTATGATAATTTATAGAATAAAAGTACCCCCATGTAAAGAAGTTTCCCCTCGACCACAAAAGATCACAACAACTCGCATATTGAAGTATGTATTACTGGCAATTGGGTTAACAATACTTGTCATGGCTCTTGTAGTAGTTTGGAGAATATGCCAAAAAGGGAATAACAAATTTCCACAAGAGGTAGACTTGCCGCATCTAGCAAGATGGAGAAGAATTTCTTAACATGAACTTTTATATGCAACACAAGGGTTCAATGCAAACAACTTGCTTGGTAAAGGGAGTTTTGGGTCAGTGTATAAAGGAACACTTTCAGATGGGAAGAGTGTTGCAATAAAAGTTTTAAACCTAGAGGTAGAAGGGGCATTCAAGAATTTTGATACAGAGTGTGAAATCCTACACAATATTTGTCACCGGAATCTTATCAAAATCATCAGCACTTGTACTAACTGATAAAATATATATAAAATATAAAATACTAAAATATAAGAGAAAGAAAAGAGAGCGGAAACAGATAGAGACGTATGGGAAACATCTTGTATATTCACTGTATCAATCAATATTACATAACTCTCTATTTATAGAGAGACAATGAGTAGTGACCAAGAAACCTAAATTAAACCCTAAAGTACATAAGGAAAGAAATAAACCCTACATTACAAATTAAATAACGGAAATATAAAATATTCTAACAAAGGAAATAATATATTCTAACATCCCCCCTCAAACTCAAGGTGTAAGCTTGAGTTTGGAAAAGAGAATAAATTGAAGGCATCTGAAGTCGATGGTTGCATCAAGACAATGTCGGTGAGAAAGGTTGAAAGTGACGGCCGAAGAAATACCGGAGAATAGAGACAAGCTGCTAAAAGAATCCGGTTAAGGGCCAAGCCGCAACTAACAATGACGGTCGAAGAACGAAAACTAGTCATTAAATCCCTTGAAGGGCCAAAACACATTGTGCCAGGGTTCGCCAATAACAAAGACGAGAAAGGCTGAAAGTGACGGCCGGATAAATACCGGAGAACGTAGACAAGCCACTAAAAGAATCCGGTGAAGGGCCAAGCTGCAACTGACAATAAGGCCGGAGAACGAAAACTAGCCGTTAAAATTCCCGTCAAGGGCCAAAATCGCATTGTGCCAAGATTCACCATTGAATAAAGCCGTGGATCACAACAAAATTAAGAGATCATCAGAAGAGAATGCTAGAAAACACCATAGAAACGTCATAAGACTTTTATTGAAAGCCACAAAAACAGAAACATGGCTCTGATACCATGATAAAATATATATATATAAAATATAAAATACTAAAATATAAGAGAAAGAAAAGAGAGCGGAAGCGGATAGAGACGTATGGGCTACATCTTGTATATTCACTGTATCAATCAGTATTACATAACTCTCTATTTATAGAGAGACAATGAGTAGTGACCAAGAAACCCAAATTAAACCCTAAAATACATAAGGAAATAAATAAACCCTACATTACAAATTAAATAACGGAAATATAAAATATTCTAACAAAGGAAATAATATATTCTAACATCCCCCCTCAAACTCAAGGTGTAAGCTTGAGTTTGGAAAAGAGAATAAATTGAAGGCATCTGAAGTCGATGGTTGCATCAAGACAATGTCGGTGAGAAAGGTTGAAAGTGACGGCCGGAGAAATACCGGAGAATAGAGACAAGCTGCTAAAAGAATCCGGTTAAGGGCCAAGCCGCAACTAACAATGACGGTCGAAGAACGAAAACTAGTCATTAAATCCCTTGAAGGGCCAAAACACATTGTGCCAGGGTTCGCCAATAACAAAGACGAGAAAGGCTGAAAGTGACGGCCGGATAAATACCGGAGAACGTAGACAAGCCACTAAAAGAATCCGGTGAAGGGCTAAGCTGCAACTGACAATAAGGCCGGAGAACGAAAACTAGCCGTTAAAATTCCCGTGAAGGGCCAAAATCGCATTGTGCCAAGATTCACCATTGAATAAAGCCGTGGATCACAACAAAATTAAGAGATCAGCAGAAGAGAATGCTAGAAAACACCATAGAAACGTCATAAGACTTTTATTGAAAGCCACAAAAACAGAAACATGGCTCTGATACCATGATAAAATATATATATATAAAATATAAAATACTAAAATATAAGAGAAAGAAAAGAGAGCGGAAGCGGATAGAGACGTATGGGCTACATCTTGTATATTCACTTTATCAATCAGTATTACATAACTCTCTATTTATAGAGAGACAATGAGTAGTGACCAAGAAACCCAAATTAAACCCTAAAATACATAAGGAAATAAATAAACCCTACATTACAAATTAAATAACGGAAATATAAAATATTCTAACAACGGAAATAATATATTCTAACATGATAACATATATATAAAATATAAAATACTAAAATAAAAGAGAAAGAAAAGAGAGCAGAAGCGGAAAGAGATATAGGGGCCACATCTTGTATATTCACTATATCAATCAATATTACATAACTCTCTATTTATAGAGAGACAATGAGTAGTGACCAAGAAACCCAAATTAAACCCTAAAATACATAAGGAAAGAAATAAACCCTACATTACAAATTAAATAACGGAAATATAAAATATTCTAACAAAGGAAATAATATATTCTAACATCACCCCTCAAACTCAAGGTGTAAGCTTGAGTTTGGAAAAAAGAATAAATTGAAGGCATCTGAAGTCGATGGTTGGATCAAGACATTGCCGGCGAGAAAGGCTGAAAGGGACGGCCGGAGAAATACCGGAGAATAGAGACAAGATGCTAAAAGAATCCGCTTAAGGGCCAAGCCGCAACAGACAATGACGGTCGAAGAACAAAAACTAGTCATCAAATCCCTTGAAGGGCCAAACCACATTGTGCCAGGGTTCGCCAATAACAAAGACGAGAAAGGCTGAAAGTGACGGCCGGATAAATACCGGAGAACGTAGACAAGCCACTAAAAGAGTCCGGTGAAGGGCCAAGCGGCAACTGACAATGATGCCAGAAAACGAAAACTAGCCGTTAAAATTCCCGTGAAGGGCCAAAACCGCATTGTGCCAAGATTCGCCAATGAATAAAGCTGTGGATCACAACAAAATTAAGAGATCATCAAAAGAGAATGCTAGAAAACACCATAGAAACGTCATAAGACTTTTATTGAAAGCCACAGAAACAGAAACATGGCTCTAATAATATGATAAAATATAAAATACTAAAATATAAGAGAAAGAAAAGAGAGCGGAAGTGGATAGAGACGTATGGGCCACATCTTGTATATTCACTGTATCAATCAATATTACATAACTCTTTATTTATAGAGAGACAATGAGTAGTGACCAAGAAACCCAAATTAAACCCTAAAATATATAAGGAAATAAATAAACCCTACATTACAAATTAAATAACGGAAATATAAAATATTTTAACAAAGGAAATAATATATTCTAACATGATAAAATATATATAAAATATAAAATACTAAAATAAAAGAGAAAGAAAAGAGAGCGGAAGCGGAAAGAGACATAGGGGCTACATCTTGTATATTCACTATATCAATCAATATTACATAACTCTCTATTTATAGAGACATAATGAGTAGTGACCAAGAAACCCAAATTAAACCCTAAATACATAAGGAAAGAAATAAACCCTACATTACAAATTAAATAACGGAAATATAAAATATTCTAACAAAGGAAATAATATATTCTAACATCACCCCTCAAACTCAAGGTGTAAGCTTGAGTTTGGAAAAGAGAATAAATTGAAGGCATCTGAAGTCGATGGTTGGATCAAGACAATGCTGGCGAGAAAGGCTGAAAGTGATGGCCGGAGAAATACCGGAGAATAGAGACAAGCTGCTAACAGAATCTGGTTAAGGGCCAAGCCGCAACTGACAATGACGGTCAAAGAACGAAAACTAGTCATTAAATCCCTTGAAGGGCAAACCACATTGTGCCAGGGTTCGCCAATAACAAAGATGAGAAAGGCTGAAAGTGACGGCCGGATAAATACCGGAGAACGTAGACAAGCCACTAAAAGAATCCGGTGAAGGGCAAGCCGCAACTGACAATGAGGCCAGAGAACGGAAACTAGCCGTTAAAATTCCCGTGAAGGGCCAAAACCACATTGTGCCAAGATTCGCCAATGAATAAAGCTGTGGATCACAACAAAATTAAGAGATCATCAGAAGAGAATGCTAGTAAACACCATAGAAACGTCATAAGACTTTTATTGAAAGCCACAGAAACAGAAACATGGCTTTGATACCATGATAAAATATATATAAAATATAAAATACTAAAATATAAGAGAAAGAAAAGAGAGCGGAAGCGGATAGAGACGTATGGGTTGCATCTTGTATATTCACTGTATCAATCAATATTACATAACTCTCTATTTATAGAGAGACAATGAGTAGTGACCAAGAAACCCAAATTAAACCCTAAAATACACAAGGAAAGAAATAAACCCTACATTACAAATTAAATAACGGAAATATAAAATATTCTAACAAAGGAAATAATATATTCTAACACTAACATCGACTTCAAAGGCTTTGTACTAGAACACATGCCTAATGGGAGCCTAGAGAAGTGGTTGTATTCTTATAATTGCTCTTTGAGTATTTTACAAAGGCTAAATATAATGATTGATGTTGCATCAGCACTAGAATACCTTCATGGTGGTTATTCAATGCCTATTGTTTATTGTGATTTAATTTGAAGCCTAGCAATATCTTGCTAGATGAAGATATGGTTGCACATGTCACTGATTTTGGCATCGCCAAACTCTTAGGTGATGGGGATTCTATAGTGCAGACCATGACACTTGCTACTATTGGATATATGGCACCAGGTGATGTTTCTAATGTATCACTAATGTTTATCATTTAATTTCTACATAAATATAGATAACTATAGTATTTCGGTAGAATGTAATTTATGTGAACAAATTGGAAATTTTTTTACTAGGTATTAATGTGAAATATGACAATATATATATAACCTTTAATGTTACATATAGAGTATGGATTGGAAGGAATTGTTTCTAAAAGAGGCGATGTGTATAGTTATGGCATTTTATTGATGGAAAATTTCACCGGGAAGAAGCCCACGGATGACATGTTTGTGGGAGAAATGAGCTTGAAGCGTTGGGTAGAGGAATTGTTACCTCTTTCAATAATTGAACTTGTTGGTGCCAACTTACTGAGAAACGAAGGAGACTATGCTGCCACAGAGGATTGTGTATCATCCATTTTAGGATTGGCTTTGAACTGTTTGTGCAGAGTCACCTGAAGAAAGGATTAATATCAACAATATTTCAGCCACACTCAACAAGATCAAATTGATGTTTCTACGAGATGTTGAAGAAGCCTAGTGTAAGCATTTCAAGTTTGTTTACATCTCTTTCATTTTTGTTAGGCTAATATCTATATTGATCTCTTTATGCTAAAATTTGTTTGCAATTTGATTCCAATCTTATCAACCCAACAAAACTCAACTTCAAGCACATAAAGCATAAGTATGGCTAGATTTGACTTAGTTGTTACAGGTTTTGATTCTAAAGGGGTTGACTATACCATTTGGAATGGCATTAGAGAATATGGAACATAATTTGGCAGGCAAGAAGAGGCTTTATCTATCCAGTGGAGGTAGGTTGACTTTGATAAGAAAATATTCTTTCTAATTTACCTACATATTATTTGTTGCTCTTCCATCTTCCGGTAGGAGCAACTAATATATAGAGTTGAAAAACTTCAGAGGGATTTTATGTGGAGTGAAATTGGCGATTAGTTGAAGTTCTGCTTAGTGACAGGGCCAACAATATGTCCAATAAATTTAGGAGGATTGGGGGTAAAAAATTTGATTCAACTTAAACCCTTTTGGGTAAGTGTCGTGGCGGTATGCCATGGACTACGGAGAGGGAGGCTTTTCGAGCATTCACATCCGGCTCAACAAAGTACCATTTTGGCTATTTTGTTGAGCCAAAGTGTTAAAATCACTCCCCTTCCAGCTCAGCAAAGTAGCTAAGAGTTTGCTGATGAGCTACAGTGCTCAACAACTTTGTTGAGCACTGTAGCTCAATAATCTATAATTTTATTAATAAAAAAAATCATTTCATCCTCTCTCCTCCAATTAAAAATTATTTAAACTTTTCTCTCTTCCCTGCAGAACTACATAAAGAATAAAAAAAATAATAAAAACAATAAATTTTAAATAAAATATTAAAAGTTGATAGTTAAAATGTTGAGCCGGATGTTGGTACTTTAAAAAACTTGATAGTTAAATAGAAAAAAATAATAATGATATTTTGACTAAATTTAGTTATAATACCACTTGTTGTGCAAGGCCACAATTAACATAAGTGATCACGCAGAAATCCACTATCAAAGATGAAGTACAAAAATAGTAGAAAAAAAAAAATTACTCAAAACTGGAAATCTCAATACACCACAGTCCCATTATCACAATACATACTTTTTCAAAAAAAAAAAAAAAAAAAAAAAAAATACAAACTTATCTTTTGTGGGGAATAAATGGCATGGTGGCTAGTCCCTCGATCTATTTTTCTCTCACTATTGCTTTGCAACCTTTTATTTTATCTTCTGTTTTTCTTTCCTGAAGTCCGCTCTCTCTCCCTCTCTATCATTGCTTTAGCACTTTATTCTCTTATACCGTCCAACCATATGGAATATCCAATCTCAATCTAGTAATCTAGAAACCATATCAGCATTGTGCGATAAAAGCTAATAATTTTAATTTGCATCAATTGCTTAATTAAATATGTTAAAATTATTATTAAATGAGAAAATTCCATGTTGTTAAGACCTTAAATATATTGATTTAAGGTCAAAAAAGCACTTGAATTGGCCACTCTCAAGCAACTTTATGTCTACACAAACAACCAATCAATGACCCTTCCAAGGGGCCAAGCGTGTGATTTGGTTGGATTATTGTCACTTGCCCACCAATCATAACACCATTCCTCCACTCAAAAAGTTCATCGACTACAAATCCATTGCCTGATCAACTTAATATATTACCAATAATATCAAACATCAAGAACCTCAACTTAATATATTACCAATAATATCAATGAAAGTAGTTTTAAGCTATAGTTTTTTTTTTGTTTAAGTTGCTTGTTAATGTATTTTTCTTTTTTGGTATAAAGCAAAAAAATCCGGACAAAAAGTGTTATCAAACAAGCTCACTCACGTGTTAATGTTTTTAAAGGGTAATTTTTGTTTTTATTAAAAATATATTCTGATGTGACATAAATGTAAATTAATTTTGAATATTTTGTAAGCGCTTTGTATTTTAAATTGTTTGTTAATGATTTTATTTGGAAAATAAAAAATAAAAGAGAGAACGATAAAGCATTAACAAAAGAAATCTTGGTAAAGTCCATGAAATTATTATTGGAAGATTTCTACATATTATCAAAAAGATCATATAATGCATCACAGGATTTCTAAATATTATCACAAGAACATAAACATTTACATTGGACTAGTCAAGATTTAGTTAGATTTTTGTTCTGAGTACACAAACGATGAGTTCAAGAATGTTTGTGAACAACATAGTATAAAGAGACATTTTATAGTACGCAAGACATTTCATAGTCAAGAGTGTTTTTCTGTTTGAAGAAAGTGTTTTCATTTTACATAAAAGTGAGAGTAATTTTAAGTGTTTTTTGTTTTAAGTTGCTTGTTAATATATATATATATATATATATATATATATATATATATATATATATATTTTGGTACAAAGCAATAAAATCCAAATAAAAAGTGTTATCAAACAAGCTCACTCATGTGTGTTCGGCCACCCCTTAGGGCCAAACCGATAAATATAATTTATGGGTTTGGCCCTAAGAGATGGCCGAACCACCCCCTAGGGCCCTAGGGGGTGGCGACCGGTTAGGGGTGGCTGGCCACCCCATTTGGCAAAAATTGGGTGGCAGGCTACTCCATATTTTTTATTATTTTGTTTTATATTTTTTTAAAATTTAAATAATATTTTATTATTTTATTATTAGTGTGACACGTGGTATGTTGTAGACTCTTGGATGACTTTGAACTGCCAGGATTTCTAAAAATTTTGACCGGCAATTTTTCCCCTTTACTGGGGATCCCAATCCATAATTTAGACCCTTGGTTCACGGCAATCTTAATTCAGCACAGAAATGAGTATAGCTTGATCATGAAGACACGGAATATTAATTGATAATTAATTAAAATCATGGGTCACACGCACTAATTTTCAGAGAATATTAATTTGTCAAAGTTATCATGAGTAGTATTTGGTGGTAATGAGAATTTGAAAAAGTGATCGGATTCTCACACCAATTTTCTTAATTTCCTTGAAAGATTGGATATCACCATTGACATTGCAGTTGAATGTCTTCATCATGGCTGTTCTAATTTCTACACCATTGTGCACGGCTTTCTTATTTTACATGAAAGATTGGCAAAGCCTTTTTTTTTTTTTTTTTTTTTTTTGTTCTTTTCAGTTTATTAGTTTTTGGAACAGTAATAGAAATTAATTGGTGTGATATAAGAGTGAAAAGAGTTTTTGGGCCGGTTTGGTAACCCATTTCTCCTTCCCCTTCCCTTTTCCTCACTTTTCCCTAAATATTGGCGAAGCCTTTTTTTCTTACATGTAATAACCCTTTGCCTATTATTTTTGGAAGAGACAAATAATTTCTTAAGAAAAGCAACTTTAAAATTCAACTTAAAGAGAATTTCGATTCCATGTTTTTCTATTACATTTTCTAAAACAATTAATTTTCAATATCACTTTGAGAATAAAAACAAATATTTCTAAAAATGCATTTTGATTTGATGATAATTAAAACGTTTATTGGGTGGATGTACGTTGTTGTTCAATGTAATCATTCATAAACGTGAAAAAGAAATTACAAGGAAAAAGGAATTATAAAAGGTTGTTCATGAAAATTATTTATTTCCTTATTTTTCATTAAAATAAAAAAATAAAACCATTTATGATAATTTATAGAATAAAAGGTAGTTATTGGTAGATCTTTCAACTTTCTTCTTTTCGTTTCTTTTTTTTTTTCCTTTTCTTTTTTCGGTGCACGTATGTTTTTTTAATTACTTCTCCTTTTAAATAGTTGTTTCCATGCGATTAGGGAAAAAAAAAAAAACAAATAATAATCATCATTTACATCAAATGATGCACTTTGTGGTGCACCACGGCTACAAGTACCCCCATGTAAAGAAGTTTCCCCTCGGCCACAAAAGATCACAACAACTCGCATATTGAAGTATGTATTACTGGCAATTGGGTTAACAATACTTGTCATGGCTCTTATAGTAGTTTGGAGAATATGCCAAAAAGGGAATAACAAATTTCCACAAGTGGTAGACTTGTCGCCTCTAGCAAGATGGAGAAGAATTTCTTTCCATGAACTTTTATATGCAACACAAGGGTTCAATACAAACAACTTGCTTGGTAAAGGAAGTTTTGGGTCAGTGTATAAAGGAACACTCTCAGTTGGGAAGAGTGTTGCAATAAAAGTTTTAAACCTAGAGGTAGAAGGGGCATTCCAGAATTTTGATAGAGAGTGTGAAATCCTATGCAATATTCGTCACCGGAATCTTATCAAAATCATCAGCACTTGTACTAACATCGACTTCAAAGCCTTTGTACTAGAACACATGCCTAATGGGAGCCTAGAGAAGTGGTTGTATTCCTATAATTGCTCTTTGAGTATTTTACAAAGGCTAAATATAATGATTGATGTTGCATCAGCACTAGAATACCTTCATGATGGTTATTCAATGCCTATTGTTCATTGTGATTTGAAGCCTAGCAATATCTTGCTAGATGAAGATATGGTTGCACATGTCACTGATTTTGGCATCGCCAAACTCTTAGGTGGTCGGGATTCTATAGTGCAGACCATGACTCTTGCTACTATTGGGTATATGGCACCAGGTGATGTTTCTAATGTATCACTAATGTTTATCGTTTAATTTCTACATAAATATAGATAACTATAGTATTTCGGTAGAATATAATTTATGTGAACAAATTGGAAATTTTTTTACTAGGTATTAATGTGAAATGTGACAATATATATATATATATATATATATATATATATATATATATATATATATATATATACTCATGTTAGCCTTTAAGGTTACATATAGAGTATGGATCGGAAGGAATTGTTTCTACAAGAGGCGATGTGTATAGTTATGGCATTTTATTGATGGAAACTTTCACAAGGAGGAAGCCCACGGATGACAAGTTTGTGGGAGAAATGAGCTTGAAGCATTGGGTAGAGGAATTGTTGCCTCTTTCAATAATTGAACTTGTTGCTGCCAACTTAATGAGAAACGAAGGTGATTATGCTACCATAGAGGATTGTGTATCATCCATTTTAGGATTGGCTTTGAACTGTTGTGCAGAGTCACCTGAAGAAAGGATTAATTTCAACAATATTTCAGCCACACTCAACAAGATCAAATTGATGTTTCTACGAGATGTTTAAGAAGCCTAGTGTAAGCATTTCAAGTTTGTTTACATCTCTTTCATTTTTGTTAGGCTAAGATCTATATTGATCTCTTTATGCTAAAATTTGTTTGCAATTTGATTCCAATCTTATCAACCCAACAAAACTCAACTTCAAGCACATAAAGTATAAGTATGGCTAGATTTGACTCTAGTTGTTACAGGTTTTGATTCTAAAGGGGCGGACTCTACCTTTTGGAATGGCATTAGAGAAAATGGAACATAATTTGGCAGGCAAGAAGAGGCTTTATCTATCCAATGGAGGTAGGTTGACTTTGATAAGAAAATATTCTTTCTAATTTACCTACATATTATTTGTTGCTCTTTCATATTCCGGTAGGAGCAACTAATATATAGAGTTGAAAAACTTTAGAGGGATTTTATGGAGTGAAATTGGCGATTAGTAGAAGTTCCGCTTACTGAAGGGGGGTCAACAATATGTTCTCCGATAAATTTAGGAGGATTGGGGGTAAAAAATTTGATTCAACTTAAACCCTTTTGGGTAAGTGTCGTGGCAGTATGCCATGGCCTACGGAGAGTTAGGCTCTTCCAGCATTCACATCTGACTCAACAAAGTAGCATTTTGGCTATTTTGTTGAGCCATAGTGTTAAAATCACTCCCCATCCGGCTCAGCAAAGTAACTAAGAGTTTACTGATGAGCTACAGTGCTCAACAACTTTATTGAGCACTGTAGCTCAATAATCTATAATTTTATTAATAAAAAAAATCATTTCATCCTCTCTCCTCTAATTAAAAATTATTTAAACTTCTCTCTCTTCCCTGCAGAACTACATAAAGAATAAAAAAATAATAAAAACAATAAATTTTAAGTAAAATATTAAAAGTTGATAGTTAAAATGTTGAGCCGAATGAAGGTACTTTAAAAAACTTGATAGTTAAATAGAAAAAAAAATAATGATATTTTGACTAAATTTAGTTATAATACCACTTGTTGTGCAAGGCCACAATTAACGTAGGTGATCACGCAGAAATCCACTATCAAAGATGAAGTACAAAAATAATAGAAAAAAAAAAATTACACAAAACTGGAAGCCTCAATACACCACAGTCTCAATATCACAATACATACTTTTTCAAAAAAAAAAAAAAAAAAAAATACAAGCTTATCTTTTGTAGGGAATAAATGGCGTGGTGGCTAGTCCCTCGATCTATTTTTCTCTCACTATTGCTTTGCAACCTTTTATTTTATCTTCTGTTTTTCTTTCCTGAAGTCCGCTCTCTCTCCCTCTCTATCATTGCTTTAAGCCTTTAACACTTTATTCTCTTATACCATCCAACTATATGGAATATACAATTTCAATCTAGTAATCTAGAAACCATATCAGCATTGTGCGATAAAAGCTAATAATTTTAATTTGCATCAATTGCTTAATTAAATATGTTAAAATTATTATTAAATGCGAAAATTCCATGTTGTTAAGACCTTAAATATATTGATTTAAGGTCAAAAAAGCACTTGAATTGGCCATTCTCAAGCAACTTTATGTCTACACAAACAACCAATCAATGACCCTTCCAAGGGGCCAAGCGTGTAATTTGGTTGGATAATTGTCACTTGCCCACCAATCATAACGCCATTCCTCCACTCAAAAACTTCAAGAAACACCATTCCTCCACTCAAAAAGTTCATCAACCACAAATCCATTGCCTCAACTTAATATATTACCAATAATATCAAACATCAAGAACAATCATAACACCATTCCTCCACTCATAAAGTTCATCGACTACAAATCCATTGCCTGATCAACTTAATATATTACCAATAATATCAAACATCAAGAACCTCAACTTCATATATTACCAATAATATCAGTGAAAGTAATTTTAAGCTAGTGTTTTTTTGTTTAAGTTGCTTGTTAATGTTTTTTTCTTTTTTGGTATAAAGCAAAAAAAATCCGGACAAAAAGTGTTATCAAACAAGCTCACTCGCGTGTTAATGTTTTTAAAAGGTATTTTTTGTTTTTCATAAAAATGTATTCTGATGTGACATAAATGTAAATTAATTTTGAATATTTTGTAAGCGCTTTGTATTTTAAATTGTTTGTTAATGATTTTATTTGGAAAATAAAAAATAAAAGAGAGAACAATAAAGCATTAACAAAAGAAATCTTGGTAAAGTCCATGAAATTATTATTGGAAGATTTCTACATATTATCAAAAAGATCATATAATGCATCACAGGATTTCTAAATATTATCACAAGAACATAAACATTTACATTGGACTAGTCAAGATTTAGTTAGATTTTTGTTCTGAGTACACAAACGATGAGTTCAAGAATGTTTGTGAACAACATAGTATAAAGAGACATTTTATAGTACGCAAGACATTTCATAGTCAAGAGTGTTTTTCTGTTTGAAGAAAGTGTTTTCATTTTACATAAAAGTGAGAGTAATTTTAAGTGTTTTTTGTTTTAAGTTGCTTGTTAATATATATATATATATATATATATATATATATATATATATATTTTGGTACAAAGCAATAAAATCCAAATAAAAAGTGTTATCAAACAAGCTCACTCATGTGTGTTCGGCCACCCCTTAGGGCCAAACCGATAAATATAATTTATGGGTTTGGCCCTAAGAGATGGCCGAACCACCCCCTAGGGCCCTAGGGGGTGGCGACCGGTTAGGGGTGGCCGGCCACCCCATTTGGCAAAAATTGGGTGGCAGGCTACTCCATATTTTTTATTATTTTGTTTTATATTTTTTTAAAATTTAAATAATATTTTATTATTTTATTATTAGTGTGACACGTGGTATGTTGTAGACTCTTGGATGACTTTGAACTGCCAGGATTTCTAAAAATTTTGACCGGCAATTTTTCCCCTTTACTGGGGATCCCAATCCATAATTTAGACCCTTGGTTCACGGCAATCTTAATTCAGCACAGAAATGAGTATAGCTTGATCATGAAGACACGGAATATTAATTGATAATTAATTAAAATCATGGGTCACACGCACTAATTTTCAGAGAATATTAATTTGTCAAAGTTATCATGAGTAGTATTTGGTGGTAATGAGAATTTGAAAAAGTGATCGGATTCTCACACCAATTTTCTTAATTTCCTTGAAAGATTGGATATCACCATTGACATTGCAGTTGAATGTCTTCATCATGGCTGTTCTAATTTCTACACCATTGTGCACGGCTTTCTTATTTTACATGAAAGATTGGCAAAGCCTTTTTTTTTTTTTTTTTTTTTTTTTGTTCTTTTCAGTTTATTAGTTTTTGGAACAGTAATAGAAATTAATTGGTGTGATATAAGAGTGAAAAGAGTTTTTGGGCCGGTTTGGTAACCCATTTCTCCTTCCCCTTCCCTTTTCCTCACTTTTCCCTAAATATTGGCGAAGCCTTTTTTTCTTACATGTAATAACCCTTTGCCTATTATTTTTGGAAGAGACAAATAATTTCTTAAGAAAAGCAACTTTAAAATTCAACTTAAAGAGAATTTCGATTCCATGTTTTTCTATTACATTTTCTAAAACAATTAATTTTCAATATCACTTTGAGAATAAAAACAAATATTTCTAAAAATGCATTTTGATTTGATGATAATTAAAACGTTTATTGGGTGGATGTACGTTGTTGTTCAATGTAATCATTCATAAACGTGAAAAAGAAATTACAAGGAAAAAGGAATTATAAAAGGTTGTTCATGAAAATTATTTATTTCCTTATTTTTCATTAAAATAAAAAAATAAAACCATTTATGATAATTTATAGAATAAAAGGTAGTTATTGGTAGATCTTTCAACTTTCTTCTTTTCGTTTCTTTTTTTTTTTCCTTTTCTTTTTCGGTGCACGTATGTTTTTTTAATTACTTCTCCTTTTAAATAGTTGTTTCCATGCGATTAGGGAAAAAAAAAAAAACAAATAATAATTATATAACGGTCGGCCCCATCCCATCGGAGTGAAGTTTTGAGATTAAAAAAAAAAAAAAAGGGTAGTCAGGTAAGTAAATAGAACCACAAAACCAAGCAAAAGTATCACTAGTTTTCAATGATATATATATATATATATATATATATATATATATATATATATATTCTTTTTTTTTTCTTTTTTTTTTTTTTTCTATAAGCCAATGACATCAATTCCCAAACCACTCCCACCCTCTTTTTCCCAAAGCCATATTTTTTCCCCTTTTTCAATTCTTTGATGTTTCAATCTCCTTACATATATCATGCATCTAACTTGAACTCTGCACTAATCCCTACTACTTCAACCAACATATACCACTCATGGAGAGAGCTTGTTTTCTATTCCCCATTTTTATGGCAATTATCATGGTACATTTTTACATGGCAAGCCTAGTTATTGCAAGTGTTCCCAACGTTACTACCGATCAGTCTGCTCTTCTTGCTTTAAAAGCTCAAATTTCTTATGATCCTCGCAATATTTTGTCAAACAACTGGTCCTCTAGCACCTCTGTTTGTAGTTGGATCGGTATCACTTGTGGTTTCCGTCATCATCGAGTCACGGCCTTGAACCTTTCTTACATGGGTCTCATAGGCACCATTCCCCCACACGTGGGGAACCTCTCATTTTTGGTTAGCCTAAGTGTCGAAAACAACAGTTTTCATGGCTCTATGCCCAACGAGTTGGCTCGTCTTTACCGGTTGCGACACTTATCTGTTAAATTCAATGATTTCAAAGGAGAAATCCCATCATGGATGGGGCTATTATCCAAACTTCAATATTTGGCTCTAAGCGGTAACAGTTTCACAGGTAGTATTCCACCATCTCTATCTAACATATTTTCATTGGAAATAATAAGTATTGAATATAACAATCTTTTAGGCTTAGTTCCTTCTTCCATCTTCAACATATCCACGTCTTCACTGGAAGTCATAGATCTCTACACTAATAAGTTTTCTGGTGAACTTCCAAAAAATATGTTTAATCATCTTCCCAACCTACAATGGCTAGATGTGTCTTATAATCAGTTTAATAGTAAACTTTCATCCAATTTATTAAGGTGCAAACAACTGCAATATTTGTCATTGTGGGCTAATAATTTCATAGGAAGAGTACTTCTGGAAATTGGAAACTTTATCCATACTTACAAAGTTATACCACGGCTATAACAACTTTGAAGGTTTGTTTAGTATTCTTTTAGCATTTTATAGATTAAACTTCAATATTTGTTTCTAAATAGTAACTGTGTTCTCGGCACTATCTCATCTACTTTGTTTAAGTGCAAACAACTGCAAATTCTATCATTGTCGGTTAATAGATTCATGGGAAGAGTACCTTTGGAAATTGAAAACTAAACCATGCTTACAAAGTTATACCTTGGCTATAACAACTTTGAAGGTTTGTTTAGTATTCTTTTAGCATTTTATAGATTAAACTTCAATATTTGTTTCTAAATAGTAACTATTTTATAGGTACTATCCCATCTACTTTGTTTAAGTGCAAACAACTACGAATTCTTTCATTGTCGGTTAATAGATTCACAGGAAATATTGCTTCAGAAATTGGGGACTTAATCATGCTCACAGAATTATACCTTTACAACAATAGCATTGGAGGTATGTTTAGTCATGATTTAGTTGATTGATCCATGGATGTTACAAAGTTATGCCTTGACTATAACAACTTTGAAGGTTTGTTTAGTATTCTTTTAGCATTTTACAGATTAAACTTCAATATTTATTTCTAAATAGTAACGATTTTATAGGTACTATCCCATCTACTTTGTTTAAGTGCAAAAAACTGAAAATTCTATCATTGTCAGTTAATAGATTCATGGGAAGAGTACCTTTGGAAATTGGAAACTTAACCATGCTTACAAAGTTGTACCTTGCAGATAACAACTTTGAAGGTTTGTTTAGTATTCTTTTAGCATTTTATAGATTAAACTTCAATATTTGTTTCTAAATAGCAACTATTTTATAGGTACTATCCCATCTACTTTGTTTAAGTGCAAACAACTGCGAATTCTTTCATTGTCGGTTAATAGATTCACAGGAAATATTCCTTCAGAAATTGGGGACTTAACCATGCTCACAGAATTATACCTTTACAACAATAGCATTGGAGGTATGTTTAGTCATGATTTAGTTGATTGATCCATGGATGTTACAAAGTTATGCCTTGACTATAACAACTTTGAAGGTTTGTTTAGTATTCTTTTAGAATTTTACAGATTAAACTTCATTATTTGTTTCTAAATAGTAACTATTTTATAGGCACTATCCCATCTACTTTGTTTAAGTGCAAACAACTGCAAATTCTTTCATTGTCGGTTAATAGATTCATGGGAAGAGTACCTTTGGAAATTGGAAACTTAACCATGCTTACAAAGTTATACCTTGCCTATAACAACTTTGAAGGTTTGTTTAGTATTCTTTTCGCATTTTATAGGTTAAACTTCAATATTTGTTTCTAAATAGTAGCTGTTTTATAGGTACTATCCCATCTACTTTGTTTAAGTGCAAACAACTCCAAATTCTATCATTGTCGGTTAATAGATTCAAAGGAAATATACCTTCAGAAATTGGGGACTTAATCATGCTCACAGAATTATACCTTTACAACAATAGCATTGGAGGTATGTTTAGTCATGCTTTAGTTGATGGATCCATGGATGTTACAAAGTTATTCCTTGACTATAACAACTTTGAAGGTTTGTTTAGTATTCTTTTAGCATTTTATAGATTAAACTTCAATATTTGTTTCTAAATGGTAACTATTTTATAGGTACTATCCCATCTACTTTGTTTAAGTGCAAACAACTGCAAATTCTATCATTGTCGGTTAATAGATTCATGGGAAGAGTACCTTTGGAAATTGGAAACTTAACCATGCTTACAAAGTTATACCTTGCCTATAACAACTTTGAAGATTTGTTTAGTATTCTTTTTGCATTTTATAGGTTAAACTTCAATATTTGTTTCTAAATAGTAACTTTTTTATAGGTACTATCCCATCTACTTTGTTTAAGTGCAAACAACTGCAAATTCTATCATTGTCGGTTAATAGATTCACAGGAAATATACCTTCAGAAATTGGGGACTTAATCATGCTCACAGAATTATACCTTTACAACAATAGCATTCGAGGTATGTTTAGTCATGCTTTAGTTGATTCATCCAAGGATGTTACAAAGTTATACCTTGACTATAACAACTTTGAAGGTTTGTTTAGTATTCTTTTAGCATTTTATAGATTAAACTTCAATATTTGTTTCTAAATAGTAACTATTTTGTAGGTACTATCCCATCGACTTTGTTTAAGTGCAACCAACTGAAAATTCTATTATTGTCGGTTAATAGATTCAAGGGAAGAGTACCTTTGGAAATTGGAAACTTAACCATGCTTACAAGGTTGTACCTTGCAGATAACAACTTTGAAGGTTTGTTTAGTATTCTTTTACCATTTTATAGATTAAACTTCAATATTTGTTTCTAAATAGTAACTGTTTTATAGGTACTATCCCATCGACTTTGTTTAAGTGCAAACAACTCCGAATTCTATCATTGTCGGTTAATAGATTCACAGGAAATATACCTTCAGAAATTGGGGACTAAATCATGCTCACAGAATTATACCTTCACAACAATAGCATTGGAGGTATGTTTAGTCATGCTTTAGTTGATTCATCCATGGATGTTACAAAGTTATACCTTGACTATAACAACTTTGAAGGTTTGTTTAGTATTCTTTTAGCATTTTATAGATTAAACATCAATATTTGTTTCTAAATAGTAACTATTTTATAGGTACTATCCCATCTACTTTGTTTAAGTGCAAACAACTACAAATTCTATCATTGTCGGTTAATAGATTCATGGGAAGAGTACCTTTGGAAATTGGAAACTTAACTATGCTTACAAAGTTGTACCTTGCAGATAACAACTTTGAAGGTTTGTTTAGTATTCTTTTAGCATTTTATGGATTAAACTTCAATTTTTGTTTCTAAATAGTAACTGTTTTATAGGTACTATCCCATCTACTTTGTTTAAGTGCAAACAACTGCAAATTCTATCATTGCCGGTTAATAGATTCACAGGAAATATACCTTCAGAAATTGGGGACTTAATCATGCTCACAGAATTATACCTTCACAACAATAGCATTGGAGGTATGTTTAGTCATGCTTTAGTTGATTCATCCATGGATGTTACAAAGTTATACCTTGACTATAACAACTTTGAAGGTTTGTTTAGTATTCTTTTAGCATTTTATAGATTAAACTTCAATATTTGTTTCTAAATAGTAACTATTTTATAGGTACTATCCCATCTACTTTGTTTAAGTGCAAACAACTACAAATTCTATCATTGTCGGTTAATAGATTCATGGGAAGAGTACCTTTGGAAATTGGAAACTTAACTATGCTTACAAAGTTGTACCTTGCTTATAACAACTTTGAAGGTTTGTTTAGTATTCTTTTAGCATTTTATGGATTAAACTTCAATTTTTGTTTCTAAATAGTAACTGTTTTATAGGTACTATCCCATCTACTTTGTTTAAGTGCAAACAACTGCAAATTCTATCATTGCCGGTTAATAGATTCACAGGAAATATACCTTCAGAAATTGGGGACTTAATCATGCTCACAGAATTATACCTTTACAACAATAGCATTGGAGGTATGTTTAGTCATGCTTTAGTTGATTCATCCATGGATGTTACAAAGTTATACCTTGACTATAACAACTTTGAAGGTTTGTTTAATATTCTTTTAGCATTTTATAGATTAAATTTCAATATTTGTTTCTAAATAGTAACTATTTTATAGGTATTATCCCATCTACTTTGTTTAAGTGCAAACAACTGCAAATTCTATTATTGTCGGTTAATAGATTCATGGGAAGAGTACCTTTGGAAATTGGAAACTTAACCATGCTTACAAAGTTATACCTTGCCAATAACAACTTTGAAGGTTTGTTTAGTATTCTTTTAGCATTTTATAGATTAAACTTCACTATTTTGTTTTAAATAGTAACTGTTTTATAGGTACTATCCCATCTACTTTGTTTAAGTGCAAACAACTGCAAATTCTATCATTGTCGGGGAATAGATTCAAGGGAATAGTACCTTTGAAAATTGGAAACTTAACCATGCTTACCAAGTTGTACCTTGGCCAGAACAAGTTTGAAGGTTTGTTTAGCATTTTTTTACCCTTTTGATGATTAAACTTCAATATTTGTTTATAAATGGTAACTATTTTATAGGTTCTCTCTCATATATCCACTTCTTTCAAGTGCTAACAATTCCAATTTTTCGATAGGTGGGGATAATGGGTTCATGGGAAGTGTTCCTCCATAAATTGGAAACTTAACCATATGCTCACAACATTAGAACTTAACTACAACAACTATGAAAGTATGTTTAATCCTGATTTAGTTGATTGATTATATAAATAACATCATTTACTCAGGATTTTGCCTTTTGATAGCGTCAGATTGGATACCTTTGAATTGGAAATACAAAATAATTAGGCACAACATTGTAGGAAACAAAAGAACGTAATTAAAAAAATTCTATGAAAATAGAAAACTCTAGTGGATAGTAATCTAGGCTTGGTTTATTTATATTTTTGTTTTCTCTTTTAAAAACGAAAACATTAAAAAATATCTTCAACATAAAAAACTATTAAATACAAGTAAATAATTTTTGATATAAAAACATTTTTTTTTTCAAATTAAAGACAAAAAATATCCCAAAAAACATATTAACAAACATAGTATATTGTTGCTAGCTAGAGTGCTATCCCTTGGTTTGCAAGAGCCGCACTCCTAACATTGTGTTGATTGGTGATCAGTGAGATATGTGGGTTGGGCTTTTCTAATGGAGCTTCTTGCAAGCACAAATCAAGTAGTGCAACAAAAATAACATTATTTCTAGTAACATTGTATGAGCATAGAAATAAAAATAAGCAAAAGACTAAACGCACTCTGTTTGTTTGTTATCTATTAATCATTGCTGCCTCAATCCCCACCCACATAACAAAGTTAAGCCCATTGGGCATTGCCTTCTTAAAGCATTCTCTAGACAACAACAAATGTGCCCACCATTATCTCGTCATGCATTTTGCGTGCCTCAATTGAACACGCTAACCAAATTGATATTTGATTAGTTTAAAACAAAGAGTGCATTAAACAACTTGTGTCTTCACCTCTTGTGGTCTTTTTTCTTTTTCCTTTTTCCCTTTCTCCTATTCTTTTCATATTGAAAGTTAAGGCTTAGAAAATATCACATCAATGGCTCACGCTAATAACAAATTAATATGATTGTCCACACAGCTCAACTAATAAATAAAATAGAGGCTCAATCGACAAGGCGGCCAACTAGCCGTGTGAAACCAGGACAGTGAAGGGAGTGACTTATTTATTAATTAGCTCTTAATTTGAAGTTTTAGTTGGGTTTTTAGACATCTGTTCACTTGTATGTATGATTCATTTAAAGCACATTATTTTTTTGTTATGAATAATAATGTGTGGTTGTTCATATTGTGTTAGGTGCAATACCAAATGAGATTGGTAATCTACAAAACCTTGAGACCTTCGATATCGGTGTCAACAACTTCAGTGGTTCAATTCCATTTGAAATCTTTAATATCTCAACAATAAGAGTAATTGGTATGCATTTGAATAACCTCTCAGGCCATCTTCCATCAAATGCAGGCCTCTTCCTTCCAAATCTTCAGTATCTTTATCTTGATTATAACAAACTGAGTGGAACAATACCTAGCTCTATCTCCAATGCTTCGAAACTCACTAAATTAGATCTAGGAGACAACTCATTCTCAGGCTTAATTCCTAAACCACTAGGTAATTTAAGGCTCCTCAAGTTGCTCCGCCTAGCAGGAAATAATTTGACCATTGAATCATCTACTCCAGAATTCAACTTTTTCTCTTCTTTGTCAAATTTGGCATATCTAAATGTTTTATCATTGTCAGATAATCCATTGAATGGCGTCCTTCCTAGTTCCATTGGAAATCTCTCCACTTCTCTTCAAAAAATTTACATATATAATTGCAATATTAAAGGCAGCATTCCAAGAGATATAGGAAATTTAAGCAATTTGATGACTTTGTCTTTATATCTCAATAAATTGGATGGACCTATTCCAACTACAGTGGGAAGATTGCACAAGCTTCAAGCTCTCAATCTTTTTAATAATAGACTAGAAGGTCCCATCCCATCCGATCTTTGTCATTTAGAGAGCTTGTTCGCTTTGGGTTTAGGTGGTAATGAGCTTTCTGGACCTATTCCTGCATGTGTAAATAATCTCACATTTCTAAGATATCTTTACTTAGGCTTCAACCAATTAACTTCCACGATTCCCATGAGCTTGTGGAGCCTTACATATATCTTGGAGGTCCAACTCTCATCAAATTATCTAAGTGGCCCTCTCTCATTAGAGATTGGGAATTTGAAGGTCTTGAGAGTATTGGAGTTATCAAGAAATCAACTATTTGGTCATATCCCAGCAACAATTGGTGGCCTCAAAGATCTAGCTAATCTCTCCTTGGCGAACAATAAATTCGAAGGCTCAATTCCTGAATCATTTGGTGAACTAGTAAGCTTGGAATTCTTGGATCTTTCTAGTAACAATTTATCTGGAGAGATCCCCACTTCCTTAGAAGCGCTTTCGTATCTCAAATATCTAAATGTCTCTTTCAATAGACTGGGAGGAAAAATTCCTGTAGGAGGACCATTTGTACACTTCTTCGCTGCATCATTTATGTCAAATGATGGACTTTGTGGTGCTCCCCGATTTCAAGTTCCCCCATGTAAAGAAGGTGTTTCTCGAGCCAAAAAGACCACAGCAGTACGTATACTAAAGTATGTATTACCAACAATTGGATTAACAATGCTTGTAGTTACTCTTGTATTAGCATGGACAAGATGCAGAAAAAGGAATTTAAAACTTCCAGTGGATGCAAACTCGTTACCTCTAGCGACATGGAGAAGAATTTCCCAACAACAACTTTTACAAGCAACAGAAGGGTTTAGTTCACACAACTTACTTGGTAATGGGAGCTTCGGATCAGTATATCAAGGAACACTTTCAGATGGAATGATTGTTGCAATAAAAGTTTTCAACTTGGCAGTAGAAGGGGCATTCAAGAGTTTTGATACAGAGTGTGGGATACTATGCAATATTCGTCATCGAAATCTTGTCAAAATCATTAGCACGTGTAGTAACATGAACTTTAAAGCTTTGGTATTGGAATACATGCCTAATGGGAACCTAGAGAAGTGGTTGTATTCTCAAGATCACTGTTTGAGTATCTTACAAAGACTAAATATAATGATCAATGTCGCGTCAGCATTGGAATACCTGCACTATGGTTCTTCAACACCTATTGCTCATTGTGATTTGAAACCCAGCAATATCTTATTAGATGAAAATTTGGTCGCGCATGTTGCTGATTTTGGCATTGCCAAGTTGCTTGGTGATGGGGATTCTATGATACAAACTATGACTCTTGCTACTATTGGGTATATGGCACCAGGTGATGTTTTTAGCCTACAACTTGAATTTACTTGTGTATCAATCTACTCATTCATACATAGATAAATATAGGTTTTTGGTTCAATATGATTTTAGCACTTTATATATTTGAAATATATAATTATGTTCTGATGATTAGTTTTTCTATTACAAATAGAGTTTGGATCGGAAGGGATTGTTTCTACAAGAGGTGATGTGTATAGTTATGGTATTTTGCTGATGGAAACATTCACAAGAAAAAAACCTACTGATAACATTTTTGCTGGAGAAATGAGCTTGAAGCGTTGGGTGGAGGAATCATCACCCCATTCAGTAACTAAAGTTGTTGATGCCTATTTGTTAAGAACAGAAAGAGATTATGCTTCTATGGAGAATTGTATGTCATCCATAATAGAATTGGCTTTGCAGTGTTGTACTGAGTTACCTGAACAAAGAATTAAGGCAAACAATATTTCAATTACACTCAACAAGATCAAATTGAAGTTTCTACAAGATACTGAAGGAAACTAATATGAGAGCATCAAGTTTGTTTATAGCTCTTTGATGTTTGTGCTTTTGAAATAATATAAGAATCTTGAGACTCCTATGAGATTTGTTTCTAGCCATTGCTTTTTTTATAGTAGCTAATATAGTAACATTTATAACTTGTATATTTAATGATTGTAGTGACCTATAATGTGTCACTAATGGGTACTCTAAGTTAGTCTCAAAGTGTGAAAGGCAACAAATCATTATTTTTTTATCTCGAGACACGAATGATAGCAATTGTGGGGTTGTAATTTTGGTACTTGTTATAATAGATGTATCATTGTATAAACCTCACACATATTCAATGGTAGATTCATCCATTTACTTTCGAGATGATTAAAAGATAGTTGAAAAATGAATAAATTCTATCATTTCTATTATACAAAATTCAATGATTTAGATAAGGACATAACTCAAACAAGGGTTTCCTATGCATTATTCAAGCCATCACTATGATCTGAAAAGAAAGATGTTTCATAAAGCAATGGAGAAATGAATCATTCCAGGAAATAATAACAACCACAAAAGAAGAAAAGTCAGAATCCAATTTTCTTGCACTTTTTCATCAAATTACATTCCACAATTTTTATAAAACCAAAACACAAATAAATAAAAAGGAAAATAAAAAAATCTCCATATATTCTTGCTCTAACTATAGAATTGTTTTTTACAAAAATCATATCATATCAAGGAATCCCAAGTAAAATCTCTACTAGTAGGTGGACACTTACAATAATAAATATTCACATAAACAATTGAAACTTCAATTCCGTATCCTTGATGGAGATAAGAATCTATCTGTTAAAAGAATACCTACCATGACTAGAGAACTACTGAGAAGAATGCTCACCCCCACTCAACATGATCTTGATTCGGTTTGATTTCCCCGAAGTCATATCCAAATGTAAAGGAAGAGCAAAATGTATGGACTGTAGTCGAGTTTTGGATCTGGCTTCCGCTCAAACTGTGCTCTTGCCTTTGTCGATGGAGGTCTCTCATGGCCTTAAACCTCAAATCTTCACTATAGGTGCTTGGTTCCGGGATCACATCTGGAACGGCCATTCGCCCTTCGAGTATGCTTACAACCTCCGACATGGTAGGCCTAAGTGACAAGGAAGGATTTGTGAACAACAGAGCTACTTTAACCATGATTTCTGCTTCATTTTGGTTCACCTCAGACTCCAACCTCTCATCAATTAGCTCCATCAAGTTTCCAGTTTGTTGCAAATGACAAGCCTGCGACATAAAATATTTAACAACTATCATGCAAATGTTCCTCTTAGCTTATGATCAAAGTAACAAGGATTGACAACGGATGTGTAATGGATCAAACAAGAAAGAGGAATTCTAAAGTACCCGATCTAAAAGACAAACTCAATTGTCACTTGGCATATAGTCGTTATTGTTCTTTCCACTGATAATTTCCAAGGCCACAACTCCAAAACTGTAAACATCTGCTTTGTAGGTCAGATAACCCCATAATGCATATTCTGGTGCCATATATCCTCTGCAAACCAAAATCTAAACGTCTCGTCATTCAACACCAAAAGTTAATTTTTTTTTGCAAATATCATGTTGAGGAAGAAAATATTAGCAACGGTCATAAATTAATTGAAAAAATAATATCTCAAGCCTGTAACGTTAACATTCCATCTACGTGAACAATTTCCTTGTATAGAAGATCACAACATCAATCCTTAACGGCTATGTAAACCAAATTCTTTTTATAAATAGATCCTCATGTAAAACAATTATCATCAAGAAATATACAAGTATTTCCTTCTTCATTCTCTCACTATTTTTCTTGGGTTTTATCATGGTATCAGAGCGTATTCTTAGAGATTAAAAATCTGTTTCTTCAATTAAAAACAGTCTCATTTTTTTTACCTGTCGGCAATATTTTTGCCAGATTTTGGGTACTAGTCGTCCTACACGCTTTCGCCGGTTAGAAAACGTGTTGGCCATTCTCTACCCATCCCAATGATCCTCGTTGGTCAGAGGACACCATCTACATCAGTGTGGTACCCGTTTGGTCAGAGCCCACTCCGATCGGTGCCTAAATTCTGATTCAGTAGCGTTGTACAGCCGGTTTCATCACTTCCGTCGAATGCCCAAGCCGCAGCAAGCCCACCACCTCGTGTTGTCAGATTTGCCCCACCCATCCCTCAGTTTCTCCGTTGGTGCAGTTTTTCTGCTGGATCTGTTGATCGCTGTGAGACAAGGAGAAAAGAAAAATTGCTCTTGGGTGGGTCAATTTTTTTTTTTTCCTTGTAGTCAAACTCTTTGCACAAGAAGAAGCAATTGCTTCTAGAAGGCTCGGCCAGCAGGTGCTCATTCCTAACCCACTATCCTTTTTTTTTTTTTTTTGTTACTCATTTTGTCTTGCTTTTTTAAGACCTGGCCCAACTCGTACAATTTTTTTTTAAAGCCCATCTACACAAACAGTACACTTCTATGTCTTCCATGTCTTCCATGTCATAAACTACAGGTAGTTTAGCCATCCTCCCTAAGCTACAGGTCGTTTAGTGTTCCCTAAAAAAAAAAAACAACAACAACCCATAGTCTTCACCATGACCGAAGCCACACCTTCTACCATTCCCATACCTCCCTCCCAAGATCCCAATCATCATCTATACCTCCACCATTCCGATCACCCTGGTGTAGCATTGGCATCTCAGTCTCTTAATGGAGAGAATTATCAAACTTGGAGCGGGCCATCATTATGGCTCTCAACGCCAAGAACAAGCTCGGATTCATTGACGGGACCATCTCTCCACCAATGACCTCCTCCAAAGATTATCCGCAATGGAGCCGTTGCAACAATATGGTAAAATCTTGGTTATTAAATTCCATTTCTAATGACATTTGCACTAGTGTTATTTATTGCAACCTTGCGAGCGACATTTGGTCGGACCTTAAAGAGCGATTTTCTCAAGTGAATGGTCCTCGCATGTTCCAACTAGAGCAAGATATCAGCACCCTCTTTCAAGGCACCATGCCTATCGCCACATACTTCACAAAACTCAAAGGGTTATGGGATGAATTATCAGCACTTCAGCCCAGCTCTCCTTGCA
The DNA here is from genome assembly GCF_965113065.1 of Corylus avellana. Taxonomy (NCBI): domain Eukaryota; kingdom Viridiplantae; phylum Streptophyta; class Magnoliopsida; order Fagales; family Betulaceae; genus Corylus; species Corylus avellana. Next base: position 18,962,167 of record NC_142490.1, on the reverse strand, counting down.
CCTGTGGCGCACTAAAGGAGGGCCTCAAACTACAGCAATGTCAGCGTACTATCAAGTTCCTCATGGGTCATAATGAGTCATATGCAGCTGTTCGGGGACATATCCTCTTGATAGAACCATTGCCTTCAGTCAGCCGTGCATATGCCTTGGTCCTTCAAGAGGAACGCCAACGCAGCATTACCATCCCACCCACCATTGAGGGCATTGCCTTGGCTGAAAAAGGAAATCTACCACCACGGAAAGACAACCGCTCTAGCTTTCAGAAGAAGGAAAGACCGAAATGCACTTATTGCGGTCGTGATGGTCATACTACTGAGAGATGCTACCAACTTCACGGATTCCCCCTACTCATCGCAAGATTAACTCAGGATCAGGCTCTAGTCTTAAGCCCCATGCTCATCAGGTTTCCACTACCAACAATTTTCCTTTTACCCTGATCAATGCCAACGGCTCCTCGCAATTTTGAATAACGTCACTCCACAACAGTCCATGGCCCACCAAGCAGGTAGTACCGAACCATATCTATCAGGTACATCTTCTATCTTATCTGATGATTCATTATGGATTCTTGATAGTGGTGCTACTGATCATATGGTATGTTCTCCAACTGCCTTGACCCAGTCCCATCCTGTTCATGGTCGTACTGTCCAATTACCTAATGGCTCATATGCTTCTGTAACTCACATTGGATCTGTGGCTTTTTCCCCATCACTCATCCTTCATAATGTCCGTTGTGGTCCAAATTTTTATTTTAACCTGATCTCTGTGCGTACACTATGTAGGACATTGCACTATCTCATTATTTTTTCTTCTGATTTTTGTTTCATTCAGGACCTTCGCTCGATGAAGATGATTGGTCTGGGCACTGAGCGGGATGGCCTGTATTACTTCACCAACACGAGACCCTCACGGTGTCAGGTGGCAAAGTCAACCCCACAGCTTTGGCATCGCCGATTAGGTCACCTCTCCAATAAAGTTTTGTCATTTCTTTCCAATAATGTATCTGAAATTTGTAGTTCAAATTCAGAACAATGTTTTGTTTGTCCTCTCGCTAAGCAAACACGTATTCCGTTTCCAAATAGTCAAATTTCTTCTACTGCACCTTTTGCCTTAATACATGTTGATATTTGGGGTGGTTACCGCACATCTTCTATTGATGGGGCACATTATTTTCTGACCATTGTTGATGACTACACCCGATGCACATGGGTATATTTGATGCAACATAAATCTGAGGCTCGCTCTCTTCTACAATCCTTCATTAACCTTATCGAGAACCAATTCTCGACTACCATCAAAGTTATTCGTAGTGACAATGGCCCTGAATTCACCATTCCATCCTTTTATTCTGACAAAGGAATCATTCATCAGACCAGTTGTGTTTCTACTCCCCAACAGAATGGAGTTGTTGAACGCAAGCATCGTCACCTTCTCAATATGTCCCGAGCCTTACTCTTTCAAGCCCACTTACCCACACGTTTCTGGGGAGACGCTATCCTCACCACTACCTATTTGATCAATAGAACCCCTACCCCCCTCCTATCTGGAAAATCTCCATATGAGAAGTTACACAACTCGAAACCTCAATACAATCACTTACGAGTTTTCGGTTGTTTATGCTTTGCTTCTACTCATTCACAAAATCCATCAAAATTTGACCCTCGTGCCATACAATGTGTCTTCCTTGGTTATCCTTATGGTCAGAAAGAATACCGTCTATATGATCTTGATCATCACAAAACCTTCATCTCTCGTGATGTCTTTTTTCATGAAGATCATTTCCGTTTTGCCCAAACCACCCCTGAGCAATCTCTACCGGTCTTGCCTATCCCTTTTGATCTTCCTAATGATGTCGCTACCTCGTTGTCACCTGTTGTTGAAGCTCAAGTTGCCCCTTCCACCATCCAGATTGCCCCCTCTCCTTGTCCGGTCACTCGGCAATCCACTCGGTCGACCCAGCCACCTGCATACTTACGTGATTTTCATCTTGCACAGGCTTTGCCATCTCATACCACTCAATCATCTGAATCAGCGTTGGTGTGTTCGTCAGGTAACCCTTACTCCCTTGATGCCTTTTTATCTTATACATGCCTCTCTAACCACCATCGTGCCTTTACTATTGCTATTTCCCTTGCACAAGAGCCAAAGTCGTTTTTGCAGGCCATGCAAGATTCCAAATGGCATGATGCTATGCGTGCTGAGGTGGATGCTCTTGAGTCGACTCAAACATGGACTCTAACTCCTCTTCCACTTGGAAAGAAATCCATTGGCTGCAAATGGGTTTATAAAATCAAATATCACCTAGATGGTTCTGTAGAACGATATAAAGCTCGCTTAGTGGCTAAAGGTTACAACCAACAGGCAGGCCTTGATTATACGGAGACCTTTGCTCCTGTCGCTAAAATGGTGACTGTCCGCTCTCTCCTTGCACTTGCTGCTTCATGCGGATGGCATTTGCATCAACTTGATGTAAACAATGCCTTCCTTCATGGTGACCTTCACGAAGAAGTCTACATGCACCTTCCTCCTGGTTTCAGACAAAAGGGGGAGACTAGAGTTTTTAAACTCAATAAATCCCTGTATGGGCTTAAACAAGCTTCAAGACAATGGTATGCAAAACTCTCATCCACTCTCATTAATTCAGGATATAAACAATCCAAGGCCGACTACTCACTATTCGTCCGATCCCACAAAGGTAACTTCACAGCTATTCTCATATATGTAGATGATATTATATTGGCAGGCAATAACTTGGAGCAGATTTAAAAGCTTAAGAAACATTTGGGTGACCATTTCAAACTCAAAGATCTGGGCAACCTAAAGTATTTTTTGGGCATCGAAGTGGCTCGCTCAAAGAAAGGCATCTTTCTATCACAAAGAAAGTATGCTCTTAAAGTACTTGAAGACACAGGCTTCCTTGGTGCCAAACCCAGCACTTTTCCCATGGAGCAAAATCTGGCACTCAGTAAGCATGATGGAGACCTCATTGCAGATCCTTCGTCATATCGTCGACTAGTTGGTAAGTTGATTTATTTAACCATCACCAGACCAGATTTGGCATACGCAGTGCAGGTGTTGAGCCAGTTTATGGACAAGCCATGCACATCTCATTTAGATGCAGCACATAAAATATTACGCTACATCAAGCAATCTCCAGGACAAGGAATTCTCTTATCAGCCACAAGCAACATTCAATTACATGCATTCTGTGATGTAGATTGGGCACGATGCAGAGACACTCGACGTTCAGTCACTGGATATTGTATACTCCTTGGAAGCTCACCAATATCTTGGAAAACAAAGAAGCAAACAACAATATCCCGTTCTTCAGCTGAAGTAGAATACAGAGCTATGGCCTCAACCTGCTGTGAAATTACCTGGTTAAAACAACTGTTGGCAGACCTCCATATCCCACATCCACAACCAGCGAAATTGTATTGCGACAACAAGGCGGCCATCCACATCGCCTCAAATCCCGTCTTTCATGAAAGAACAAAACATATAGAGATTGATTGTCACCTCATTCGGAAAAAGCTGTAGGATGGCATAATTCAAACTTTTCACATACCTACCACTCAACAACCTGCTGATTTATTTACTAAGGCACTAGGTTCAAAACAATTCCATCACCTACTTGGCAAGTTGAGCGTTATGAATATCCACTCCAACTTGAGGGGGAGTGTTGAGGAAGAAAATATTAGCAACGGTCATAAATTAATTGAGAAAATAATATCTCAAGCCTGTAACGTTAACATTCCATCTACGTGAACAATCTCCTTATATAGAAGATCACAACATCAATCCTTAACGGCTATGTAACCCAAATTCTTTGTATAAATAGATCCTCATGTAAAACAATTATCATCAAGAAATATACAAGTATTTCCTTCTTCATTCTCTCACTATTTTTCTTGGGTTTTATCATATCATGTATGTAACTCTGACAAGTATACAAATAAATAACTATAAGTTTTATAAAAGATGGAAACCAACATTGTTCCAGCGACTCGGGTGCTAATGTGACTCTTCTCCTCTTCATCAAGCTTAGCCAATCCAAAGTCTGATATTTTTGGATTTAAGTCTCCATCCAACAACACATTAGTTGCTTTAATGTCTCTATGAACAATCTTGAGTCTTGATTCTTCATGGAGAAAAACTAAACCTCTTGCTATCCCAATACAGATTTTAAGCCTCGTAGGCCAATCCAATTTAAGCTTATTGTTTTTTGGACCTAAAAAACAAGAAAACATAGCTAAACCACTCAAATCTTTACTTTTAAGTTTTGCGAAAAAGTAATGAAATAATTGAAAGGGCACAAAAAATGGGAAACAACCCCTGAAAATTAGGTAATTGACCCTGCTTTGATTCTTCACTGAAAATCAAGAAAATAATAGTTTGTATCATATTATTTTTAGTAGTATCTACAGCTGAACAGAATGACATAATACCGACCAAATAGAGCACGAGCAAGGCTATTATTTTCCATGTACTCATACACCAACAATAATTGATCCCCTTCAATACAACATCCTTGAAGCTTCACAAGATTTGGGTGTTGCAAACAAGAAATCATGCCTATCTTCGTTTAAAAATTCACGATTTCCTTCTTTTGATTTAGATGAAAGTTGCTTCACTGCTATGACAGTACCATCAGGTAATTGACCTTGAACCCAACAATAGAACAAAAATCTATGCTCAAATGGGATAATCAAGTAAGAGTTTGTTGTAGTACCTTGTACACCGAACCAAACCCACCTTCTCCAACTTTGTTGGCAGAATCAAAATCATTAGTAGCAGCTTTTATTTGTTTTAAGGTAAAAGTACCTGTCTGCAACTCTAGCCTCTGAACATCTGTCCAAGGAGGCACATGTGAACTAGTGTAAGCCAAGGAATTATTTTATACGTATTATTCTTCTAAATATCATTTATTATAATTAATTTCTATCACATCCTAATATCGTACAATCGATCTCATCATTAAAAAGCAACAATTCAACCGCTTGTCAGAACTTAAGATTGTGATGCTTGAGAAGTAAAAAAGAAATATATAAGCCAATGACATCAACGCCCAAACCATTCCCACCCTCTTTTTCCCCAAAGCCATATTTTTTCCCCTTTTTCAATTCTTTGATGTTTCAATCTCCTTATATATATATCATGAATCTCACTTGAACTCTGCACTAATCCCTACTACTTCAACAAACATATACCACTCATGGAGAGAGCTTGTTTTCTATTCCCCATTTTTATGGCAATTCTCATGGTACATTTTTAGATGGCAAGCCTAGTTATTGCAAGTGTTCCCAACGTTACTGCCGATCAGTCTGGTCTTCTTGCTTTAAAGGCTCAAATTTCTTATGATCCTCGTAATATTTTGACAAACAACTGGTCCTCTAGCACCTCTGTTTGTAGTTGGATCAGTATCACTTGTGGTTTCCGTCATCATCAAGTCACAGCCTTGAACCTTTCTTACATGGGTCTCATTGGCACCATTCCCCCACACATGGGGAACCTCTCATTTTTGGTTAGCCTAAGTGTCGAAAACAACAGTTTTCATGGCTCTATGCCCAACGAGTTGGCTCGTCTTTACCGGTTGCGACACTTATCTATTACATTCAATGATCTAAACAGAGAAATCCCATCATGGATGGGGCTATTATCCAAACTTTAATATTTGTCTCTAAGCGGTAACAGTTTCACAGGTAGTATTCCACCATCTCTATCTAACATATCTTCATTGGAAATAATAAGTATTGAATATAACAACCTTTTAGGCTTAGTTCCTTCTTCCATCTTCAACATATCCACTTTGCTAGGAATTTATCTAAGAGAGAACAAGCTTTTGGTTTCGTGCCTTTCATTATCTTCAACACGGCTTGATGTGTCTTATAATCAGTTTAATGGTAAAATTCCATCCAGTTTACTAAGGTGCAAACAACTGCAATATTTATCATTGTGGGCTAATAATTTCATAGGAAGAGTACCTCTGGAAATTGGAAACTTAACCATGCTCACAAAGTTATACGTTGGCTATAACAACTTTGAAGATTTGTTTAGTATTCTTTTAGCATTCTATAGATTAAACTTCAATATTTGTTTCTAAATAGTAACTATTTTATAGGTACTATCCCATCTACTTTGTTTAAGTCCAAACAACTGCAAATTCTATCATTGTCGGTTAACAGACTCACGGGAAGAGTACTTTTGGAAATTGAAAACTTTACCATGCTTACAAAGTTATACCTTACCTATAACAACTTCGAAGGTTTGTTTAGTATTCTTTTAGCATTTTATAGACTAAACTTCAATATTTGTTTCTCAATAGTAACTGTTTTATAGGTACTATCCCCTCTACTTTGTTTAAGTGCAAACAACTGCAAATTCTATCATTGTCGGTTAATAGATTCACAAGAAATATACCTTCAGAAATTGGGGACTTAATCATGCTCACAGAATTAAACCTTTACAACAATAGCATTGGAGGTATATTTAGTCATGCTTTAGTTGATTGATCTATGGATGTTACAAAGTTATACCTTGACTATAACAACTTTGAAGGTTTGTTTAGTATTCTTTTAGCATTTTATAGATTAAACTTCAATATTTGTATCTAAATAGTAACTATTTTATAGGTACTATCCCATCCACTTTGTTTAAGTGCAAACAACAGCAAATTCTATCATTGTCGATTAATAGATTCACGGGAAGAGTACCTTTGGAAATTGGAAACTTAACCATGCTTAAAAAGTTATACCTTGCCTATAACAACTTTGAAGGTTTGTTTAGTATTCTTTTACCATTTTATAGATTAAACTTCAATATTTGTTTCTAAATAGTAACTATTTCATAGGTACTACCCCATCTACTTTGTTTAAGTGCAAACAACTACAAATTCTATCATTGTCAATTAATAGATTCACAGGAAGAGTACCTTTGGAAATTACAAACTCCATCATGCTTAGAAAGTTATACCTTGCCTATAACAACTTTGAAGGTTTTTTTAGTATTCTTTTAGCGTTTTATAGATTAAACTTCAATATTTGTTTCTAAACAGTAACTGTATTATAGGTACTATCCCCTCTACTTTGTTTAAGTGCAAACAACTGCAAATTCTATCATTTTCGGTTTATAGATTCACAGGTAATATACCTTCAGAAATTGGGGACTTAATCATGCTCACAGAATTATACCTTTACAACAATAGCATTGAAGGTATATTTAGTCATGCTTTAGTTGATTGATCCATGGATGTTACAAAGTTATACCTTGACTATAACAACTTTGAAGGTTTGTTTAGTATTCTTTTAGCATTTTATAGATTAAACTTCAATATTTGTTTCTAAATAGTAACTATTTTATAGGTACTATCCCATCTACTTTGTTTAAGTGCAAACAACTGCAAATTCTATCATTGTCGGTTAATAGATTCACGGGAAGAGTACCTTTGGAAATTGGAAACTTAACCATGCTTACAAAGTTATACCTTGCCTATAACAACTTTGAAGGTTTGTTTAGTATTCTTTCAGCATTTTGTAGATTAAGCTTCAGTATTTGTTTCTAAATAGTAACTATTTTATAGGTACTATCCCATCTACTTTGTTTAAGTGCAAACAACTGCAAATTCTATCATTGTCGGTTAATAGATTTACAGGAAATATACCTTCAGAAATTGGGGACTTAATCATGCTCATAGAATTATACCTTTACAACAATAGCATTGGATATTTAGTCATCCTTTAGTTGATTGATCCATGGATGTTACAAAGTTATACCTTGACTATAACAACTTTGAAGGTTTGTTTAGTATTCTTTTAGCATTTTATAGATTAAACTTCAATATTTGTTTCTAAATAGTAACTATTTTCTAGGTACTATCCCATCTACTTTGTTTAAGTGCAAACAACTGCAAATTCTATCATTGTCGGTTAATAGATTCACGGGAAGAGTACCTTTGGAAATTGGAAACTTAACCATGCTTACAAAGTTATACCTTGCCTATAACAACTTTGAAGGTTTGTTTAGTATTCTTTCAGCATTTTATAGATTAAACTTCAATATTTGTTTATATATAGTAACTACTTTATAGGTACTATCGCATCTACTTTGTTTAAGTGCAAACAACTGCAAATTCTATCATTGTCGGTTAATAGATTTACAGGAAATATACCTTCAGAAATTGGGGACTTAATCATGCTCACAGAATTATACCTTTACAACAATAGCATTGGAGGTATATTTAGTCATGCTTTAGTTGATTGATCCATGGATGTTACAAAGTTATACCTTGACTATAACAACTTTGAAGGTTTGTTTAGTATTCTTTTAGCATTTTATAGATTAAACTTCAATATTTGTTTCTAAATAGTAAATATACCTTCAGAAATTGGGGACTTAATCATGCTCACAGAATTATACCTTTACAACAATAGCATTGGAGGTATATTTAGTCATGCTTTAGTTGATTGATCCATGGATGTTACAAAGTTATACCTTGACTATAACAACTTTGAAGGTTTGTTTAGTATTCTTTTATTATTTTATAGATTAAACTTCAATATTTGTTTCTAAATAGTAACTATTTTATAGGTATTATCCCATCTACTTTGTTTAAGTGCAAATAACTGCAAATTCTATCATTGTCGGTTAATAGATTCACGGGAAGAGTACCTTTGGAAATTGGAAACTTAACCATGCTTACAAAGTTATACCTTGCCTATAACAACTTTGAAGGTTTGTTTAGTATTGTTTCCGCATTTTATAGATTAAACTTCATTATTTGTTTCTAAATAGTAACTATTTTATAGGTACTATCCCATCTACTTTGTTAAAGTGCAAACAACAGCAAATTCTATCATTGTCGATTAATAGATTAACGGGAAGAGTACCTTTGGAAATTGGAAACTTAACCATGCTTAAAAAGTTATACCTTGCCTATAACAACTTTGAAGGTTTGTTTAGTATTCTTTTAGCATTTATAGATTAAACTTCAATATTTGTTTCTAAATAGTAACTATTTCATAGGTACTATCCCATCTACTTTGTTTAAGTGAAAACAACTGCAAATTCTACCATTGTCGGTTAATAGATTCACGGGAAGAGTACCTTTGGAAATTGGAAACTTAATCATGCTTACAAAGTTTTACCTTGCCTATAACAGCTTTCAAAGTTTGTTTAGTATTCTTTTAGCATTTTATAGATTAAACTTCAATATTTGTTTCTAAATAGTAACTATTTCGTAGGTACTATCCCATCTACTTTGTTTAAGTGCAAACAACTGCAAATTCTATCATTGTCGGTTAATAGATTCACGGGAAGAGTACCTTTGGAAATTGCAAACTTAATCATGCTTACAAAGTTATACCTTGCCTATAACAACTTTAAAGGTTTGTTTAGTATTCTTTTAGCATTTTATAGATTAAACTTCAATATTTGTTTCTAAATAGTAACTGTTTTATAGGTACTATCCCATCTACTTTGTTTAAGTGCAAACAACTGCAAATTCTAACATTGTCGGTTGATAGATTCACATGAAACATACCTTCAAAAATTGGAGACTTAATCTTGCTCATAGGATTATACCTAAACAACAATTGCATTGGAGGAATATTTAGTCATGCTTGAGTTGATTGATCCATGGATGATATCATTGACTCAACATATATGCCTTTTCATTTCCTTCGATGGGCCGGGTACCTTTCAATTGAATATCTAGCAATGTTTTTTTCATCTTGCTTTTGTATTTTTTTTTTTTTTTTGAGGGGTGGGCTTCATTCAAAAGAGAAAAAGGATAATAAATAAGTAATTTAACATAAATGACTAACATAATTGTTTACTTTGGACGAAACGTTTTTCAAAATATCATGACTAATTAACTGGAAAATCTTCTACTCTGTTAACTTTTTGCAAGACTTACCAAAAATTAATCAAAAGAGACGAGTTTAAATATCTCTTTAAGAAAAGTGAATTTTTCTAAAACGTAGCTTGATTTTATGGTAATTTAAAACAATATTGTCATGGGTTCAATAGCATCATTGGTAAACATTAAAACGTACATTTAGTCTTATTTTAGTCTACTAGAAATTACTTCATTTTTTTTTTCTTTCTAAATGGTAATTGTTTTACAGGTACCATTCCACCATCTCTATCTAACATATCATCGTAGCAAATACTTGGCATTGGTTTTAACCAACTTTCAGGCTCCATTCCTTCTTCCATCTTCAACATATCCACTTTGCAAAGAATTAATCTAATAGAGAACAAGCTCTCTGGTTCGATGCCCTCCATTATCTTCAACATGTCTTCACTGGAAGTCATATATCTTTACGCTAATGAGTTGTCTGGTGAACTTCCGGAAGATACGTTTAATCATCTTCCCAAATTACAAGGGCTTGATGTGTCTAATAATCAGTTTCATGGAAAAATTCCACCCACTTTGTTCAAGTGCAAACAATTGCAATATTTATCATTGCGGGATAATAGTTTTGCCGGAGGAGTACCTTCGAAAATTGGAAACTTAACCATGCTTACCAAGTTAGACCTTCGCGATAACAACTTTGAAGGTTTGTTTAGCATTTTTTTTACCCTTTTGTTGATTAAACTTCCACATTTGTTTATAAATGGTAACTATTTTATAGGTTATCTATCATTCACTTCTTTCAAGTGCTAACAATTCCAATTTTTCGGTTGGTGGGGATAATAGGTTCACCAGAAGTGTATCTCCATAAATTTGAAACTTAACCGTTTGCTCCCAACATCAAAACTTAACTACAACAACTTTGAAAGTATGTTTAATCCTGTTTTAGTTGATTGATTATATAAATAACATCATTTACTCAGGATGTTGCCTTTTGATAGCGTCAGATTGGATACCTTTGAATTGGAAGTACAAAATAATTATGCACAACAGTGTAGGAAACAAAAGAACGTAATTAAAAAAAATTCTATGAAAATAGAAAACTCTAGTGGATAGTAATCTAGGCTTTGTTTATTTATATTTTTGTTTTCTCTTTTAAAAACGAAAACATTAAAAAATATCTTCAACATAAAAAACTATTAAATACAAATAAATAATTTTTGATATAAAAACTTTTTTTCTTCAACTTAAAAACGAAAAATATCCCAAGAAACATATTAACAAACATAGTATATTGTTGCTAGCTAGAGTGCTATCCCTTGGGTTGGAAGAGACGCACTCCTAACATAGTGTTGATTGGTGATTAGTGAGATATGTGGGTTGGGCTTTTCTAATGGAGCTGCTTGCATGCACAAATCAAGTAGTGCAACAACAATAACATTTTTTCTAGTAACGTTGTATTAGTATAGAAATAAAAATAAGCAAAAGACTAAACGCACTCTGTTTGTTTGTTATCTATATATTGATCATTGTTGCCTCAATCCACACCCACTTAACAAAGTTAAGCCCATTGGGCATTGCCTTCTTAAAGCGTTCTCTAGACAACAACAAATGTGCCCACCATTATTTCGTCATGCATTTTGCGTGACTCAATTGAACACACTAACCAAATTGGTATTTGATTAGTTTAAAACAAAGAGTGCATTAACTTGTGTCTTCACCTCTTGTGGTCTTTTTTCTTTTTTCTTTTTCCCTTTCTCCTATTCTTTGCATGTTGAAAGTTAAGGCTTAGAAAATATCACATCCATGGCTCACGCTAATAACAAATTAATATGATTGTCCACACAGCTCAACTAATAAAATAGAGGCTCAATCGACAAGGTGGCCAACTAGCCGTGTAAAACGAGGAAAGTTGATGGAGTGACTTATATATTAATTAGCTCTTAATTTGAAGTTTTGGTTGGTGTTTTTTAGACATCTGTTCACTTGTATGTATGATTCATTTAAAGCACATTATTTTTTTGTTTTGAATAATAATGTGTGGTTGTTCATATTGTGTTAGGTGCAATACCAAATGAGATTGGTAATCTACAAAACCTTGAGATCTTCGATATCGGTTCCAACAACATCAATGGTTCAATTCCATTTGAAATCTTTAATATCTCAACAATACGAGAAATTGTTATGCCTTTGAATAACCTCTCAGGCCATCTTCCATCAAATGCAGGCCTCTTCTTTCCAAATCTTCAGCATCTTTATCTTGATTATAACAAACTGGGTGGAACAATACCTAGCTCTATCTCCAATGCTTCGAAACTCACTCAATTCGATCTAGGAGACAACTCATTCTCAGGCTTAATTCCTAAACCACTTGGTAATTTAAGGCTCCTCAAGTGGCTCCGCCTAGCAAGAAATAATTTGACCATTGAATCATCCACTCCAGAATTTAACTTTTTCTCTTCTTTGTCGAATTTGGCATATCTAAATACTTTAGACTTGTCAGATAATCCATTGAATGGCGTCCTTCCTAGTTCCATTGGAAATCTCTCCACTTCTCTTCAAAAAATTTACATATATAATTGCAATATTAAAGGCAGCATTCCAAGAGATATAGGAAATTTAAGCAATTTGATGACTTTGTCTTTATATCTCAATAAATTGGATGGACCTATTCCAACTACAGTGGGAAGATTGCACAAGCTTCAAGCTCTCAATCTTTTTAATAATAGACTAGAAGGTCCCATCCCATCCGATCTTTGTCATTTAGAGAGCTTGTTCGCTCTGGGTTTAGGTGGTAATGAGCTTTCTGGACCTATTCCTGCATGTGTAAATAATCTCACATTTCTAAGATATCTTTACTTAGGCTTCAACCAATTAACTTCCACGATTCCCATGAGCTTGTGGAGCCGTACATATATCTTGGAGGTCCAACTCTCATCAAATTATCTAAGTGGCCCTCTCTCATTAGAGATTGGGAATTTGAAGGTCTTGAGAGTATTGGAGTTATCAAGAAATCAACTATTTGGTCATATCCCAGCAACAATTGGTGGCCTCAAAGATCTAGCTAATCTCTCCTTGGCGAACAATAAATTAGAAGGCTCAATTCCTGAATCATTTGGTGAACTAGTAAGCTTGGAATTCTTGGATCTTTCTAGTAACAATTTATCTGGAGAGATCCCCACTTCCTTAGAAGCGCTCTCGTATCTCAAATATCTAAATGTCTCTTTCAATAGATTAGGAGGAAAAATTCCTGTAGGAGGACCATTTGTACACTTCTTCGCTACATCATTTATGTCAAATGATGGACTTTGTGGTGCTCCCCGATTTCAAGTTCCCCCGTGTAAAAAAGGTGTTTCCCGAGCCAAAAAGACCGCATCAGTATGTATACTAAAGTATGTATTACCAACAATTGGATTAACAATGCTTGTAGTTACTCTTGTATTAGCATGGACAAGATGCAGAAAAAGGAATACAAAATTTCCAATGGATGCAAACTCGTTACCTGTAACGACATGGAGAAGAATTTCCCAACAAGAACTTTTACAAGCAACAGAAGGGTTTAGTTCACTCAACTTACTTGGTAATGGGAGCTTCGGATCAGTATATCAAGGAACACTTTCAGATGGAATGATTGTTGCAGTAAAAGTTTTCAACTTGGCAGTAGAAGGGGCAGTCAAGAGTTTTGATACAGAGTGTGGGATACTACACAATATTCGTCATCGAAATCTTGTCAAAATCATTACCACGTGTAGTAACATGAACTTTAAAGCTTTTGTGTTGGAATACATGCCTAATGGGAACCTTGAGAAGTGGTTGTATTCTCAAGACCACTGTTTGAGTATCTTACAAAGACTAAATATAATGATCAATGTCGCATCAGCATTGGAATACCTTCACTATGGTTCTTCAACACCTATTGCTCATTGTGATTTGAAACCTAGAAATATCTTATTAGATGAAAATTTGGTCGCGCACGTTGCTGATTTTGGCATTTCCAAGTTGCTTGGTGATGGGGATTCTATGATACAAACTATGACTCTTGCTACTATTGGGTATATGGCACCAGGTGATGTTTTTAGCCTACAACTTGAATTTACTTGTGTATTCAATCTACTCATTCATACATAGATAAATATAGGTTTTTAGTTCAATACTGATTTTAGCACTTTATATATTTGAAATATATAATTATGTTCTGATGATTAGTTTTTCTATTACAAATAGAATTTGGATCGGAAGGGATTGTTTCTACAAGAGGTGATGTGTATAGTTATGGTATTTTGTTGATGGAAACTTTCACAAGAAAGAAACCTACTGATAACATTTTTGCTGGAGAAATGAGCTTGAAGCGTTGGGTGGAGGAATCATCACCCCATTCAGTAACTAAAGTTGTTGATGCCTATTTGTTAAGAACAGAAAGAGATTATGCTTCTATGGAGAATTGTATGTCATCCATAATGGGATTGGCTTTGCAGTGTTGTGCTGAGTTACCTGAACAGAGGATTAAGGCAAACAATATTTCAATCATACTCAACAAAATTAAATTGAAGTTTCTGCATGATACGGAAGGAAGCTAATATGAGAAAATATCAAGTTTGTTTATAGCCCTTTCATGTTTGTGCTTTTGAAATAATATAATAATCTTGAGACTCCTATGAGATTTGTTTCTAGCCATTGCTTTTTTATAGTAGCTAATATAGTAACATTTATAACTTGTATATTTAATGATTGTAGTGACCTATCATGTGTCACTAATGGGTATACTAAGTTAGTCTCAAAGTGTTAAAGGCAACAAATCATTTTTTTTTTTTTTATCTCGAGACACAAATGATAGCGATTGTGGGGTTGTAATTTTGGTACTTGTTATAAATTTATAATAGATGTATCATTGTATGTAAATATTACACCAACAACGCATGGGGCATTCAGATCACTTCATTTTTTCTTAGAATAAACTCATGCCAAGCATGTCATAAGTTGCATCATTTATAAAGAGAAGTGATTTTTCCCCATCTTTTTTTCATTCCATCCTACAAATTCAACAGACCAACCATTAGATTTGTGAACTCATATAAACCTCACACAGATTTAATGGTAGATTCATCCATTCACTTTGGAGATAATTAAAAGATAGTTGAAAAATGAATAAATTCAATCATTTCTCTTCTACAAAATTCAGTGATTTAGATAAGGACATAACTCACACAAGGGTTTCCTATGCATTATTCAAGCCATCACTATGATCTGAAAAGAAAGTTGTTTCATAAAGAAATGGAGAAATGAATCATTCCAGGAAATAATAACAACCACAAAAGAAGAGAAGTCAGAATCAAATTTTCTTGCATTTTTTTCATCAAATTACATTCCACAATTTTTATAAAACCAAAACACAAATAAATAAAAAATAAAATAAAAAAAATCTCAATATATTCTTGCTCTAACTATGGAATTGTTTTTTACAAAAATCATATCAAATCAAGGAATCCCAAGTAAAATCTCTACTAGTAGGTGGACACTCACACTAAAAAATATTCACATAAACAATTGAAATCCCAAGTAAAATCTCTACTAGTAGGTGGACA
The DNA here is from genome assembly GCF_965113065.1 of Corylus avellana. Lineage (NCBI taxonomy): Eukaryota > Viridiplantae > Streptophyta > Magnoliopsida > Fagales > Betulaceae > Corylus > Corylus avellana. The sequence goes on along the minus strand of NC_142490.1, from coordinate 18,946,732 downwards.
CTCACACTAAAAAATATTCACATAAACAATTCAAACTTCAGTTTCGTCTCCTTGATGGAGATAAGAATCTATCTGTTAAAAAAATACCTATCATGACTAGTGAACTACCGAGAACAATGCTCACCCCAACTCAACATGATCTTGATTCGGGTTTGATTTCACCAGAGTCGTACCCAGATGTAGAGGAAGAGCAAAATGTATGGACTGTAGTCGAGTTTTGGATCTGGCTTCCGCTCGAACTGTGCTCTTGCCTTTGTCGATGGAGGTCCCTCATGGCCTTAAACCTCAAATCTTCACTATAGGTACTTGGTTCCAAGATCGCATCCGGAATGGTCATTCGCCCTTCGAGCACGCTTACAACCTCCGAAGAAATATGCCCTCACAATTTAGCTCAACAAAATCTCCTTCAAGAAAATAATTAGTTCTACTTAACTCATATGCACCCCCCATTAGAGTAAACTAACACTTCATAATTTAAAATTTGAAAACCATACTTGACATATTATTCTAACAAATATTCCATGACATATCAAAACACTTCTACACAATATATTAGATATCTGAATTTAATTATGCACACATACATTCATTTCTCTAGCAACTGAAGATCAATAAACCACAATTAAAGAAGTTCAAAAGTCAAGACAGCCTACTCTTTGTGCACCATTTACTCATTAAAATTGACTATGTAGAGGCAATTAAATCAATTTAAAAATCAACCCATTTTTTTTTTAATCAGTAATTTGAGAATCAAGCGACTGATAAGAGCGTGTACCTGTTTTTCTCCCTCTTGTCCTCCACAAACAACCTTTCCACCAAAGTATTCCCACTAAAAAGAGTAGTAAGCATACTGCTCCAATTACAACTCCAGCAATGATATGAACAGTTTTCTTGGTTCGACCATTTGGACAAAGCTTGAAATCTGATCAAAAACAAAATAAACCAATTATGTTTTCTTGCTAGGAAAGGACTTGAAGTGAACAAGACAAGAAAGCTTAGCCAAATATATATTCACTGAATAAGGTAGACATAAACATGGAATGTACCAACGAATTTTACCTGTTAATTACACACAAATAGAATCAGGCGCACAAGGACAGGGGGATGTGATTTGCATACAAGCAAGTGAACATCACAAAATCCCATACAAAATCTTTCGCCGAAGACAAGCTATTAAATTCTTATTTTATCACAAAATTGAAACTAAGAGTTGACTCTACCTGAGATGGAGAAAGATATATTATACTTAAAGCATACAAGTAGCAGCAGTTGCATACAATGAAGCTAGCAGGTATATCAAGCTGTTACTTCCTAGACTATCATTACTACATAAAGCATAATAGCTAGCCAGCAGATCAACAAATAAGGGCTAATAATTGATTATAAGTGATTCCCACAAATGACAGCTAGGACTTTACATGAATTATTAGTAAAAAAGGAAAAAAGGGATCACAATGCTGAACTGTCCCAATCACAACAATTACTACATTGCAATTTAATCATATCCTTTGGCAATGAACCCAATCGTTTGTGAGCAATCACGAGACCAAAATATTCAATTCCAAAAGTATCAACTATCTAAGCTACAAAATATTTGACAATCCGAAATAATTTTATAGCAAGGATAATTTGAAAGACTAAAATTAAATCAAGAGATAATGCATTCTTATAAGCTTTATGCAAGATTACCAAACAATAAAGATCATAGAATTGATTGAATTCGTATAATTCGACTTCAAAAAGGTAGTTGAAATTTCTCTTTATGCTTTTCTATGTTGCTCTGAAATGTGCATTTATAAGCCAAAGGAAAACTGGATGGAATTTCATATCATGCATATCAATTTCTATGACCTTTTCCTTGTCCAATTAAACAAATAGAATATTTTCTTTACTGCACAGAGCAAACTAATGATTCCATGTGGTGCCAATAGGATTTATAAACAGGCTATATGTCCCTATTACTTGTAGATTGGTATGTGCAAGAACATATAGTATCTCTAGTATCTGTTTTAGCCCCTGTTGGTAGTATGGATAATGTGAGCATTTTGGCGGGCATCCTGGGTTGCGGTTCAGCTTCTACGCCTTTGAAGTACTTGGGCCTCCCGCTGGGGGCCCCGTTCAAGGTCAAGGCAAGTTGGGAGGACATGTTGGAGAAGTATGCTAGAAGACTGGCCCCGTGGAAACGCTTGTATTTGTCTAAGGGGGGGAGGAGTAGTCTCATCAAAAGCACCCTATCCAATCTTCCCACTTATTTTTTGTCCCTGTTTCCTATCCCTGCATCCGTGGCGAAGCGTATGGAGAAGATACAACATGATTTCTTATGGGGTGGGATTAATGATGAGTTTAAGTTCCATCTGGTCAGTTGGAACAAGGTTTGTTCTCCGATCCTTGAGGGAGGTTTAGGGATCCGAAATTTGCGTGTGATGAATAAAGCTTTGTTGGGGAAATGGTTGTGGAGATTTGCTCATGAGAAAGAGGCTTGGTGGAGGAAGATCTTGGTTGCTAAGTATGGTGCGGTTTGGGGCGGTTGGTGTTCTAGGGTTCCTAGTGGTTCGCATGGGGTGGGGTTATGGAAGCATATTTGCAGGGGATGGAGGTCATTCCGAGGTCACTTTAGATTTGTCCCTGGTCTTGGGTCCAACATCAGGTTTTGGGAGGATATCTGGTGCAGTGACATGTCTCTCAAGGATGCTTTTCCTGGTCTCTTCAACACTGCCACCAATAAGGTTGCGTCTATTGCGGATAACGGGGAGTGTCTAAATGGCTCTGTGTTGTGGAACGTGTCCTTCATTCGCAGGGTTCATGATTGGGAAGTGGAGGTTTTGGCCTCTTTCTACACGCTCTTGTATGCACATTCGATGAGTGGGGTAGGGGAGGACAGGATGTGGTGGATCTCTTCTCGTAAAGGAAAATTTGAGGTAAGATCTTATTACAGGATCCTTGCTTCTACAAACCCCACCCCTTTCCCATGGAAAAGTATTTGGCGCACTAAAGTTCCTGCAAGAGTGGCTTTCTTTGCTTGGACGGCCGTGCTAGGGAAGACTCTAACATTAGACAATGTTCGGAAGAGAAGTATTGTAGTGGTAAATCGTTGTTGCATGTGTGAATCGAATGGGGAGTCAGTTGATCATCTCTTTCTTCATTGTGGGGTTGCGCGTATCTTGTGGCCGTCTTCTCTCGGTTTGGTTTGTGTTGGGAGATGCATGGTTGTGTCAAGGAGTTGTATGCTTCTTGGTGGGCGGGTGACAAGTCTCGTAGTGCTGTTGTGTGGAAGATAGTTCATCTTTGTCTCATGTGGTGCATCTGTAGTGAGAGAAATGCTAGATGTTTCGAGGACTCATCTAGGAACATAGAGGACCTTGTCCACTTTTTCTTGTACACTCTTTTCACTTGGACTGCTGGCTGGCTAACGCCTATAGTGATTAGCTTCCCTTTCTTTTTATGTTTTCTTCTTTTTCTCCCTCTTAGTTGCTCTCTTGTATACTCCCTGTGTACTAGGGTTGCACCCATCTACGCTCTTTAATACATCTTTTTACTTATCAAAAAAAATATATAGTATCTCTACGGATACTAATACGACAAAGAAAAGATTTACACATAACTCACCAGAAACCACAAAAACAGCTAATATAAGGGGACCATAAACTCCTCTATCAGGGATTCTCGTTGTCCCTTTACCAGCCCAATAGAATCGGATCTCTAACACATTTGTTGACACACTGACATTCGATACACGCTTTACTACTGGCTTTTGATCAATACTAGTGTAATCTTCAATATTGAAATCCTTCCACACTAGTATTTCCTGTGGCAAAGAGGTTTGATTAAACCTAATCTGCAACGTCAAAGATACATATTTACCATCACTGTGGCTTATTACCTGAACATAGATATCAAACACACGCTTCCCAAGACTGCTATATGTTTCGTTATTTGTAAACATTATCTCTGCAAAGTGGAGATTTACAGGGTAGTTTCCATTCTCCAAGCAATAATGGAAATAAGTAAGCGATATAAGAGATACACGTGCTGTCGCATACAATTCAGTGACATTTGATGATGCGAGAGATAGTGTAACGTGTATTTTGGAAATCGTTATCATCCATGAAGTCTCCAGTACTGCTAGATTCCCAGTAACTATCATCACTGATAAAGAATTCTGCAGTGCCACCTTCAACTTCTGCATCTCCTTCATACATAACAGCTGCTTTATCTTCCTCGAAGACTAGATCATTTCCACCAGAATTAACATGCAAACAATTCGAATCTGCCAGGAAACAATATAGAAAGAGAATCTATGAGAAAGAAAGATATATGGTAACCACAAAACAAAGTACTGAGCTCATCATTTTATACAGCTCAATTTTTTTTATTTTTTCTATTTTTTTTTTTTTAATATTTGGTGTAATGGTATATCAATATATACCTATACACATTTACAGTCTATTGTTAAACTCTTTTAAGCTATCATAACAACTATCATTTACTACAAGAACAAACTTTTCGAAAATGAATCACAATATTCTCATGTAAACACAAATCTGATTAGGAGAAATGCAAGCTAGAGATAGTGCAGCGCTAGAGCCGAGAGGTATACAAGAGAAGCAGATATCAACATATATTTGTACACAATCAAATTTTTTGTTTTTTAATAGATAATTGAAAAGTTCCAAAATAAATTTGGAGAAACTCCACATTAATTTCATAGCATTCAATAATGTTGGAACTCCAGAAATGTATCCTTACATCGAGGACAATCGAAATTCTTCAAGCAATGAGGACGTTGCCTTCTGCAGAGAATGAGTAACAAAAGAATATGTTAGTAGAAAATGCACACCCTTCATATTAAACTTTGTTCTCATTTTGTAGTAGCTTGAAAACTTATAACAGGACTAAAGAAACCAGCTAACAAATGAATGAAACGAATGGGTATCTTACAAGTTATCCTCCATTGAAGAGCTTTGAAACAAATTAAGGTTTAAATTCCTAATTAACAACAGAAGGTGCAAGAAACGTAAATTTTAAAGCCATATGAAACTGGAAAACATACATAAACAATTAGTATACAAGTAGACTGACAGGTTTTCTTGACAAGCTGGTTGCTCAAGACCATGCCATGTAAAGTTATTGTAAGAAAGATCACTGCATCCATGCATTGGAAAATAAAATAAAATAAAAAAACAAAGAAGCTGATCTGAATTTAAAAGTAACATTCAAAATCATTTGAAAAGCATGTTTTATAATGGAATGTCATTTTCGTTAAAATGACTAATATCTATCGCTAATATAGTAATCTGTTAACATCCAGAAAATAGAAGCAACTTAGACAATGATAGTAGGAGAATTTGGCTAAGATCTGAACATAGAGAGATTCGAGTATATGCTGAAAACCCCTAATACTGTTAGCTGTGAGGTTTGATACTGAAGTTGTTCCCTCCTGCCTTGAGGCAGGATGGGCAATAACGGGACAGCTAAACTGGATATTAAATTTGTTTCTTGCCTTCTGAAAATATTATGGAAATATTAGTCTAGTGCATGTAGTGTCTCTCAATTCAACAAGCAAAACAATCCAATTATATTAAATACTAAATATAAAAACATTTAGGAAAATCCTATTTTAATTCAAAAACATAGATTAGAAAAGAACTACCAAATAGAAATAGTGCATTTATGAGCTTAATAAGATAAGCAAAAATTGCATATTTTGGCAATTCAAAAGGAGATCAGCAAACTCCTCCCTTATATATGGTTAGTGCCAATGGCCATCAAATTGTTATTTCCCTGTATTTCAAAGTTAACGTTTAACATGGAGAAAAATATTGGATACACCACAAGCGCAATAAGAAAAAGGTGAATTGCAAATATATCAAAGAGATGAAACTACACAGAGAGCATCCCAGATAAGAAACATACATATTACTTCCTTCCTTCAAGATTGAATCCGGTACATTTCCACTTAGCATGTTGCCAGTTAAAAAGCTAACAGAAGCAACATCAAATGTTTAGTAGGCACTAAAAATACTAGAATTAAAAAGCAATTGAACAAATCCTGTCAGAAATCTATGGTGCATTTGGTAAGATATACATGACATGATTCTGCACCAGATAGCTAGTTTGATTATAAAAAACTGGGGTGCACGTGTGCAGTTATGCATTCAGGTGTTTGTGTCTAAATAAGTCAAGTCCTCCAGACTTGGAAATGATAATATTAAAGTATGTTACTGATGAAAGTTATAATATATAATGAATTACGGCCTCCATTTCAATATATACAGGAACTTCAGGCGCTCTAAGTTCATACTGGTGGGAATCTCCCCAACCAAGTTATTGAAACTGACATCCCTACAGCAATCACAAAGAGACAAGATAATCAATATCCATCCCTGGAACAATTTAGAACCTGGATTGTTAGGAAGAAGAAAGGGTGTTCAAAATTTTATAGTTTGTGAAGGCATCATTAACTTAGTATTACTAGAAGCTATTTCATTCATGAAAGCAAACATTGCTTCTATGAATAGGCTATGTTTTAGGGTAATCTGTTACCCATCCAGATAGGAGAAAACCAGACAACAATTATAAGAAAATAATTGAAAAATAGTAGCAGCAAAAAAATTGGCACATATTTATGTTAACCACTAAATTAAAATGTGTCACAACTTGCTTGCATCTTATAGGTCTCTGTTGTTTCAATTTTACAGGTTGGCCAATTTTTTGTACCAAAAACTTACAGGTGTGCACACAAGTGCACATCTATATGTTGTGTAATCATAATAAGTATGTGTGTAAGTGTCTACAAATTAAATGTGTTCTCAATGATGTCTTCAGTTTCTGTAATTTGGTTTCTTAATAAGAGTGCAATATTCATAGTTTGTGAAGCCAGATTGTTTCTTATTACACCAATCTTTGTAATAGGTCTAGAACTTATTTCAACATCATCATTAAAACTATTTTCTACACCTTTACTTTTATTTGAGCTCTTTCACACTAAATTGTAATGTTGATTTATCTTTATTTTCTTTTGTTGCTTTTGAAATCAATTCTCTGGAAACAAAATAAAGTTTCTTGAAACTGCTTTCTATTTTCAGTTTAGGAAAAATAACTCAATTGGAAACATCTTGTTGGCAGTTTTCTTTTGTTCTTTGAAATCAATTTGGTAAAAGTACTCTTTGAAAACACAACCAAATAGGCCCTTAGAATTCTATCAATCCTAAGAACTTCTCCTATCAAGTAATGTAAAATAAATTTTGCTCGACTTTCATGCATCTGCCCAAGATTTATCGTTGAATGGATGCAACATATTGTGGAGTTAACAACACTTTACATACGAGCAAGGATAACATTTTATAAATGAAAATAAAATCAAAGTAATCTACCATTATAAGAGAAGAAAAGCTAGCTTTTTCTTCACTTATAATGGTAGATGACTTAGCTTTTTCTTTGTTGTTCATTGCAACAAAGGCATGTTCTTTGGAGCTTCAAATACCATCCAAATCAAAGGCATTCTGAAGGCAAATATCGATACACACACTTACACAGATATATATGATTGCTTAATTCAAGCTAATAAACAGCATACTCCAATATGTCACATGCTTTACTTACAACATTTCCAGATTCTTCATTGTCCAGATGTATGAAGGGATCTCCCCAGAAATTTTACAGCTTCTCAAAACCCTAAAATACATAACAGAACTGTATCACATAAAGCATCAAATCGAATATATATATTTGACAAAATAAGCACTAAACATACAATCTTACTAGGCCAGACACGTTTTTCAGCATAAGAAAATCCTGATTTGGCCCATCTATATCACTAATCCTCCTGTTTAGAACAAGCCGCACGAGCCAAAACTGTTGATTGAATATACCAAAAGATACAAGTAGCATCCTCTCAAGCAAATGGATGGATGTAAGAAGGTTTTTTACTCACAACTGAAGCAAATTACTCAGAAGTGATATATTTGGTGGGATGGGTCCCTCCAGTCCACTTGCATGCATTTCTCTTCAAGAATTCAAATTTTAATGAGAAAAGCTTTTAGAAAATATAAGTAAAATAAAGACTTATCTGCTATCAAGACTCAAAAAGCACTTGAGATCTCTTGAAGAAGAAAAACACAAGGATCTTACAATCTTGTCAGTTGCTTCCAGTTCTGTATGAAATCGGGTGTTGTTCCTCTGAAGTTGTTATCATTTATCCTACTGCATTGTGCAATAAATTGATGATCATCAGCAAAACTTTCTATATATATTTATGCTTTAAAGGAGGGGTAAATTATGTCAACAGAAGCAGATATAATAAACTCTCACAAATCTGTTAGATTTCCCAGCATGGCAAAACTCATTGGCAAGCTTCCTGTCAAATTATTGGAGGATAGCATCCTGCAATCACAACATTGAAGCAATTAACCAACAAAATCCTTCAAAAATGTGTTGCCAAGGAAAAGAATTAATTATAAACTACCAAAATGAAGAGATGAGATGTCTTACAAAGTCTTTAAATTGGTCAAATTTCCAAGCTCAGGAGGAACAATGCCAGAGAATTGGTTTGCTTCAAGGCATCTGTTAAAAAAAAAACAAAAAAAACAAAAAAAAAAAAGACAAAAAAAAAACAAAAAGAAGGTAAACACAAAACCAGAAAAGATATATTGAGATTACTAAAAGAGAATAATAGAAACTCATAATTAAACCATCCAAGAAATCACTATGGAGTGCAGGGGTATCAAAACAACCATATAACAGTTGAAAAACATGAAAAGTTTCAGAAGTTTCAGGTCATAGCAATACACTTAACAAGAAAACCAGAGTCTTTCTACTTTATTTCACAACTCAAGCACTCATAAAGACTTCAAACCAAAGTTCAAAACGTACAGGTATGTGACTGGTAATATTTCCCAATTCCTTTGGAATCTCCCATGATAAGGGATTCACAAGAACAGAGCTGCACATTACTTGCCCGTTAATTTAAGATAAAACAGAAAAATCAAAACTTCATCAATATAAAACAGAAGAGCTCACATAGAGGTTAATTGCATTGAAGCCCATTCCAGAGCTATTGTCCCATTGACATAGTTGAGGGCAAAATCACTACAATGAGAGGACAACCAGTGTAAATTGAAAACGCTGAAAAAATCATCTTTACTAAATTCAAGTGAATTGTGTTAGACATTAGTGTTGTAAAATATTAACATCAAATGTGTAACTGAAGCATTTCAAAATGATCTTACATTTCTCGAAGGTAAGGAAGCTTCACCAGTTGAGGTGGAAGCATGCCAAGAAGACTATAGCCCTTGAGCACTCTATAATAAATGAGTTAAAAATTGTGAGCATACGCAACGACTATCATGAGAAGTAGATCAATCATGACGTGCTGTTAGCATTTTACAATATATTACATATGTCATGGATGTTAAAAAAGCAGCTTTTGAAAGAAAAAAAAATGTTTGGTGGCCTTCATTTACAATGTATAGTCAACAAACTTTTTCACTAACCTGAAAAACAAAATAACAGTAAACATATATAGATTAGTAGATGAAGGCTTAAATGAGTTAACTTCAATTAATTAATAAATAAATAAATGCATAAGATCGAAGATTTGACATAAAAATAATTAGAAACAAAATGACGAAACTGTACATCCTTACGACATGACAGACGGCGCTGTTCTTAAGGTTGCAATCACAATCAATGCTGCTTTAAGAATTCCTTGGTGGATCTGGTGTCATCCCAACAATTTCAATTTGGCAAGAATTACCATTAAACTTCGAATACGTTGAGCCCATGGTAGTAGCTATTTGTTGGATTGCATCAACTATACAACATCCGCATAAACATCACATGTCAAATCAGCATTGTATAACTGTGCTTATGAAAAAAAAAAAAACTGGAAGTCCAACTTCATTGCACCTAGTTTTGGCTACGTTAAGTCACAAATTTATATTACAAAGAACCAAGGAAAACAGTTATCAGCGCTTGAGCAATATCATTTTTAGTGCCTAAATTCAGATTCAAAACTCTATAAGCTCAACTGTGTCCAGCAGTTCTAAATAACCAAGAAACTTTGGAACATTTTTGTCATTCTGAATCATGTGACCTTGAGGAAAAAAATAATAATAATAATTCGAGGAACATCCACTGCATTACTACAATTCTTCGCTTATGTTTATTTTTCGAGGAATGCTAGGCTTACAAACAAATTTTTTAAAAAAACTTTTACAACATGATTGGAAATGAGATAAAATCAACTTTTGAGAAACCCCATCTTATTGTGCCACATCATGTTGTAAAAGATTTTTGTAAATCTAGCATTTTTCTTTCCAAAAATAACTTTATTTTCTTTCCTTTTCCTTGTTCTCCTTGCAGTGACATATTGGCTCATGATCAACTAGACACTAGATCATGGAGATTGATTGGAATACCAAATATGAGCATATGTCAAAATCAGAAAAGTTTCATGAAGAAATCGATTTAATTCTCCAATTCACTTCCACATTTGTGGAGGAAAATATGAAACTAACAACTTAATATGACATTCGACAATTCGATAAATGCATTAAAACAAGGAAACAAAAAAAAAAAAAATCATTTCTGCTAGAATTATGTGAATTTAGACCAATAAGCATGTGAGAATCACACTGATTAGAACTTAGCCCATCTAAATACAGAGTACAAGCGAAACATGCACCAGTGAAGCACCATAATCATAAATTTCAATGGGGAAACCCCTAAATTACTCAATGAAAAAAAAACAAAAAAGATCAATACACATTACTTTCATATCTTACTATGAAAAATGATAAGTTGCTAAGCACAACTAGTCCAAACAGTTAATGGGTGACACCCAGTTTGACTAACTTCCCAAGATTCAAACTTTCCATTTCTTTTCCCTGTGAAGAGCAAGCTCGTACCTTCTTCTTGGGCTACCACTGCCTTTGCAAATCCCAGCAACCCGAAGCAACTCAATGCAAAAACCATAAACACTAAGAGATTCTTTGCCACCATGGTCAACAACTTGACAAAACTACTACTGATGCTTCTGAAGGAACCTTAATACAATGTTGTGGATTCTTTGAACGTTGGAATGCTCTGGGTTTGGACTTTCCCCTGTCTTTGTCTATAATAATGATGGCGGCTGTGTACAGTCTATATATTTCTTGCTATAAATTGATATTATTGGATTATTAAATTATTTTCCATTCAATTAACTTGTAATAAGGGTGTATTCTTTAAGGAAAAAGAAGTATATATTTACTTATTGTATTCAACATTATTGTTACAACTATGAAATGATTTATAAAAGCTTAAAAAAAAAAAAAAAACAATATGTAACAGTAAAAGTTTTAGACTTTAGAATCCAAATTAATCTTAAAAAATGTAATCTAGTGATGGCCATGTGAAAATTTAATTTGGGTTATTTTATTACAAAAGAATAGGCTTTTGTGTCCAAAACGAGACAAGATTGTTGAAACAGGATAATATTGTTTAAACAAGGTAACTGTAGGAGGTAGGCGGGATGGCGTCTTTGTAAGGTACCCCATGCATTAGCAGTCAGCATTGCTGTTTTTCCTTGTCATAAATTTTTTTTTTTTTTTTTTTAAATGAAAAATTGTTAAATTGTCCTTGTGATTTTGGTTATGTAATAAATAAATTTTTATTTTCAAAATAAGCTTATAAACTCTTGTGATATTCCTAAGTGACAAATGATTCTTATGTATGAATTCTGACAATTTTTTTGCCAGAATTATCATGAAATTACAAATTGAAAGCTAGTTCTAAGGCCTTTGGGATGGTTTGACAACCCTTGAAAACCGTTATAAGAACCGTCCATTGAACCACTCCAAAGGTTATTGACTCATTGGGTGTGATTCAGTCATCCCTTCTAACCAATTCTAGGGATGGCAAACCACTCCCATAACCATGAAGTATCACCGATAATCCCATAACCATCACATAGCTTGAGGTGGTCAAACTATCACCATTAATTGTTATAGGGTAGTCAAACCATCTCATAACTTTAAAGATGGTCAACCACCACTATAATTATCCTTTGGGAGTGGCCGAACCATTTTTACTACCTTGAAAGTGATTTAGCTATGCGATAACTGGCATCATGGTGCCCTAAACCCCGAAAGGCCCTTAAAGGTAGTCAATTACCTCCCGTAGGTACTAGAGGGTTTGACCAACCACCCCAAATGCTTAAGTAGGTGGTTCTGCCACTCTGAATTCACCCTCAAACCACTTTCGGTTTCATCAGTGTAGGGTAGCCTATAATAGGCCTTGTGTTGTGAACTTTTTGGTAATTCTATTATCATTTATCCATCAAAATTTATACTAAGAGAAAGGAATTTGCATCATCTATAATTACTCACCATGCACTGATGTACACACACACACAAAAAAAAAAAAAACAGTAATGTTTTTCCAGACTCCTTTCTACTGCAAGGAAAAGTAAAGAAGGTAATGTTGTCAAAATGAAAAGACACTCACATTAGCTTGGGACCATCATGCACTACTTTCCTTGAAGATTTGCCCTGGACATTGCTCACATCATCCAATGCTTTTCTTCCCACAATTTTACTTGCTGAAAAAGGCCACTCTAAAACTGTTAAAAGGCCGATCTCAGAGCATAACTCAAGTTCTGATGACAAAGTTAGTCTAGTTAAGCTTACCAGTACTAACAACTTTGCCTTTGCTCTTCTCCATATTATTCAAACCACCCTTCATAGGAGTAATGAAGATAAATTTAAAACTCAATACCCATAAAGCTTTGGCACCATCCAAATTATCTAGGCTTTGCCACAAACTAGAAACATAAAAATTACAAATTATGGTGAAAGGGACTAAAGTAGTAATACCTCTGCAGTGGTCAGATTATCTCCCTTCTTAACAGTTACAGATTTCCTTTCACTAAGAAACAAAAAAAGTAAAGAAGAAAATAAAAGTTCTCCTCAATTCAGCTTATTTATTTGTTTTCAAAGGCACCAAGAAAATAAAAAGCTTAAGATTCTATGTTAAAGTAATTTTGATATACCCAGCTTGAACTATGAACGGCCTTCTGGATGTACAAAGTTGCAATTTCCCTACACGATTGGTACTAAACAACAAGTTGGAGGGAGCTGCATTCCCAACAAATTGGTTCGATGGCTTCAGAGTACATCCTAGAAAAGAGTTCACAGGGATAGATAAGTAAGCCGTACTGTCAAACCAAAAACAGAAAACATGCTCAGTGTGGGAACTGGGAACCATTGCTCGACAGGCAGAGACATACAAAATGGGTTTTTCATAAGCAACAACTGTCAAGTATGCCAGCCATCTAGAATTCAAGAACTACTGCTTCCTACGATGACAAGATACAAAAAGAGCAACAATATACCAACATTAAAGTGTGTTTATATATCTGAGATAAGAGTATCATAAGATTATTGACAGAGGAGGTGATACCATTACAAAATTAAGTGAAAACCCAGGTGTCGGATAAAATTCCAACCTAAACACCCCAAGCAGACCCTAAAAAATCTCTGAAACACAAGTCCAAGTGCCCAAGTTCCAATCTCCAACAAAGACTGCAGCTTTAACTTTCAAGACCCGATTTTGTTTTCTCATAAAATTTACTTTCGGATGTTTTACATTCTAGTGGGGTTTTCTAGGACGAGCAATGATATTATATAAGTCAATCTATCATCTCTCATAGCAACACGCTCAAGCCCACAAGTGTCCACTACCTTCTTTCTCTCATTCTTGCCAAGAACCACATTAAATTTCAAAGCTTTTCGCAAAAAGCCATCTGGGAAAAACTCGCGGATTTCCAGATCAAAGCTCTCTAAGACAGACTTGATGATTACATTCGAAAAATGAAAATAACGCTCTAACAGATCCTTCGTCCAGATTTATTGAATTCAAGAACGCAAGCAAGAAAGACACAGAACCTAATTCTAATCATATATCAAGAAGAAGAAAAAAAGTGAAAGAAAGAAAATGTGAGAGAAAAGTTACCAGGTAGAGGCAGAGGATGCTGCGCAGCATCCTTTTCCTTTACCTTTACTTTTTCTTGTTGTTTTCAACCTGCGCTAGAAATCTCCGATCGAGTTTGAAGAAGAAAATGAATTTGAGATTTGAGAGGGAAGGCCGGATTCCCAATGCTCATTAGTGACGTGTTGACAAGTGGCACGTCACCAATGGGGTGACATGCAACATGAAAAAAAATAATATTAATTAATTAATGTGATATCACTATATTGTGATATTATTTTTAACAGTAAATCCTCGTAATTTCCTCAAACTACTACTCTAATGACATTTTTCTTCTCAAAATATCAATTGTGACAATTTACTCGCAAACTACCAAAACAATAACAATGTACCCTTCAATGCTAATAAAATGACAAAATTACTCTTATTAAAATAAAAACAGAAAATACAAAAATTTATAAAAAAATAAAAGGGTAATTGTATAATAAGTCCTTAAGTTAATCCTCCAAAATTTTTAAGTCTCTAGGTTTTTTTTTTGGACTTTTTACTTTTTGAGTCAATCAAAATGACAATAAAATCTCTGCCGTCAAAATTCTTTTAATAGACGTTAATCTAAGTCAAAACGCATTGTTTCACCTCATTAAAATATTAATTTTTTTTAATTTAATTTTAAAATTTAAATCTAAAAATAAAAAATAAAAAAAGACAGGGGTGGCCTATACGGGGTGGCCGGCCACCCCTATCCTTTTTTTATATTTTATATTTTTATATTTAAATTTTAAAATGAAATTAAAAAAAAAAATTATTATTTTAAGGGAAAATTACATTTCACCTTTCTAAAGTTGACAGCGTTTTTCAATTCGAACACCAAAATTTCAATTTTTGCAATCCACCATGCACAAAGTTCTAATTTTTTTCAATTCAACCACTATTATCTCAAAATTCTCATATTGCCCCTCATTTTTATTTTTTATTTAAAAAACAAAAAAAAAAAAAAAAAAAAAAAAAAAACAAATTTGGGAGTGCAAAATGGCTAGAACCAATTTTTTTTTTTTTTTTTATAGAAAGTAAAAAATAGATAAAAAAAAATTATGGGTAATATGGGAAGTTTTTGATACAATTGGTCAAATTGTAAAAATTTAGAACTTCGGGGAGTGGATTGCAAAAATTAAAACTTTGGTGTTCAAATTGAAAAACGCTGTCAACTTTAAGGGATAAACTGTAATTTTTCCATATTTTAATTAGGTGAAACGGTGCGTTTTGACTTAACGGCTGTTAAAAAATTTTAACGTAAGGATTTTACTTTCATTTTCAATTGACTCAGAAAGTAAAAAGCTTTTTTCAAAATTAAAAAAATAAAAAAAATAAAAATAAAAATAAAAACTTAGGATTTAAAAATTTTGGGAGAATTGACTGAGGGACTTATCATACAATTAGCCAAAATAAAAACACTAAAAAATAAATAAATAAACAATAAAAATAAAATTAAAAAGGAATGCCGGACCACTCCTGGATGGTGGCCGGACCACCCCTGGGTAACTTGGCATGGTGTGGCCACCGCCGAGCATTTTTGGTCACCACCTAAAACTTTTTGGGGGTGGCCGGCCACCACCGAAAACAGCTTGGGGTTGGCCGAGTCACCCCCAGAAACTATTAGGGGGTGACCGAGTGTGACTTTGGTATTCATTTTCTCGAAAACAAAACGGAGGCGAAGAGAGATAAGGAGAGTTACGATGAAGGGGACGGGATCGGGGGACTTGGCTCTAATGGCGGCATTAACGCCGTCTTCGATTTTCCGAGAGAGCATGTGCTTTTCCAGGAATTGTTGCACCGACATTTCTTACTTCTTCTTCTTTCTCTCTGCACTTTGTCTTCTTTGAGAATTACGACGACTTCTAGACTTCTCGGAATTGTGGGATTGCAGGGATTTAGAGCGAATCATTCTTATACTCAAATCCTCAAAGATTTATGAGTTCAAAGAAAGTTGAGCACTAATATTCACAGTTTCTTCAACTTCTCAACTCTGAGGGGGTGGCTCGGCCACCCCATTAGAATCAGTGGTGGCCGATTCACCCTCTAGAGGTGGCTTGGCCACCCAAGACACCTTGCCGCCCCCATGGGTGGTTCTTTTTTTTTTCTTCAATTTTTTAATTTTAAATATATTTGATTTTTTTACTTTTTTCAAATTTTTTTAAATTAAAATTTTTCGTTAAAAAAATTAATTTTTTTCAAATTTATTAGGGGTATTTTTGTCTTATTAAAATTTTTATAGAGGTAATGTTGTCATTTTACTAGCATAGGGTACATTGTTATTGTTTTGGTAGTTTGGGGGTAACTAGTCGTACTTAGGGCTTGTTTAATAGTTTGGAAAGAGATTGTCATTGGGGTAGTAGTTTGAGGAGGTTAAAGAGAACTTTACCTTATTTTTTAAATAAGAAAAAAAATAATAAGTAATTAATTAATTGCAATTGGTGACCCGACACATTGGCACGTAACCAATTGTGCTGTGCCCAGTGTACAATTCAAACCAAAACTCAATAGTGTGATTTTTGTGGTTTAGAATTTAGATTTAATAGCTTACAATTACCATTGTTGGTATAACAAAGTAGAATTGATTATTTGATTTCTTTGAAAATATTTGTTTCATGGTAATTTTATAATTAAATTAATTGATTAATGAAAATGCATTACATTATAAATTCTATATTTGAATCGAATTAACTTTGCATCATTCCACTTACAAGAAAGAAAGAAAACAAACTTTGCAAAAAATACGCTATAGCCACTCAATATCTCCACATCTCAACTATTAAAGAAATTTCAATGCCAAACTCCGAGAAATATTTTGCTATACGCATCAAACACCGAAAAATATATTTCTAAAAATCATTTTTCAGGAAAATATTTTCAGCAAAAAACATTTTACGGAGCCTATAATGTGCCACTAATGGGTATTCTAAGTTGGTCTCAGATTGTTGAAGGCAACAAAATCACTATTTTTGATCTAGAGACAAATGATAGAAATTGCGAGATTGTATTTTTGATGTAGAGACAAATGGTATTATAGCTGTGTCATTGTATGCAGATATTACACCAACATCACATAAGGCATCCTGAGCACTTAATTCATGCCAAGCATAAACTCAAGCCAAGCATGTCCCAAGTTGCACCATTCTACAAAATTCTTTGATTTTAGATAAGGACATAACTCCGACGAGAATTTCCTATGCAATATTCAAGCCATCACTATGATCTAAAAAGAAAGATTTTTCATAAAGCAATGGAGAAATGAATCATTCCAGGAAATAATAACCACAAGAAGAAAAATCAATCAAATTTTGTTGCCTTTTTTCATCAAATTACATTCCAAAATTTTTATAAAATCAAAACACATTTAAAATAAATACATAAAAATCCCCATATATTAATCCTCTAAATATAGAAATGTTTTTTTTTTTTTTACAAAAATCATGACATCATATCAAGGCATCCCAAGTAAAAACTCTACTAGCTAGTGGACACTCACACTAATACATATTCACATAAACAATCGAAACTTCAGTTTTGTCTCCTTGATGAAGATAAGAATCTATCGGTTAAAAGAATACCTACCATGAATAGTGAACTACTGAGAGGAATGGTCACCCCCACTCAACATGATCTTGATTCGGGTTTGATTTCACCGAAGTCGTATCCAGATGTAGAGGAAGAGTAAAATGTATGGCCTATAGTTGAGTTTTGGATGTGGCTTCCGCTTGAACTGTGCTCTTGCCTTTGTCGATGGAGGTCTCTCATGGCCTTGAACCTCAAATCTTCACTATAGGTGCTTGGTTCCGGGATCGCATCTGGAACGGTCATTCGCCCTTCGAGCATGCTTACAACCTCCGACATGGTAGGCCTAAGTGACGATGAAGCATTTGTGCACAACAGAGCTACTTTAACCATAATTTCTGCTTCCTTTTGGTTCACCTCAGACTCCAACCTCTCATCAATTAGCTTCATCAAGTTTCCAGTTTGTTGCAAATGACAAGCCTACGACATAAAATATTTAATTACTATCATGCAAACGTTCCTCTTAGCTTATGATCAAAGTAAATAAATACAACAAGTAACATGTAAGGATTGACAACGGATGTGTAATGGATCAAACAAGAAGAGGAATTATAAAGTACCCGATCTAAAAGACAAACGCAATTGTCACTTGGCATATAGTCGTTATTGTTCTTTCCACTGACAATTTCCAAGGCTACAACTCCAAAACTATAAACATCTGCTTTGTAGGTTAGATAACCCCATAATGCATATTCTGGTGCCATATATCCTCTGCAAACCAAAATCTAAACATCTCGTAATTCAACACCAAAAGTTAATTTTTTTTTGCAAATATCATGTATGTAACTCTGACAAGTATACAAATAAATAACTATAAGTTTTATAGAAGATGGAAACCAACATTGTTCCAGCAACTCGGGTGCTAATGTGACTCTTCTCCTCTTCATCAAGCTTAGCCAATCCAAAGTCCGATATTTTTGGATTTAAGTCTCCATCCAACAACACATTAGTTGCTTTAATGTCTCTATGAACAATCTTGAGTCTTGATTCTTCATGGAGAAAAACTAGACCTCTTGCTATCCCAATACAGATTTTAAGCCTAGTAGGCCAATCCAATTTAAGATGATTCTTTTCTGGACCTAAAAAACAAGAAAACATAGCTAAAGCACTCAAATATTCTTTACTTTTAAGTTTTTCAAAAAAGTAATGAAATAATTGAAAGGGCACAAAAAATGGGACACAACCCAATAACGCAGGAAACATACAAGGAGAAACCAAAAAACTAAAATCAAATTCCATAGAACTGCCAAACCGGAAAGTCAAGAAAAGAGTAGTTTGTATCATGTTATTTTTAGTAGTATGCACGGCTGAACAGAATGACATAATACTCACCAAATAGAGCACGAGCAAGGCTATTATTTTCCATGTACTCATACACCAACAATAATTGATCCCCTTCAATACAACATCCATGAAGCTTCACAAGATTTGGGTGTTGCAAACAAGAAATCATGCCTATCTCGTTTAAAAATTCACGATTTCCTTGTTTCGATTTAGATGAGAGCTGCTTCACTGCTATGACAGTACCATCAGGTAATTGACCCTGCACCCAACATTTATTCAGATGAGAACAAAAATCTATGCTCAAATGGGATAAATCAAGTAAGAGTTTGTTGCAATACCTTGTACACCGGACCAAACCCACCTTCTCCAACTTTGTTGGCAGAATCAAAATCATTAGTAGCAGCTTTTATTTGTTTGAAGGTAAAAGTACCTGTCTGCAACTCTAGCCCTTGAACATCTGTCCAAGGAGGCACATGTGAATTAGTGTAAGCCAAGGAATTATTTTATATGTATTATTCTTCTAAATATCATTTATCATAATTAATTTCTATCACATTCTAATATCGTACAATGGATCTCATCATTAAGAAGCAACAATTCAACCGCTTGTCAGAACTTAAGATTGTAATGCTTGAGAAGTAAAAAAGAAATATGCCCTCACAATTTAGCTCAACAAAATCTCCTTCAAGAAAATAATTAGTTCTACTTAACTCATATGCACCCCCCATTAGAGTAAACTAACAGTTCATAATTTAATATTTGAAAACCATACTTAACATATTATTGTAACAAATATTCCATGACATATCAAAACACTTCTACACAATATATTAGATATCTGAATTTAATTATGCGCACATACATTCATTTCTCTAGCAACTGAAGATCAATAAACCACAATTAAAGAAGTTCAAAAGTCAAGACAGCCTACTCTTTGTGCACCATTTACTCATTAAAATTGACTATGTAGAGGCAATTAAATCAATTTGAAAATCAACCCATTTTTTTTTAATCAGTAATTTGAGAATCAAGCAACTGATAAGTGTGTGTACCTGTTTTTCTACCTCTTGTCCTCCACAAACAACCTTTCCACCAAAGGATTCCCACTAATAAGAGTAGTAAGCATACTGCTCCAATTACAACTCCAGCAATGATATGAACAGTTTTCTTGGTTCGACCATTTAGACAAAGCTTGAAATCTGTTCAAAAACAAAATAAAACAATTATGTTTTCTTGCTAGCAAAGGACTTGAAGTGAACAAGACAAGAAAGCTTAGCCAAATATATATTCACTGAATAAGGTAGACATAAACATGGAATGTGTACCAACGAATTTTACCTGTTAATTACACACAAAATAGAATCAGGCACACAAGGACAGGGGGATGTGATTTGCATACAAGCAAGTGAACATCACAAAATCCCATACAAAATCTTTCGCCGAAGACAAGCTATAAAATTCTTATTTTATCACAAAATTGAAACTAAGAGTTGACTCTACCTGAGATGGAGAAAGATATACTATTCTTAAAGCATACAAGTAGCAGCAGTTGCATACAATGAAGCTAGCAGGTATATCAAGCTGTTACTTCCTAGACTATCATTACCACATAAAGCATAATAGCTAGCCAGCAGATCAACAAATAAGGGCTAATAATTGATTATAAGTGATTCCCACAAATGACAGCTAGGACTTTACATGAATTATTAGTAAAAAAGGAAAAAAAGGGATCACAATGCTGCACTGTCCCAATCACAACAATTACTACATTGCAATTTAATCTTATCCTTTGGCAATGAACCCAATCGTTTGTGAGATATCACGAGACCAAAATATTCAATTCCAAAAGTATCAACTATCTAAGCTCCAAAATATTTGACAATCCGAAATAATTTTATAGCAAGGATAATTTGAAAGACTAAAATTAAATCAAGAGATAGTGCATTCCCTATAAGCTTTATGCATGATTACCAAACAATAAAGATCATAGAATTGATTGAATTCATATAATTCAACTTCAAAAAGGTAGTTGGAATTTGTCTTTATGCTTTTCTATGTTGTTCTGAAATGTGCATTTATAAGCCAAAGGAAAACTGGATGGAATTTCATACGATGCATATCAATTTCTATGACCTTTTCCTTGTCCAATGAAACAAATAGAATATTTTCTTTACTCCACAGAGCAAACTAATGATACCATGCAGTGCCAATAGGATCTATAAACAGGCTATATGTCCCTATTACTTGTAGATTGGCATGTGCTAGAACATATAGTATCTCTACGGATACTAATGAGACAAAGAAAAGATTTACACACATAACTCACCAGAAACCACAGAAACAGCTGATATAAGGGGACCATAAACTCCTCTACCAGGGATTCTCGTTGTCCCTTTACCAGCCCAATAGAATCGGATCTCTAACACATTTGTTGACACACTGACATTAGATACATGCTTTACTACTGGCTTTTGAGCAATACCAGTGTAATCTTCAATATTGAAATCCTTCCACACTAGTATTTCCTGTGGCAAAGAGGTTTGATTAAACCTAATCTGGAACGTCAAAGATACATATTTAGCATCACTGTAGCTTATTACCTGAACATAGATATCGAACACACGCTTCCCAAGACTGCTATATGTTTCGTTATTTGTAAACATTATCTCTGCAAAGTGGAGATTTACAGTGTAGTTTCCATTCTCCAAGCAATAATGGAAATAAGTAAGCGATATAGGAGATACACGTGCTGTCGCATACAATTCAGTGACATTTGATGATGCAAGAGATACAGTGTAACGTGTATTTTGGAAATCGTTATCATCCATGAAGTCTCCAGTGCTGCTAAATCCCCAGTAACTATCATCACTGATAAAGAATTCTGCAGCGCCACCTTCACCTTCTGCATCTCCTTCATACATAACAGCTGCTTTATCTTCCTCGAAGACTAGATCATTTCCACCAGAATTAACATGCAAACAATTTGAATCTGCCAGGAAACAATATAGAAAGAGAATCTATGAGAAAGAAAGATATATGGTAACCACAAAGCAAAGTACTGAGCTCATCATTTTATACATTTTTTTTTATTTTTTCTATGTTTTTTTTAATATTTGGTGTAATGATATATCAATATATACCTATACACATTTACAGTCTATTGTTAAACTCTTTTAAGCTATCATAACAACTATCATTCACTCCAAGGACAAACTTTTCAGAAATGAATCACAATATTCTCAGGTAAACACAAATCTGATTAGGAGAAATGCAAGCTATTGATAGTGCAGCCCTAGAGCCGAGAGGTATACAAGAGAAGCAGATATCAACATATATTTGTACACGATCAATTTTTTTGTTTTTTAATAGATAATTGAAAAGTTCCAAAATAAATTTGGAGAAACTCCAGATTAATTTCATAGCATTCAATAATGTTGGAACTCCAAAAATGTATCCTTACATCGTGGACAATCGAAATTCTTCAAGCAATGAGGACGTTGCCTTCAGCAGAGAATGAGTAACAGAAGAATATGTTAGTAGAAAATGCACACCCTTCATATTAAACTTTGTTCTCATTTTGTAGTAGCTTGAAAACTTATAACAGGACTAAAGAAACCAGCTAACAAATGAATGAAAAGAAAGGGTATCTTACAAGTTATCCTCCATTGAAGAGCTTCGAAACAGATTAAGGTTTAAATTCCTAATTAACAACAGAAGGTGCAAGAAACGTAAATTTTAAAGCCATATCAAACTGGAAAACATACATAAACAATTAGTATACAAGTAGACTGACAGGTTTTCTTGACAAGCTGGTTGCTCAGGACCTTGCCATGTAAAGTTATTGTAAGAAAGATCACTGCATCCATGCATTGGAAAAAAAAAAATGTCAATTCTTTAATTAGAAAATGAAAAACGCAAAATAAAAGAAAAAGGAAAAAAAAAAAAAAAAAAAACAAAGAAGCTGATCTGAATTTAAAAGTAATAGCATTCAAAATCATTTGAAAAGCATGTTTTATCATGGAATGTCATTTTCGTTAAAATGACTAATATCTATTGCTAATATAGTAATCTGTTAACATCCAGAAAATAGAAGCAACTTAGACAATGATAGTAGGAAAATTTGGCTAAGATCTGAACTTAGGGAGATTCGAGTATATGCTGAAAACACCTAATACTGTTAGCTGTGAGGTTTGATAATGAAGTTGTTCCCTCCTGCCTTGAGGCAGGATGGGCAGTAACGGGACAGCTAAACTGAATATTAAATTTGTTTCTTGCCTTCTGAAAATATTATGGAAATAGTAGTCTAGTGCATGTAGTGTCTCTCAATTCAACAAGTAAAACAATCCAATTATATTAAATACTAAATATAAAAACATTTGGGAAAATCCTATTTTTAATTCAAAAACATAGATTAGAAAAGAACTACCAAATAGAAATAGTGCATTTATGAGCTTAATAAGATGAGCAAAAATTGAATATTTTGGCAATTCAAAAGGAGATCAGCAAACTCCTCCCTTATATATGGTTAGTGCCAATGGCCATCAAATTGTTATTTCCCTGTATTTCAAAGTTAACGTTTAACATGGAGAAAAATATTGGATACACCACAAGGGCAATAAGAAAAAGGTGGATTGCAAATATATCAAAGAGATGAAACTAAACAGAGAGCATCCCAGATAAGAAACATACATATTACTTCCTTCCTTCAAGATTGAATCCGGTACATTTCCACTTAGCATGTTGCCAGCTAAAAAGCTAACAGAAGCAACATCAAATGTTTAGTATGCACTAAATACTAGAATTAAAAAGCAATTGAACAAATCCTGTCAGAAATCTATGGTGCATTTGGTAAGATATACATGACATGGTTCTGCACCAGATAGCAAGTTTGATTATAAAAAACTAGGGTGCACGTGTGCAGTTTTGCGTTCAGGTGTTTGTCTCTAAATAAATCAAGTCCTCCAGACTTGGAAATGATATTAAAGTATGTTACTGATGAAAGTTATAATATACAATCAATTACAGCCTCCATGACAATATACTTACAGGAACTTCAGGCGCTCTAAGTTCATACTGGTGGGAATCTCCCCAACCAAGTTATTGAAACTGACATCCCTACAGCAATCACAAAGAGACAAGATGATCAATATCCATCCCTGGAACAATTTAGAACCTGGATTGTTGGGAAGAAGAAAGGGTGTTCAAAATTTTATAGTTTGTGAAGGCATCATTCACTTAGTGTTACTAGAAGCTATTTCATTCAGGAAAGCAAACATTGCCTCTATGAATAGGCTATGTTTTAAAGTAATCTGTTACCCATCCAGATAGGAGAAAACCAGACAACAATTATAAGAAAAGAATTGAAAAATAATAGCAGCAAAAAAATTGGCACATATTTATGTTAACCGGAAAATTAAAATGTGTCACAACTTGCTTGCATCTTATAGGTCTCTGTTGTTTCAATTTTACTGGTTGGCCAATTTTTTGTACCAAAAACTTACAGGTGTGCACACAAGTGCACATCTATATGTTGTGTAATCATAATAAGTATGTGTGTAAGTGTATCTACAAATTAAATGTGTTCTCAATGATGTCTTCAGTTTAGGAAAAATAACTCAATTGGAAACATCTTGTTGGCAGTTTTGTTTTGTTCTTTGAAATCAATTTGGTAAAAGTACTCTTTGAAAATACAACCAAATAGGCCCTTAGAATTCTATCAATCCTAAGAATTTCTCCAATCAAGTAATGTAAACTAAATCTTGCTCGACGTTCATGCATCTGCCCAAGATTTATCGTTGAATGGATGCAACATATTGTGGAGTTAACAACACTTTACATACGAGCAAGGATAACATTTTTTAAATGAAAATGAAATCAAAGTAATCTACCAATATAAGTGAAGAAAAGCTAGCTTTTTCTTTCAGTTAACTGGCCCCCATCTTTGTTGTTCATTGCAACAAAGGCATGTTCTTTGGAGATTCAAATACCATCCAAATCAAAGGCATTCTGAAGGCAAATATCGATACACACACTTGCACAGATATATATGATTGCCTAATTCAAGCTAATAAACAGCATACTCCAATACGTCACATGCTTTACTTACAACATTTCCAGATTCTTCATTGTCCAGATGTATGAAGGGATCTCCCCAGAAATTTTACAGCTTCTCAAAACCCTAAAATACATAACTGAACTGTATCACATAAAGCATCATCAAATCGAATATATATATTTGACAAAATAAGCACTAAACATACAATCTTACTAGGCCAGGCACGTTTTTTAGCATAGGAAAATCCTGATTTGGCCCATCTATATCACTAATCCTCCTGTTTAAAACAAGCCGCATGAGCCAAAACTGTTGATTGAATATACCAAAAGATAAAAGTAGCATCCTATCAAGCAAATGGACGGATGTAAGAAGGTTTTTTACTCACAACTGAAGCAAATTACTCAGAAGTGATATATTTGGTGGGATGGGTCCCTCCAGTCCACTTGCATGCATTTCTCTTCAAGAATTCAAATTTTAATGAGAATAGCTATTAGAAAATATACGTAAAATAAAGACTTGTCTGCTATCAAGACTCAAAAAGCACTTGAGATCTCTTGAAGAAAAAAAACACAAGGATCTTACAATCTTGTCAGTTGCTTCCAGTTCTGTATGAAATCGGGTATTGTTCCACTGAAGTTGTTATCATTTATCCTACTGCATTGGGCAATAAATTGATGTTCATCATCAAAACTTTCTATATTTATGCTTTAAAGGAGGGGCAAATTATGTCAACAGAAGCAGATATAATAAACTCTCACAAATCTGTTAGATTTCCCAGCATGGCAAAAGTCATTGGCAAGTTTCCTGTCAAATTATTGGAGGATAGTATCCTGCAATCACAATATTGCAGCAATTAACCAACAAAATCCTTCAAAAATGTGTTACCAAGGAAAAGAATTAATTATAAACTACCAAAATGAAGAGAGGAGATGTCTTACAAAGTCTGTAAATTGGTCAAATTTCCAAGCTGAGGAGGAACAATGCCAGAGAATTGGTTTGCTTCAAGGCTTCTGTTTAAAAAAAAAAAAAATGAAAAAAAAAAGAAGGTAACACAAAACCAGAAAAGGTAAATTGAGATTACTAAAAGAGCATAATAGAAACCATCCAAGAAATCACTATGGAGTGCAGGGGTATCAAAACAACCATATAACAGTTGAAAAACACGAAAAGTTTCAGAAGTTTGAGGTCATAGCAATACACTTATCAAGAAAACCAGAGTCTTTCTACTTTATTTCACAACTCAAGCACTCATAAAGACTTCAAACCAAAGTTCAAAACGTACAGGTATGTGAGACTGGTAATATTTCCCAATTCCTTTGGAATCTCCCCTGATAAGCGATTCACAAGCACAGAGCTGCACATTACTTGCTCGTTAATTTAAGATAAAAGCAGCTAAATCAAAACTTCATCAATATAAAACAGAAGAGCTCACATAGAGGTTAATTGCATCGAAGCCCATTCCAGAGGTATTGTCCCATTGAGATAGTTGAGGGCAAAATCACTACAATGAGAGGACAACCAGTGTAAATTGAAAACGCTGAAAAAATCATCTTTACTAAATTCTAGTGAATTGTGTTAGACATTAGTGTTGTAAAATATTAACATCAAACATATAACTGAGGAATTTCAAAATGATCTTACATTTCTCGAAGGTAAGGAAGCTTCAACAGTTGAGGTGGAAGCATGCCAGGAAGACTATAGCCCTTGAGCACTCTATAATAAATGAGTTATAAAATAGTGAGTATACGCAACGACTATCATGAGAAGTAGATCAATCATGACGTGCTGTTAGCATTTTACAATATATTACATATGTCATGGATGTTAAAAAGGCAGCTTTTAAATGTTTGGTGGCCTTCATTTACAATGTATAGTCAACAAACTTTTTCACAAACCTGATAAACAAAATAACAGTAAACATATATAGATTAGTAGATGAAGGCTTAGATGAGTTAACTTCAATTAATTAATAAATAAAAATGCATAAGATGGAAGATTTGACATAAAAATAATTAGTAAAAAAATGAGGAAACTATACATCCTTACGACATGACAGGCGGTGCTGTTCTCAAGGTTGCAATCACAATCAATGCTACTTTCAGAATCCCTTGGTGGATCTGGTGTCATCCCAACCATTTCAATTTGGCAAGAATTACCATTAAACTTCCAATATGTTGAGCCCATGGTAGTAGCTATTTGTTGGAGTGCATCAACTACACAACATCCACAATCAATAAACATCACATGTCAAATCAGCATTGTACAGCTGTGCTAATGAAAAAAAAAAAAAAAAACCTGGAAATCCAACTTCATTGCACCTAGTTTTGGCTACGTTAAGTCACAAATTTATATTACAAAGAACCAAGGAAAACAGTTATCAGCGCTTGAGTAATATCATTTTTATTGCCTAAATTCAGATTCAAAACTCTATAAGCTCAACTGTGTCCAGCAGTTCTAAATAACCAAGAAACTTTGGAACATTTTTTTAATTCTGAATCATGTGACCTTGAGGCTTGAAGGAAAAAAAAAAATTCGAGGAACATCCACAACATTACTACAATTCTTCGCTTATGTTTATTTTTTGAGGAATGCTAGGCTTACAAACAAATTTACAAAAAAAAACTTTTACAACATGATATGGCACAACATGATTGGAAATGAGATAAAATCAACTTTTGAGAAACCCAATCATATTGTGCCACATCAAGTTGTAAAAGCTTTTTTGTAAATTTTGTTTGTAAGTCTAGCATTTTTCTTTCCAAAAGTAACTTTTTTTCTTTCCTTTTCTTTGTTCTCCTTGCAGTGACATATTGGCTCACGATCAACTAGACACTAGATCTTGGAATACCAAATATGAGCATATTTCAAAATCAGCAAAGTTTCATGAAGAAATCGATTTAATTCTCCAATTCACTTCCACATTTGTGGAGGAAAATATGAAACTAACAACTTAATATGACATCATTCGACAATTCGATTAATGCATTAAAACAAGGAAACCAAAAAAAAAAAAAATCAGTTCTGCTAGAATTATGTGAATTTAGACCAATAAGCATGTGAGAATCACACTGATTAGAACTTAGCCCATCTAAATACAGAGTACCAGAAAAACATGCACTAGTGAAGCACCATAATCATAAATTTCAATGTGGAAACCCCCAAATAACTCAATGAAAAAAAAACAACAAAAAACAAAAAAGATCAATACACATTACTTTCATATCTTACTATGAAAAATGATAAGCTGCTAAGCACAACTAGTCCAAACAGTTAAAGGGTGACACCCAGTTTGACTAACTTCCCAAGATTCAAACTTTCCCTTTCTTTTCCCTGTGAAGAGCAAGCTCGTACCTTCTTCTTGGGCTACCACTGCCTTTGCGAATCTCAGCAACCCGAAGCAACTCAATGCAAAAACCATAAACAGGAAGAGATTCTTTGCCACCATGGTCAAGAATTTGACAAAACTACTACCGATGCTTCTGAAGGAACCTTAATACATGATTTGGAAACAAAGCTGGCTCACACTTTCTTGGTTTTGCAAAAATCTGTACATACGAGAATCAACCAATGTATGTAGTTGACATGTGACACTCAAATCCCACCACCCAGATGTGAAAATGGATGTAACTAATGTTTTGGATTCTTTGAACGTTGGAACGCTCTGGGTTTGGACTTTCCCCTGTCTTTGTCTATAATAATGATGGCGGCTGTGAACGGTCTATATATTTCTTGCTATAAATTGATATTATTGGATTATTAAATTATTTTCCATTCAATTAACTTGTAATAAGGGTGTATACTTTCAGGAAAAAGGAGTATTTACTTATTGTATTCACTATTCAACATTATTGTTACAACTATGAACTGATTTATAAAAAGCTTAAAAAAAAAACCAATATGTAATGGCAAAAGTTTTAGACTTTAGAATCCAAATTACTCTTAAAAAATGTAATCTAGTGATGGCCATGTGAAAATTTAATTTGGGTTATTTTATTACAGAAGAATAGGCTTTTGTGTCCAAAACAAGATAAAATTGTTGAAACAGGATAATATTGTTTAAACAGGGTAACTGTAGGAGGCAGGCAGGATGGCATATTTGTACATTATTATTGTTTTTCCTTGTCATAAAATGTTTTTTTTTTTTTTAAATGAAAAATTGTTAAATTGTCCTTGTGATTTTGGTTATGTAATAAATAAATTTTTATTTTCAAAATAAGCTTATAAACTCTTGTGATATTCTTAAGTGACAAATGATTCTTATGCATGAATTCTGACAATTTTTTCCCTAAAATTATAATGAAATTATAAATTGAAAGTTAGTTCTAAGGCCTTTGGGATGGTTCGGCAACCCTTGAAAACCGTTATAGGAACCGTCCATTGAACCACTCCAAAGGTTATTGACTCATTACTTGTGATTCACTCATCCTTTCTAGCCAATTCTAGAGATGGTAAACCACCCCCATAACCATGAAGTATCATGACAACCCTATAACCATCTTGTAGCTTGAGGTGGTCAAATTATAACCATCTCATAGGGTAGTTAAACCATCTCATAATTTTAAAGATGGTCAATCACTACTATAATTATTTTTTGAGAGTGCCCGAATCACTCCTATAATCTTATTACCTTCAATCATCAATCCACCCTCAAACCAATTTTTTTTTTTTTTTTTTTTATCTATTTATCTTTTTTAAAAAAATAATAATAATTATCTGAGGAAAATTTTGCAATTTCGGCCAAAATTTGTACAAAAGTCATCATTTTTTTCATAGAGGACTAGTATTTATAAAATTCATTTTGAAACCATGAGAGTTTATTTGCTATGTGATCAAACCACAAAGATCACTTTAGCAATTTTTCCTTTTCTCTTTTGGGTTAAACAAACTTGATTGTTGTAGATTACCATTTTATTAAAAAAAAATAAAATAAAAATAAAAACCCTCTTTGGGTACGGTTTTCCAATGTGATAAATTTGGTCCAAGTGTTTTTGCACCTTTATCCAAATCATCATTCTGTCCATCAACCATCTTGCCACGTGTACAAAAAAGCCACATAAGATCCATAAAATACGTTGTCATGATGTCATGCATGCATACATTCTTGTCCTATCAACATATCCATTAAAACTTAAAAAACAATTCCTTGCAGCCCTTTTCCCACATTTGATTAGAAAAAATAAAAAATAAAAAATAAAGATTGGTGATAAGCAAAAATCCATTCAACAAGAAGTGGTGGGATTCTCAGGTGGCGTCACCCCCACTCTTGTGACAATAGTTTGGTGGAAACCTTCAACCCTCGGGAGTGGTTGCAGGGGTGGCAAAGTCCCCTAACATCTAACCCTTCCTCTCCATCACCACCCACGAAGGAGATTTTCCTCCCTCCTTTGCGGCCACTCATTTATTTTTTCTCTTTTATATATATATTTTAGCTTTTTCTAAGGGATATGCTGATACGAGAAGAATATGCACATGATAACGTTTTTATATAAAGGTCTTATGCATGCATGGCAAAAATTCTATTAGTTTGATTTTCATAAAGCTGAAACGTGGACTAAATTTGATTATATATAAACTATAGCGATCAAACTTGTTTAACCTTTCTGTCTTTGTTTGGTACGTACATCTATGGTTGAATTTTAATGCTCAGAGAATATGTATATATGTCACCATCTTGAGGTACATTATCGGTACACATTTTGTCAAATTTTAACGGTAAATCTAATGGAGCAGATATTAAGAACCTTTAAAATATTTTAATAAAACAAAAAGATCAATGAGACATTATAGAAGATAAGCATCTCCAAAGGCTCCTTTAGTCAGTCAATGATACTTTTACTAAAAAAATAGGCATTTTTCAAACCCTACTGTTTACATTGCTTGGCTCTAGCTAGCACCAAGCCTGTCATGCACTAATAATCACTCGAGCTTTTGGAATGGTCCAATTTTTGAACTTAATTTACTCTAACTTTACATATTATATTCAACATTATTATTATAAATATGAAGTGGTTTACAAAAGCTTTTTTTTTTGTTTTTTTTTACTAATCATTAAATGATAATTAGGGTTTTAGATTTTAGAATCCATATTAATCTGAAAAATGTGATCTAGTTATGGTCAATATGATAATTTAATTTGGGTTATTATATTCCATAAGAATATGTGTTTTTAAAAATTGGATTCTATGGATCAAGATCCGTAATAATTTAAAAAAAATTATAAATTTTCAAATTATGCGAATTCAAGTTGTTCCTTGCATTGAACGGCTTGAAAAATGTTACCTATTAAAAATGTGGCATGTTACCGAGACAGCAAAAAAAAAAAAAAAAAATCATTCCAAAAGGTTTTTTCCTTATTTTATGAAGAGACGCTTGCTCTTTAGTAAACAAAAATACAGTTTTTGACTCAAAGCTTTTTTACGACATAAAGTGTAAGAACTTGATAAAAATAATTCAATTTTCATTGGTAATATGTTACCTTTTGAGTAGGTAACATTTTTCATCCCGTTTGATATAATAAATTGCATAAATTTACATAATTTGTGAAACTGCAATTTCTTTGAAATTGTAGGATATTTTTATCCAAACTTTAGATAGCTAAGGTTGGAATTCAAAACCTAATACTATGTTTAATTATTAATTATGTCAATAATTTAATATGATAGAAAGAATAAATATAATTATTTAATTAATACTTTATCATAAATGTTCACTTTAAAAGATATAAATGAAACAAAAAGATGAGACGCATTAGTCAATGATATTGCTGAAAAACAAAATGATGGGAATATTTCAAACCTCACTGTTCACATTCCTTACGATCTCAGGCTTTCTCAGCTCTAACATCTTCTTTTCAATAATTAATTACTGAGGGTTAATTAGGGAGAGGAATGAGACTTTTATGCAAAAAGAGACATGCTTTAATGTTTGATTTGCTTAAAAAAACAAAAAACAAAGCACCACGCCTCCTCTTCCGGTCAACATTTACTTAGGAAAAAGAGAAAAGAATAAAAAAGAAAACATGCTTTAAATGCTTTAGTAGCGACTCTTTTACAATTTAAGAAGATACGGTTTTTTGTGGTGTTTTTCTTCATACTTGTCTGATCTTACGGAGATATTATTTTTTTTCTTTAAAAAAAATATGAGAAATTGGTAGGGTAAGTTTTTTCTGCTTTTTTAGAAAATAATATTAACGTAAAATTATGAAAACACCCAAAAAAAAAAAAAAAAAAAAAAAAAACTGAAGAAATATTGGGGTTGGAAGTTATTGAAACGTCTTTCAGTGGGCAGCTGAGAAAGATAAATAAGTTTCAGGGAAAATTACAGTTTATCCCCTCAAAGTTGATAGCGTTTTTCATTTTGAACATCAAAGTTTCAATTTTTGCAATCCACCCTCACAAAGTTCCAATTTTTTTTCAATTCGACCAATATTATCCCAAAATTCCCATATTGCCCCTAATTTTTATTTTTATTTATATATTTTTTATGAAAAAAAAAAAAAAATTGAGGGTAAAAAAATGGCCAGATGGCCAAAGACACCCCGAATTTTTTTAAAAAATTTTCTTATAAAAAATAAAAAAATAAAAATTATGAGCAATATGGAAAGTTTTGGATAAAATTGGTCAAATTGTAAAAATTTGAAATTTTAAGGGGGTAGATTACAAAAATTAAAAATTTAATGTTCGAATTAAAAAATGTTGTCAACTTTAGAGGGTAAACTATAATTTTCCCTTAAGTTTTAACTTGTATAAGCCAAACTGAAGCCAGAGTTGGTCACCAAACGTACGTGACAAGCTTTCTCTGAATGAATTCAATTTCTTATTAAAAAGTGTATCTCAATCAAAAAAGGGTTTGCTTTTTTTCTTTCTTTCTTTCTTTTTATTTTTTTATTTTTGTCTCTTTTTTTTCATTTGATATTTTTCAACGTTTGACCAAGTCCAAGTTAGATTGGTTATATAATAATAATAGCTACGTTTGGCAAAGGAAAGCCCCGCAATGTAGCTGGAACGGCACTGTTCCAGCTACAGTGCGGGGCTGACATTTGGTCAGCTTTTTCAAATTTTTTTTTTTTAAGTAAAAAAAAAAAAAAAAAAACTGAGGGAAAAGATGGGGTGGTTCCAGCCACCCCTTGGCCAAAATGGGGTGGCCGGACCACCCCATTTTTGGCCAAGGGGGTGGCTGGAGCCACCCCTGGCCGATCTGGGGGTGGTCGAACCACCCCCGTGGCCAAGGGGGTGGTCCGGCCACCCCCTTGGCCCAAAAAAAAAAAAAAGGATCGGTGCATTTGGGGGTGGTCCGGCCACCCCCAAATGCACCGATCCTTTTTTTTTTTTTTTTTTGGGCCAAGGGGGTGGCCCGGCCACCCCATTTTGGCCAAGGGGTGGCTGGAACCACCCCATCTTTCCCCTCTGTTTTCTTTTTTTTCTTTTTTAACTTAAAAAATTAAAAAAAAAAAAATGAAAAAGCTGGCCAAATGTCAGTCCCGCACTGTAGCTGGAACAGTGCCGTTCCACCTACAATGCGGGGCTTTCCTTTGCCAAACGTAGCTAATAGGCACATGCATGAATTGAACCTGTGTTTATCGTACTTTCAGTCTTCAATTCTTCCATGCAGATTGGTCTTCGGAACATTCTAGGAAAGCCAAAATAAGGGGACAGGGAACATGGGACATACTATATATAAAACAAGTTAGTACAACAGAGGGTGTGATTGGCTCATCTATATATACAAATATGGGTGCTACAAGCAACTCACGATTAAATGCATTTTTATTTGTGTATATAAATTTTTGGTAACTCTCTCCTATAAGTCAGTTTTTAAATATGAGTTTTATCAAACGCTAATGTCCTTTAGTATTAGAACTGCCACCATATTTAAAAGAAAATATGGCCGTTCAAAGAAAAAAAAAAAATTCTATCATCTGGTCAATCTTATAAATAGAATGAGTCATCGTAAACATTAAGTGTCCCCACTTTATTAAGTGCAATCTTTATTCTTAACCATATGTCCTTAAGATTTGTACGTGGATGGAGCCCATTTGTACCCAATTTCCATCCATGATCTAGAAAGCTGAAAAGTAGAAAGGGAACTTTCTTGCTGAGCCTAAAGGAGGTTATCAAATATGACCAAACCATTTGCTCATAGCCAGCCAAAGTATACCTGCTGTCTGCTATGCACCCAGTTTCTTTCAAAACACGGGCAAATTGACCCAGGAAGGCTGTGAAGTTGACATCTTTGATATTATTTAGCAGGGCCGGCTCAATGTATTTGGGGGTTTTAGGCGAAAGTTTGAAGTTGGGCCTTATTTTTTTTAATATTTAAATATTAATTAAATAATATTTATTTTAATAATATTATTATTATTTTCATTCTCATTGTTGTTTCATGACTTTTAAGTTTAACTTTTAACTAGTTGCCCAAAAAAATTGATGTGGCATATTTTTTTTTTTTTTTTTGGGTTAATTGGTCTTATTTTACAATGGGCTTATTATATTGAGACCTTATTTTAGAGGCCTAAACTTTTTATGAGAAAAAATTTTGGGCCTTATTTATTTAAAAAAAAAAAAAAAAAAAATTATGCCTCAAGTTAAAATAAAATTAAAAAAAAATTTAGGCCTTATTAAAAATTTTTTTGGGCCTTATTAAAAAAAATTTTGAACCTTCATAACTGGGGGTCCTAGGCAACCGCCTCAATGGCCTAACCATTGAGCCGGCCCTGTTATTTAGTAGACGGTTATACGATTATTATATAATTATAATGGCGTTACAGTAAAAATTAACTCACAAATTTTTTATTTTTTATTTAGAAGTCCTCATTGATTATTTAAAGGCTAAATTTTACTGTTGCGTTATTTTTATTATATGACAATCATATATTAATTTATTAAATATCATTAAACTTTATAAATGCCTTCAGTTTGTGAACTGTACATTCAAATTCATTTTGTAATCATGGTCCTCAACCGAGTGTACGACCCATATTTAAATATTTAATGTTATTACAAAGTTAAAGTCAGCATTATCTCAAAATAAATAAATAAATAAAAAGTTCAAAGTCAGCAAGAAACTAACTTGTTCCATCTAAATTATTATTTGATGGTAGGTTAATCGTGCCCTTTCGAGACTACAAAGAAACAATTTTCTTCTTACAAAATGAATAAAAATGGTGACAGCTTCCGAACTCAGTTATCAACTCAAATCATTTTTTAATGTGAGAGAGATTGTAACACCCATGACCTATTAAAGCTTTGTTTGTTGGTTTGGGCTTTGTCACACTAATCACTTTATTTGTGCCTATGGGGTGGCTTTCCGGCCACCTATGAGGTAGGGGTATAAACGAGTCGAGCCTGAGCGAGTTTCTCCTATTTGGGCTCGGCTCGTTTAAATTTTACTTGAGCTCGAGCTCAATAACGAGCCAAAAAATCGAGTCTGAGCTCGAGCTCATAATAAGTCGAACCGAGTTAAGCTAGCTCGTGTATTTAATTTAATTTAAGTTTTTTTACTATAAATTTAAACTTTAAGTAATCTTAAACAGCTGAAAAAGCTAAGTTGCAAATGAGCATTTGCTTAGCCTACCTAGTCGAGTATGGAGCCTGAGTTAATACAGCAAGGCATTTGGTTTCGACAAGAAAGGATATATATCCTTTTATAATAAAATGATGTTATTAGGGAAAAAAAAAAATCATCAATTTTTAATGTTAATATGAGCAAATATGTGAACAGTTATCAATTCGAGCCTTATACAAGCTACTCACAAGCCTAACTGAGTTGAGCCAAGCTTGCTTCGTTTAATATTCGAGCCAGTATTTGTGTTCACGAAACATCTCAGTTAATAATCGAGTTGAGCACGAACTTACTCATGAGGGCTTCGCTCACTTAACACCCCTACCAGCGGGTTAGGGGTGGTTGGAAAAGCCACCCCAAAAAAATTATTCATGATTATATATATATATATATATATATATATATATATATATATATATATATATATTCATAATAATTTAAGTCTTGTGCTACAACACTTACATAAAAATTTAAATGATGCCGATAGACTCAATAATTATTCTTATACCCATTCCAGCCTCCTAGTGGTTTTTGCTCATAACCTTAAAACAAAATATAAAACGGGGTGAGTGAAAAAGGCTTAGTAAGACAAATCTCTAGCCATAAAATAGTTGAGTTCAATTCATTTTTTTTAGGAAAAAATATAAAAAAGCTCTACAAACTAGTAGTCGTTTTTTAAAGAATCACACAATATTCAAAATGTGCTACGAGGTGGCTGAACCACCCCCAATCAGTTAAATTAAATATGTGAAGCAATGATTTGTGCAATTGATAATACCCAAACCTTTTTCTTTCCAAGCCTCTGGTTTGAAATAACGCCTCCAGCAAATGATACCCAATTCCAGGAATATGATGCAGAATCCTAAAATTCCAACAATAACTAGTGCCTTCCCCCCTTCTGAACGAGGTGTGAAGTCTGCCAAAAATAACCAAGTGAATAATCAAACCATATATAAATTAAGGTTTAAAATTGAAATTCAAAAAACTAGGCTGTGCTAAATAATTAAAGTTCATAGTTATGGAAGAAAATTAGAGAAATCTGCATTTCAAAGGAGCAACATCTATGAGTAATCTGCATCTACTAAACACAATCACAAACCAAAGACCTAGAGGAACACTTGATGCAGTTTTTCACAATGGTATCTCAGAGTGATTGCACAGATTGGAGGATTATTAGCCAAAAAAGTATTCAACTTTCTTCCTACTCTAAAGCATATGTTTTGATTTTCTCACATGCAGAACAAGTCAAATTCAGATGTTGGTACAATTTTCAGAGTTACAAACTTCAATACTTCAGACATAAACCATTAAATTTCAACTGGGATATATATATATTCATTACTCCTTATGAGTATTACTCCAAGCCAAATAATTATTTAACTTTCTTC
This sequence comes from Corylus avellana, assembly GCF_965113065.1. Classification (NCBI taxonomy): domain Eukaryota; kingdom Viridiplantae; phylum Streptophyta; class Magnoliopsida; order Fagales; family Betulaceae; genus Corylus; species Corylus avellana. Next base: position 18,909,865 of record NC_142490.1, on the reverse strand, counting down.
ACCATCAAGGGTGGTGGTTCAATGGTCTAAGGAAATTCTCATGTGGTCAGGGCATGTATTAGGGCGTGTGTTCGAATCTCCGCAATGGAGAATCTCTACATATGCCTGATTACTATTAGCCGCCTTGGATTCTCATTGATGTCCTGGTGGGACTGGGTCAAACTATGGCTCAATCGGATTTGAGGGAATGCCTACTGTTTCCACCATCTAGGCCCCTCATGTGCAGCTTTCAGCGGGTAGATGCTACTATGGTCACACCTAGGTAAGATATCCACAATTGGTCTCTCCAGCCTACCATTTTGCTTATATATATAACTTTCTTCAAGTGGCAGTATTGGAAATCTCTGTACTGATTCTAGTGCAAGTAATAAGGTCAGTGGCAGTACCACTACCAGTAGTAATAGTAGTAGAATAACGATAACAATAATGATAATGGGAACAATCAACTCATTAGGGTTAACAGAAATAGCTGATATCAGGGGACCATAAACTCCAGTTGCAGGTATTCGAGTTGTCCCTTTCCCAGGCCAAAAGAGGCGGATTTCCAAAATATTTTCTGTAACACTAGCACTAAAATATTTTATGATTGGTGTAACAACATCAGTAGTGGGCTCAGCTGCTACCATATTGAAATCCTTCTCCACTAATATGTCCTGCAACATAGCAGTCCATTAACACCATTGTAGCAAGCTCACCAAAAGCATGGACTCTCAAGAACCTTGCAGACTCATGAGATAGTATGGATAATTCAATTGTTGATGAGACTGTGAATGCCACAAATTATCAGATGGTTGTACAATCTGATTTGAAGACCATAATTTTTTTTCTTTGAAAAATGTTAACCAAATATCAATAAAGCATCCTATTTCGTCAATGTCTAGAGCTCCCAAGTATATATTCGAACTTATAATTTAGAGAAGAAATGAGAACAAAGAAAAAAGACTCAAAGAATTAAGGTGGTTCGGCCTATGGCCTACGTCCACATATCAAAGTCTTTTCATGGCTACATTTTTCCTTTGATATTTTTTATTGTGTACAATACTCTTATTTATAGAGAATGGGTATGAACGTTACAAATCTTTTCTACTTTTACATTAATAGCAATAAAGTTAATTTATCATTTGTAACTCTTGTCTTTTGAGTTATTGTAACTCTTGTCTCAATAGTATATATGATCAAGTATCAAGCACTCATGCAAAATCTCATAGTAAGCATATATTATACAAACGTAATTGTTTACCTGAATGTATATATCAAATATGCGCCTCCCAAGACTATTATACATTGTGTCATTTGTGAATTGTGTCTCCACAAAGTGTAGGCTAACATTGTAATTCCCATTTTCTAAACAATATCGATAATAGGTAAGAGAGAGAGGAGAAATGTGAGCTGTGGTGTATAATGCAGAGACGTTTTGTAAAGGCCGAGTTGAAATATAACGAACGTTCAGGAAATCATTGTCATCCATGAAATCTCCAGTGCTACTTAGTCCCCAGTTTTCGTTGTCACACGAAAAGAATCTCGCCGCACCACCATTAACGGCTGCATCACCTTAATAGACAATGTCTCTTTCTTCAATGTCATCTCCACCACAATTGATATGTAAAGAATTCCAATCTGCCCAGAGACATATGCACTAAAAATTCAGAGAAAGAAACTCTTAAGATACCATGATAACCAGGATGAAGTTAGAAGGCCAAAAGAAAAACACAGACAACTTCATATTATCAGTCAGAAAATTCATGTAAACTTGCATGGATACCTGTCTTTAAATATAAACCATGTGCTTACAATTGAAGCTCTGTTGCTTTAGGAGGAAAAAACTCGGTAAAGAATAGATATTAAAATTTTGGAACTGATGATTACAACTGTTCTAGTTTCCAAAAATCAAAATCTCATTTCAAGTAAGCTATGCATGGTTTTGAGCCAAGCATCATGTCTTCTCAGTTCTGAATAATAAAATATTGAGATATAAAAGTTAGTTTCTTTTCCTAAGAAATCTTGGCAACCAATCAGAGATATACAAACTTTCAAGCTAAAATCCATATCAACCACAACATTCTCAAGAATCAAAGGGGAATAAATAACATAATCCTCTTAAAACCATATTCCATATGGCAGGGATTCCAGGCCTTTGCTAATTATGGAGGAAATGCAATAAACATTTGTGAGCCAGAGATTGTTTGAAAGTAATCCTTCATAGAAACTGAAAATGCACACTTACATCGAGGACACTAGAAATCTTCCTTGCACGGACGAATCTCCCTTCTGGTTAAATAAGTTGAGAAAAGGAAAAGATTAGCACTACATGGATTTTAGAAGTGATATATTTGGTGGGATGGGTCCCTCCAGTCCACTTGCATGCATTTCTCTTCAAGAATTTCAAATTTTAATGAGAATAGCTATTAGAAAATATAAGTAAAATAAAGACTTATCTACTATCAAGACTCAAAAAGCACTTGAGATCTCTTTAAGAAAAAAAACACAAGGATCTTACAATCTTGTCAGTTGCTTCCAGTTCTGTATGAAATCGGGTATTGTTCCTCTGAAGTTGTTATCATTTATCCTACTGCATTGTGCAATAAATTGATGATCATCAGCAAAACTTTCTATATTTATGCTTTAAAGGAGGGGCAAATTATGTCAACAGAAGCAGATATAATAAACTCTCACAAATCTGTTAGATTTCCCAGCATGGCAAAAGTCATTGGCAAGTTTCCCGTCAAATTATTGGAGGATAGCATCCTGCAATCACAATATTGAAGCAATTAACCAACAAAATCCTTCAAAATTGTGTTACCAAGGAAAAAAATTAATTATAAACTACCAAAATGAAGAGATGAGATGTCTTACAAAGTCTTTAAATTGGTCAAATTTCCAAGCTGAGGAGGAACAATGCCAGAGAATTGGTTTGCTTCAAGGCATCTGTTAAAAAAAAAAAAGAAGGTAAACACAAAACCAGAAAAGGTATATTGAGGTTACTAAAAGAGAATAATAGAAACTCATGATTAAACCATCCAAGAAATCACTATGGAGTGCAGGGGTATCAAAACAACCACAAAACAGTTGAAAAACATGAAAAGTTTCAGAAGTTTGAGGTCATAGCAATACACTTAACAAGAAAACCAGAGTCTTTCTACTTTATTTCACAACTCAAGCACTCATAAAGACTTCAAACCAAAGTTCAAAACGTACAGGTATGTGAGACTGGTAATATTTCCCAATTCCTTTGGAATCTCCCCTGATAAGCAATTCACAAGAACAGAGCTGCACATTACTTGCTCGTTAATTTAAGATAAAAGCAGCTAAATCAAAACTTCATCAATATAAAACAGAAGAGCTCACATAGAGGTTAATTGCATCGAAGCCCATTCCAGAGGTATTGTCCCATTGAGATAGTTGAGGGCAAAATCACTACAATGAGAGGACAACCAGTGTAAATTGAAAACGCTGAAAAAATCATCTTTACTAAATTCTAGTGAATTGTGTTAGACATTAGTGTTGTAAAATATTAACATCAAACATATAACTGAGGAATTTCAAAATGATCTTACATTTCTCGAAGGTAAGGAAGCTTCAACAGTTGAGGTGGAAGCATGCCAGGAAGACTATAGCCCTTGAGCACTCTATAATAAATGAGTTATAAAATAGTGAGTATACGCAACGACTATCATGAGAAGTAGATCAATCATGACGTGCTGTTAGCATTTTACAATATATTACATATGTCATGGATGTAAAAAAAGCAGCTTTTGAAAAAAAACAAATGTTTGGTGGCCTTCATTTACAATGTATAGTCAACAAACTTTTTCACTAACCTGAAAAACAAAATAACAGTAAACATATATAGATTAGTAGATGAAGGCTTAGATGAGTTAACTTCAATTAATTAATAAAAAAAATGCATAAGGTGGAAGATTTGACATAAAAATAATTAGTAACAAAATGAGGAAACTGTGCATCCTTACGACATGACAGACGGTGCTGTTCTTAAGGCTGCAATCACAATCAATGCTGCTTTCAGAATTCCTTGGTGGATCTGGTGTCATCCCAATCATTTCAATTTGGCAAGAATTACCATTAAACTTCCGATATGTTGAGCCCATGGTAGTAGCTATTTGTTGGAGTGCATCAACTACACAACATCCACATAAACATCACATGTCAAATCAGTATTGTACAACTGTGCTTATGAAAAAAAAAAAAAAAAAAAAAACTGAAAATCCAACTTCATTGCACCTAGTTTTGGCTACGTTAAGTCACAAATTTATGTTACAAAGAACCAAGGAAAACAGTTATCGGCGCTTGAGCAATATCATTTTTATTGCCTAAATTCAGATTCAAAACTCTAGAAGCTCAACTGTGTCCAGCAGTTCTAAATAACCAAGAAACTTTGGAACATTTTTGTCATTCTGAATCATGTGACCTTGAGGCTTGAAGGAAAAAAAAAAAAAAATCGAGGAACATCGACAACATTACTACAATTCTTCGCTTATGTTTATTTTATAAAGAATGCTAGGTTTACAAACAAATTTTTTTTTAACAAAAAAAAAAAAAAACTTTTACAACATGATGTGGCACAACATGATTAGAAATGAGATAAAATCAACTTTTGAGAAACCCAATCATATTGTGCCACATCATGTTGTAAAAGATTTTTGTAAATTTTGTTTGTAAGTCTAGCATTTTTCTTTCCAAAAATAACTTTATTTTCTTTCCTTTTCCTTGTTCTCCTTGCAGTGATTAGAACTTAGCCCATCTAAATACAGAATACCAGAGAATCATGCACTAGTGAAGCACCATAATCATAAATTTCAATTGGGAAACCCGCAAATAACTCAATGAAAAAAAAACAACAAAAAACAAAAAAGATCAATACACATTACTTTCATATCTTACTATGAAAAATGATAAGCTGCTAAGCACAACTAGTCCAAACAGTTAATGGGTGACACCCAGTTTGACTAACTTCCCAAGATTCAAACTTTCCATTTCTTTTCCCTGTGAAGAGCAAGCTCGTACCTTCTTCTTGGGCTACCACTGCCTTTGCGAATCTAAGCAACCCGAAGCAACTCAATGCAAACACGAAGAGATTCTTTGCCACCATGGTCAAGAACTTGACAAAACTACTACTGATGCTTCTGAAGGAACCTTAATACATGATTTGGAATCAAAGTTGGCTCACATTTTCTCGGTTTTGCAAAAATCTGTACATACGAGAATCAACCTATGTATGTAGTTGACATGTGACACTCAAATCCCACCACCCAGATGTGAAAATGGATGTAGCTAATGTTGTGGATTCCTTGAACTTTGGAATGCTCTGGGTTTGGACTTTCCCCTGTCTTTGTCTATAATAATGATGGCGACTGTGTACAGTCTATATATTTCTTGCTATAAATTGATATTATTGGATTATTAAATTATTTTCCATTCAATTAACTTGTAATAAGGGTGTATTCTTTAAGGAAAAAGAAGTATATATTTACTTATTGTATTCAACATTATTGTTACAACTATGAAATGATTTATAAAAGCTTAAAAAAAAAAAAAAAACAATATGTAACAGTAAAAGTTTTAGACTTTAGAATCCAAATTAATCTTAAAAAATGTAATCTAGTGATGGCCATGTGAAAATTTAATTTGGATTATTTTATTACAGAAGAATAGGCCTTTGTGTCGAAAAGAAGACAAGATTGTTTAAACAGGATAATATTGTTTAAACAGGGTAATTGTAGGAGGCAGGCGGGATGGCGTCTTTGTAAGGTACCCCATGCATTAGCAGTCAACATTGCTGTTTTTCCTTGTCATAAATTTTTTATTTTTTTTAAATGAAAAATTGTTAAATTGTCCTTGTGATTTTGGTTATGTAATAAATAAATTTTTATTTTCAAAATAAGCTTATAAACTCTTGTGATATTCCTAAGTGACAAATGATTCTTATGTATGAATTCTGACAATTTTTTCACCAGAATTATCATGAAATTACAAATTGAAAGCTAGTTCTAAGGCCTTTGGGATGGTTCGACAACCCTTGAAAACCGTTATAAGAACCGTCCATCGAACCACTCCAAAGGTTATTGACTCATTGGGTGTGATTCAGTTATCCCTTCTAACCAATTCTAGGGATGGCAAACCACTCCCATAACCATGAAGTATCACCGATAATCCCATAACCATCACATAGCTTGAGGTGGTCAAACTATCACCATTAATTGTTATATGGTAGTCAAACCATCTCATAACTTTAAAGATGGTCAACCACCACTATAATTATCCTTTGGGAGTGACTGAACCATTTCTACTACCTTAAAAGTGATTTAGCTATGCGAAAACTGGCATCATGGTGCCCTAAACCCCGAAAGGCCCTTAAAAGTAGTCAATTACCTCCCGTAGGTACTAGAGGGTTTGACCAACCACCCCAAATGCTTAAGTAGGTGGTTCTGCCACTCTCAATCCACCCTCAAACCACTTTCGGTTTCATCAGTGTAGGGTAGCCTATAATAGGCCTTATGTTGTGAACTTTTTGGTAATTCTATTATCATTTATCCATCAAAATTTATACTAAGAGAAAGGAATTTGCATCATATATAATTACTCACCATGCACTGATGTACACACACACACACACACACAAAAAAAAAAAAAAAAAAACAGAAATGTTTTTCCGGACTCCTTTCTACTGCAAGGAAAAGTAAAGAAGGTAATGTTGTCAAAATGACAAGACACTCACATTAGCTTGGGACCATCATGCACTACTTTCCTTGAAGATTTGCCCTGGACATTGCTGACATCATCCAATGCTTTTCTTCCCACAGTTTTACTTGCTGAAAAAGGCCACTCTAAAACTGTTAAAAGGCTGATCTAAGAGCATAACTCAAGTTTTGATGACAAAGTTAGTCTAGTTATGTGACGTCCCACATCGCCTAGGTATGGAGATGAGGATGTACTTAAATGTATACTACACTCTTAATGACAACAACGCGTTCTCCCAGCCTAGTGGTGGCTAGGGAGGAACAAAGCCTTGAGGGATGCTAGGAGGTCGTGGGGTCGACTCCTGGTAGGCGCCAAAGAGGACAATATTGTTGTGGGAAGGGCTCTGCTATGCTACTGCTGCGTATCTCTGATCCCAAAGAACGCGTTCTCCTAGCCTAATGGTGGCTAGGGAGGAACAAAGCCTTGAGGGATGCTAGGAGGTCGTGGGGTCGACTCCTGGTACGCGCCAAAGAGGACAATATTGTTGTGGGAAGGGCTCTGCTATGCTACTGCTGTGTATCTCTGATCCCAAACAACGCGTTTTAAAGCCGTGATGGTCATGATCTTATCAGAACTCCGCAGTTAAGCGTACTTTTGCTGGAGTAGTACCAGGATGGGTGACCTCCTGGGAAGTCTGGTTTAGGGGAGCCAAAAACGGACAATATTGTGTGTCATTGAGGTGGAGTGTTACAAATGGTATCAGAGCCATTGCCTAGCCTGAGATGGGGGGAGCGTACACAAGCCCATAAAAATCGCTAGTAAGCACTCACTGGGATGGACGCCAAGAATGGGCTAATCCCATGAGGGTCGCCAGCAGGGACGCTGGGTCTTAAGAGGGAGTGATTGTGTCGTCCCACATCGCCTGGGTATGGAGATGAGGATATACTTAAATGTATACTACACCCTTAATGACAACAACGCGTTCTCCTAGCCTAGTGGTGGCTAGGGAAGAACAAAGCCTTGTGGGATGCTAGGAGGTCGTGGGGTCGACTCCTGGTAGGCGGCAAGAGGACAATATTGTTGTGGGAAGGGCTCGGCTATGCTACTGCTGTGTATCTCTGATCCCAAACAATGCGTTTTAAAGCCGTGATAGTCATGATTCTATCAGAACTCCGCAGAGCTAAAAGCGGACAATATTGTGTGTCATTGAGGTGGGGTGTTACAAGTTAAGCTTACCAGAACTAACAACTTTGCCTTTGCTCTTCTCCATATTATTCAAACCACCCTTCATAGGAGTAATGAAGATAAATTTAAAACTCAATACCCATAAAGCTTTGGCACCATCCAAATTATCTAGGCTTTGCCACAAACTAGAAACAAAAAAATTACAAATTATGGTGAAAGGGACTAAAGTAGTAATACCTCTGCAGTAGTCAGATTAGCTCCCTTCTTAACAGTTACAGATTTCCTTTCACTAAGAAAACAAAAAGAGTAAAGAAGAAAATAAAAGTTCTCCACAATTCAGCTTATTTATTTGCTTTCAAAGGCACCAAGAAAATAAAAAGGCTAAAGATTCTATGTTAAAGTAATTTTGATATACCCAGCTTGAACTATGAACGGCCTTCTGGATGTACAAAGTTGCAATTGCCCTACACGATTGGTACTAAACAACAAGTTGGAGGGAGCTGCATTCCCAACAAATTGGTTCGATGGCTTCAAAGTACATCCTAGAAAAGAGTTCACAGGGATAGATAAGTAAGCCGTACTGTCAAACCAAAAACAGAAAATATGCTCAGTGTGGGAACTGGGAACCATTGCTCCACAGGCAGAGACATACTAGGTGGTTTTTTCATAAGCAACAACTGTCAAGTATGCCAGCCATCTAGAATTCAAGAACTACTGCTTCCTACGATGACAAGATACAAAAAGAGCAACAATATACCAACATTAAAGTGTGTTTATATATCTGAGATAAGAGTATCATAAGATTATTGACAGAGGAGGTGAAACCATTACAAAATTAAGTGAAAACCCAGGTGTCGGATAAAATTCCAACCTAAACACCCCCAGACCCTAAAAAATCTCTGAAACACAAGTCCAAGTGCCCAAGTTCCAATCTCCAACAAAGACTGCAGCTTTAACTTTCAAGACCCGATTTTGTTTTCTCATAAAATTTACTTTCGGATGTTTTACATTCTAGTGGGGTTTTCTAGGACGAGCAATGATATTATATAAGTCAATCTATCATCTCTCATAGCAACACGCTCAAGCCCACAAGTGTCCACTACCTTCTTTCTCTCATTCTTGCCAAGAACCACACTAAATTTCAAAGCTTTTCGCAAAAAGCCATCTGGGAAAACTCGCGGATTTCCAGATCAAAGCTCTCTAAGACAGACTTGATGATTACATTCGAAAAATGAAAATAACGCTCTAACAGATCCTTCGTCCAGATTTATTGAATTCAAGAACGCAAGCAAGAAAGACACAGGACCTAATTCTAATCATATATCAAGAAGAAGAAAAAAAATGAAAGAAAGAAAATGTGAGAGAAAAGTTACCAGGTAGAGGAAGAGGATGCTGCGCAGCATCCTATTCCTTTACCTTTACTTTTTCTTGTTGTTTTCAATCTGCGCCAGAAATCTCCGATCGAGTTTGAAGAAGAAAATGAATTTGAGATTTGAGAGGGAAGGCCGGATTCCCAGTGCTCATTAGTGACGTGTGTACAAGTGGCACGTCACCAATGGGGTGACATGCAACATGAAAAAAAATAATATTAATTAATTAATGTGATATCACTATATTGTGATATTATTTTTAAGAGTAAATCTTCGTAATTCTCTCAAACTATTACTCTAATGACATTTTTCTTCTCAAAATATCAATTGTGACAATTTACTCGCAAACTATTAAAACAATAACAATGTACCCTTCAATGCTAATAAAATGACAAAATTACCCTTATTAAAATAAAAACAGAAAATACAAAAATTTATAAAAAAATAAAAGGGTAATTGTATAATAAGTCCTTGAGTCAATCCTCCAAAATTTTTAAATCTCTAGGTTTTTTTTTTTTGGACTTTTTACTTTTTGAGTCAATCAAAATGACATAAAATCTCTGCCATCAAAATTCTTTTAATAGACGTTAGTCTAAGTCAAAACGCATCGTTTCACCTCATTAAAATACTAATTTTTTTAATTTAATTTTAAAATTTAAATCTAAAAATAAAAAATAAAAAAAGACGGGTGGCCTATACGGGATGGCCGGCCACCCCTATCCTTTTTTTATATTTTATATTTTTATATTTAAATTTTAAAATGAAATTAAAAAAAAAATTATTATTTTAAGGGAAAATTACATTTCACTGTTCTAAAATTGACAGCGTTTTTCAATTCGAACACCAAAATTTCAATTTTTGCAATCCACCCCGCACAAAGTTCTAATTTTTTTCAATTCAACCACTATTATCTCAAAATTCTCATATTGTCCCTAATTTTTATTTTTTATTTAAAAAACACAAAAACAAAAAAAAAACAAAAAAACAAAAAAACAAAAAACAAAACAAATTTGGGAGTGCAAAATGGCAAGAACCAATTTGTTTTTTTTTTTAATTTTTTTATAGAAAGTAAAAAATAGATAAAAAAAAAATTATGGGTAATATGAGAAGTTTTGGATACAATTGGTCAAATTGCAAAATTTGGAACTTTGGGGAGTGGATTGCAAAAATTAAAATTTTGGTGTTCAAATTGAAAAACGCTGTCAACTTTGAGGGGTAAACTGTAATGTTTCCATATTTTAATTAGGTGAAACGGTGCGTTTTGACTTAACGGCTGTTAAAAAATTTTAACGTAGGGATTTTATTTGCATTTCAATTGACTCAAAGAGTAAAAAGTTTTTTTCAAAATAAAAAAATTAAAATAATAATAATAATAATAAAAATTAGGATTTAAAAATTTTGGGAGAGTTGACTGAGGAACTTATCATACAATTACTCAAAATAAAAACACTAAAAAATAAATAAATAAACAATAAAAATCAAATTAAAAGGGGCTACCAGACCAGTCCTGGATGGTGGCCGGACCACCCCTGGGTAACTTGGCATGGTGTGGCCACCGCCGAGCATTTTTGGTCACCACCTAAAACTTTTTGGGGGTGGCCGGCCACCGCAGAAAACAGCTTGGGGTTGGCCGAGTCACCCCTAGAAACTATTAGGGGGTGACCGAGTGTGACTTTGGTATTCATTTTCTCGAGAACCAAACAGAGGCGAAGAGAGATAGGGAGAGTTACGATGAAGGGGACGGGATCGGGGGACTTGGCTCTAATGGTGGCATTAACACCGTCTTTGATTTTCCGAGAGAGCATGTGCTTTTCCAGGAATTGTTGCACCGGCAATTCTTACTTCTTCTTTCTCTCTGCACTTTGTCTTCTTTGAGAATTACAACGAATTCTAGACTTCTCGAAATTGTGGGATTGCAGGGATTTAGAGCGAATCATTCTTATACTCATATCCTCAAAGATTTATGAGTTCAAAGAAAGTTGAGCACTAATATTCACAGTTTCTTCAACTTCTCAATTCTGAGGGGGTGGCTTAGAATCAGTGGTGGCCGATCCACCCTCTAGAGGTGGCTTGGCCACCCAAGGCACCTTGCCGCCCCCATGGGTGGTTCTTTTTTTTTCTTCAATTTTTTTAATTTTAAATATATTTGATTTTTTTACTTTTTTCAAATTTTTTTAAATTAAATTTTTTTTTAAAAAAAAATTAATTTTTTTAAAATTTATTAGGGGTATTTTTGTCTTATTAAAATTTTTATAGAGGTAATTTTGTCATTTTACTAGCATGGGGTACATTGTTATTGTTTTGGTAGTTTGAGGGTAACTAGTGGTACTTAGGGCCTGTTTACTAGTTTGTGAGGAGATTGTCATTGGGGTAGTAGTTTAAGGAGGTTAAAGAGAACTTTACCTTATTTTTCAAATAAGAAAAAAAAAAAAGTAATTGATTAATTAATTAATTGCAATTGGTGACCCGACACATTGGCACGTAACCAATTGTGCCCAGTGTACAATTCAAACCAAAACTCAATAGTGTGATTTTTGTGGTTTAGAATTTAGATTTAATAGCTTACAATTACCATTGTTGGTATAACAAAGTAGAATTGATTATTTGATTTCTTTGAAAATATTTGTTTCATGGTAATTTTATAATTAAATTAATTGATTGATGAAAATGCATTACATTATAAATTCTATATTTGAATTGAATTAACTTTGCATCATTCCACTAATGGGTATTCTAAGTTGGTCTCAGATTGTTGAAGGCAACAAAATCACCATTTTTGATCTAGAGACAAATGATAGAAATTGCGAGATTGTATTTTTGATGTAGAGACAAATGGTATTATAGATGTGTCATTGTACGCAGATATTACACCAACATCACATAAGGCATCCTGAGCACTTAATTCATGCCAAGCATAAACTCATGCCAAGCATGTCACAAGTTGCACCATTCTACAAAATTCATTGATTTTAGACAAGGACATAACTCTGACGAGAATTTCCTATGCAATATTCAAGCCATCACTATGATTTAAAAAGAAAGATTTTTCATAAAGCAATGGAGAAATGAATCATTCCATGAAATAATAACCACAAGAAGAAAAATCAATCAAATTTTGTTGCCTTTTTTTCATCAAATTACATTCCAAAATTTTTATAAAATCAAAACACATATAAAAATAAATACATAAAAATCCCCATATATTAATCCTCTAAATATAGAAATGTTTTTTATTTTTTACAAAAATCATGACATCATATCAAGGCATCCCAAGTAAAATCTCTACTAGCTAGTGGACACTCACACTAATACATATTCACATAAACAATCGAAACTTTAGTTTAGTCTCCTTGATGAAGATAAGAATCTATCTGTTAAAAGAATACCTACCAGCCATGACTAGAGAACTACTGAGAATAATGCTCACCCCCACTCAACATGATCATGATTCGGGTTTGATTTCACCGAAGTCGTATCCAGATGTAGAGGAAGAGTAAAATGTATGGCCTGTAGTCGAGTTTTGGATCTGGCTTCCGCTTGAACTATGCTCTTGCCTTTGTCGATGGAGGTCTCTCATGGCCTTAAACCTCAAATCTTCACTATAGGTGCTTGGTTCCGGGATTGCATCTGGAACGGTCATTCGCCCTTCGAGCATGCTTACAACCTCCGACATGGTAGGCCTAAGTGACGAGGAAGCATTTGTGCACAACAGAGCTACTTTAACCATAATTTCTGCTTCCTTTTGGTTCACCTCAGACTCCAACCTCTCATCAATTAGCTTCATCGAGTTTCCAGTTTGTTGCAAATGACAAGCCTGCGACATAAAATATTTAATTACTATCATGCAAACGTTCCTCTTAGCTTATGATCAAAGTAAATAAATACAAGAAGTAACAAGTAAGGATTGACAACGGATGGGTAATGGATCAAACAAGATGAGGAATTATAAAGTACCCGATCTAAAAGACAAACGCAATTGTCACTCGGCATATAGTCGTTATTGTTCTTTCCACTGACAATTTCCAAGGCCACAACTCCAAAACTGTAAACATCTGCCTTATAGGTTAGATAACCCCATAATGCATATTCTGGTGCCATATATCCTCTGCAAACCAAAATCTAAACGTCTCGTAATTCAACACCAAAAGTTAATTTTTTTTTGCAAATATCATGTATGTAACTCTGACAAGTATGCAAATAAATAACTATAAGTTTTATAGAAGATGGAAACCAACATTGTTCCAGCGACTCGGGTGCTAATGTGACTCTTCTCCTCTTCATCAAGCTTAGCCAATCCAAAGTCTGATATTTTTGGATTTAAGTCTCCATCCAACAACACATTAGTTGCTTTAATGTCTCTATGAACAATCTTGAGTCTTGATTCTTCATGGAGAAACACTAGACCTCTTGCTATCCCAATACAGATTTTAAGCCTGGTAGGCCAATCCAATTTAAGCTGATTGTTTTCTGGACCTAAAAAACAAGAAAACATAGCTAAAGCACTCAAATCTTTACTTTTAAGTTTTTCTAAAAAGTAATGAAATAATTGAAAGGGCACAAAAAATAGAACACAACCCAAGAACACAGGAAACATACAAGGAGAAACCAAAAAACTAAAATCAAATTTCCATAGAGCTGCCGAACCAGAAAATCAAGAAAAGAATAGTTTGTATCTTATTATTTTTAGTGGTATCTACGGTTGAACAGAATGACATAATACTCACCAAATAGAGCACGAGCAAGGCTATTATTTTCCATGTACTCGTACACCAACAATAATTGATCCCCTTCAATACAACATCCATGAAGCTTCACAAGATTTGGGTGTTGCAAACAAGAAATCATGCCGATCTCATTTAAAAATTCACGATTTCCTTGTTTTGATTTAGATGAGAGCTGCTTCACTGCTATGACAGTACCATCAGGTAATTGACCCTGCACCCAACATTTATTCAAATGAGAACAAAAATCTATGCTCAAATGGGATAATCATGTAAGAGTTTGATGCAGTACCTTGTACACCGGACCAAACCCACCCTCTCCAACTTTGTTGGCAGAATCAAAATCATTAGTAGCAGCTTTTATTTGTTTTAAGGTAAAAGTACCTGTCTGCAACTCTAGCCCTTGAACATCTGTCCAAGGAGGCACATGTGAACTAGTGTAAGCCAAGGAATTATTTTATACGTATTATTCTTCTAAATATCATTTATCATAATTAATTTCTATCACATCCTAATATCATACAATGGATCTCATCATTAAGAAGAAACAATTCAACCGCTTGTCAGAACTTAAGATTGTGATGCTTGAGAAGTAAAAAAGAAATATGCCCTCACAATTTAGCTCAACAAAATCTCCTTCAAGAAAATAAATAGTTCTACTTAACTCATATGCACCCCCCATTAGAGTAAAACTAACACTTCATAATTTAATATTTGAAAGCCATACTTAACATATTATTGCAGCAAATAGTCCATGACATATCAAAACACTTCTACAAGGAAATTAATTAAAGCCTAGATATTACTAATAAGACTATGCCTGACAATATATTAGATATCTGAATTTAATTATGCGCACATACATTCATTTCTCTAGCAACTGAAGATCAATAAACCACAATTAAAGAAGTTCAAAAGTCAAGACAGCCTACTCTTTGTGCACCATTTACTCATTAAAATTGACTATGTAGAGGCAATTAAATCAATTTGAAAATCAACCCATTTTTTTTTTTTTTTAGTCAGTAATTTGAGAATCAAGCAATTGATAGGGCGTGTACCTGTTTTTCTCCCTCTTGTCCTCCACAAATAACCTTTCCACCAAAGGATTCCCACTAAAAAGAGTAGTAAGCATACTACTCCAATTACAACTCCAACAATGATATGAACAATTTGCTTGGTTCTAGTCGTTCGACCATTTGGACAAAGCTTGAAATCTGTCCAAAAACAAAATAAACCAATTATGTTTTCTTGCAAGCTATAAAATTCTTATTTTATCACAAAATTGAAACTAAGAGCTGACTACCTGAGATGGAGAAAGATATATTTGTTTCATTGTGCATTTCCAAAGTTCTGAATTGTGCATTTATAAGCCAAAGGAAAACTTGAAGGAATTTCATATCATGCATCTCAATTTCTATGACCTTTTCCTTGTCCAATGAAACAAATAGAATATTTTCTTTACTCCACAAAGAGCAAACCTAATGATTCCATGTGGCACCAATAGGATCTATAACGCAGCAGAGGGTCTATAAACAGGCTATATGTCCCTATTACTTGTAGATTAGCATGTGCAAGAACATATAGTATCTCTAGGGATAGTAATACAACAAATAAAATATTTACACATATAACTCACCAGAAACCACAGAAACAGCTGATATAAGGGGACCATAAACTCCACTATTAGGGATTCTCGTTGTCCCTTTACCAGCCCAATAGAATCGGATCTCTAACACATTTGTTGACACACCGACATTAGATACACGCTTTACTACTGGCTTTTGAGCAATACCAGTGAAATCTTCAATGTTGAAATCCTTCCACACTAGTCTTTCCTGTGGCAAAGAGGTTTGATTAAACCTAATCTGCAACTTCGAAGATACATATTTACCATCACTGTGGCTTATTACCTGAACATAGATATCAAACACACGCTTCCCAAGACTGCTATATGTTTCGTTATTTGTAAACATTATCTCTGCAAAGTGGAGATTTACAGTGTAGTTTCCATTCTCCAAGCAATAATGGAAATAAGTAAGCGATATAGGAGATACACGTGCTGTTGCATACAATTCAGTAACATTTGATGATGCGAGAGATACTGTGTAACGTATATTTTGGTAATCGTCATCATCCATGAAGTCTCCAGTGCTGCTAAATCCCCAGTAACTATCATCACTGATAAAGAATTCTGCAGCGCCACCTTTAACTTCTGCATCTCCTTCATACATAACAGCTGCTTTATCTTCCTTGAAGACTAGATCATTTCCACCAGAATTAACATGCAAACAATTCGAATCTGCCAGGAAACAATATAGAAAGAGAATCTATGAGAAAGAAAGATATATGGTAACCACAGAGCAAAGTACTAAGCTCATCATTTTATACAGCTCAATTTTTTTATTTTTTATTTTTATTTTTTTTATTTTTTAATATTTGTTGTAATGATATATCAATATATACCTATACACATTTACAGTCTATTGTTAAACTCTTTTAAGCTATCATCACAACTATCATTCACTCCAAGAACAAACTCTTCGAAAATGAATCACAATATTCTCAGGTAAACACAAATCTGATTAGGAGAAATGCAAGCTACAGATAGTGCAGCCCTAGAGCCGAGAGGTATACAAGAGAAGCAGATATCAAAATATATTTGTACACAATCAAATTTTTTGTTTTTTAATACATAATTGAAAAGTTCCAAAATAAATTTGGAGAAACTCCAGATTAATTTCATAGCATTCAATAATTTTGGAACTCCAGAAATGTATCCTTACATCGTGGACAATCGAAATTCTTCAAGCAATGAGGACGTTGCCTTCTGCAGAGAATGAGTAACAAAAGAATATGTTAGTAGAAAATGCACACCCTTCATATTAAACTTTGTTCTCATTTTGTAGTAGCTTGAAAACTTATAACAGGACTAAAGAAACCAGCTAATAAATGAATGAAAAGAAAGGGTATCTTACAAGTTATCCTGCATTGAAGAGCTTCGAAACAAATTAAGGTTTAAATTCCTAATTAACAACAGAAGGTGCAAGAAACGTAAATTTTAAAGCCATATCAAACTGGAAAACATACATAAACAATTAGTATACAAGTAGACTGACAGGTTTTCTTGACAAGCTGGTTGCTCAGGACCTTGCCATGTAAAGTTATTGTAAGAAAGATCACTGCATCCATGAATTGGAAAAAAAAAAATGTCAATTCTTTAATTAGAAAATGAAAAACACAAAAAAAAAAAAAAAAAAAAAAGAAGAAGAAAAAGGAAAAAATAAAACAAAGAAGCTGATCTGAATTTAAAAGTAATAGCATTCAAAATCATTTGAAAAGCATGTTTTATCATGGAATATCATTTTCGTTAAAATGACTAATATCTATCGCTAATATGGTAATCTGTTAACATCCAGAAAATAGAAGCAACTTAGACAATGATAGTAGGAGAATTTGGCTAAGATCTGAACTTAGGGAGATTTGAGTATATGCTGAAAACCCCTAATACTGTTAGCTGTGAGGTTTGATACTGAAGTTGTTCCCTCCTGCCTTGAGGCAGGATGGGCAGTAATGGGACAGCGGAACTGGATATTAAATTTGTTTCTTGCCTTCTGAAAATATTATGGAAATAGTAGTCTAGTGCATGTAGTGTCTCTCAATTCAACAAGCAAAACAATCCAATTATATTAAATACTAAATATAAAAACATTTGGGAAAATCCTATTTTTAATTCAAAAACATAGATTAGAAAAGGAGAACTACCAAATAGAAATAGTGCATTTATGAGCTTAATAAGATAAGCAAAAATTGCATATTTTGGCAATTCAAAAGGAGATCAGCAAACTCCTCCCTTATATATGGTTAGTGCCAATGGCCATCAAATTGTTATTTCCCTGTATTTCAAAGTTAACGTTTAGCATGGAGAAAAATATTGGATACACCACAAGGGCAATAAGAAAAAGGTGGATTGCAAATATATCAAAGAGATAAAACTAAACAGAGAGCATCCCAGATAAGAAACATACATACTACTTCCTTCCTTCAAGATTGAATCCGGTACATTTCCACTTAGCATGTTGCCAGTTAAAAAGCTAACAGAAGCAACATCAAATGTTTAGTATGCACTAAAAATACTAGAATTAAAAAGCAATTGAACAAATCCTGTCAGAAATCTATGGTGCATTTGGTAAGATATACATGACATGGTTCTGCACCAGATAGCTAGTTTGATTATAAAAAACTGGGGTGCATGTGTGCAGTTATGCGTTCAGGTGTTTGTGTCTAAGTAAATCGAGTCCTCCAGACTTGGAAATGATAATATTAAAGTATGTTACTGATGAAAGTTATAATATACAATCAATTACAGCCTCCATTTCAATATACTTACAGGAACTTCAGGCGCTCTAAGTTCATACTGGTGGGAATCTCCCCAACCAAGTTATTGAAACTGACATCCCTACAGCAATCACAAAGAGACAAGATAATCAATATCCATCCCTGGAACAATTTCGAACCTGGATTGTTAGGAAGAAGAAAGGGTGTTCAAAATTTTATAGTTTGTGAAGGCATCATTAACTTAGTATTACTAGAAGCTATTTCATTCATGAAAGCAAACATTGCTTCTATGAATAGGCTATGTTTTATAGTAATCTGTTACCCATCCAGATAGGAGAAAACCAGACAACAATTATAAGAAAAGAATTGAAAAATAATAGCAGCAAAAAAATTGGCACATATTTATGTTAACCGGTAAATTAAAATGTGTCACAACTTGCTTGCATCTTATAGGTCTCTGTTGTTTCAATTTTACTGGTTGGCCAATTTTTTGTACCAAAAACTTACAGGTGTGCACACAAGTGCACATCTATATGTTGTGTAATCATAATAAGTATGTGTGTAAGTGTCTACAAATTAAATGTTTTCTCAATGATGTCTTCAGTTTCTGTAATTTGGTTTCTTAATAAGAGTACAATATTCATTGTTTGTGAAGCCAGATTGTTTCTTATTACACCAATCCTTGTAATAGGTCTAGAACTTATTTCTACATCATCATTCAAACTATTTTCTACGCCTTTACTTTCATTTGAGGTCTTTCACACTAAATTGTAATGTTGATTTATCTTTATTTTCTTTTGTTGCTTTTGAAATCAATTCTCTGAAAACAAAATAAAGTTTCTTGAAACTGCTTTCTATTTTCAGTTTAGGAAAAATAACTCAATTGGAAACATCTTGTTGGCAGTTTTCTTTTGTTCTTTGAAATCAATTTGGTAAAAGTACTCTTTGAAAACACAACCAAATAGGCCCTTAGAATTCTATCAATCCTAAGAATTTCTCCAATCAAGTAATGTAAAATAAATCTTGCTAAACTTTCATGCATCTGCCCAAGATTTATCGTTGAATGGATGCAACATATTGTGGAGTTAACCACACTTTACATACGAGCAAGGATAACATTTTATAAATGAAAATAAAATCAAAGTAATCTACCATTATAAGTGAAGAAAAGCTAGCTTTTTCTTTGTTGTTCATTGCAACAAAGGCATGTTCTTTGGAGCTTCAAATACCATCCAAATCAAAGGCATTCTGAAGGCAAATATCGATACACACACTTACACAGATATATATGATTGCCTAATTCAAGCTAATAAACAGCATACTCCAATATGTAACATGCTTTACTTACAACATTTCCAGATTCTTCATTGTCCAGATGTATGAAGGGATCTCCCCAGAAATTTTACAGCTTCTCAAAACCCTAAAATACATAACTGAACTGTATCACATAAAGCATCATCAAATCGAATATATATATATATATATATATATATTTGACAAAATAAGCACTAAACATACAATCTTACTAGGCCAGACACGTTTTTCAACATAGGAAAATCTTGATTTGGCCCACCTATATCACTAATCCTCCTGTTTAAAACAAGCCGCACAAGCCAAAACTGTTGATTGAATATACCAAAACATAAAAGTAGCATCCTATCAAGCAAATGGATGGATGTAAGAAGGTTTTTCACTCACAACTGAAGCAAATTACTCAGAAGTGATATATTTGGTGGGATGGGTCCCTCCAGTCCACTTGCATGCATTTCTCTTCAAGAATTCAAATTTTAATGAGAATAACTATTAGAAAATATACGTAAAATAAAGACTTATCTGCTATCAAGACTCAAAAGGAACTCGAGATCTCTTGAAGAAAAAAACACAAGGATCTTACAATCTTGTCAGTTGCTTCCAGTTCTGTATGAAATCGGGTATTGTTCCTCTGAAGTTGTTATCATTTATCCTACTGCATTGTGCAATAAATTGATGTTCATCAGCAAAACTTCTATATTTACGCTTTAAAGGAGGAGCGAATTATGCCAACAGAAGCAGATATAATAAACTCTCACAAATCTGTTAGACTTCCCAGCCTGGCAAAAGTCATTGGCAAGTTTCCTGTCAAATTATTGGAGGATAGCATCCTGCAATCACAATATTGCAGCAACGAACCAACAAAATCCTTCAAAAACGTGTTACCAAGGAAAAGAATTAATTATAAACTACCAAAATGAGGAGAAGAGATGCCTTACAAAGTCTGTAAATTGGTCAAATTTCCAAGCTCAGGAGGAACAATGCCAGAGAATTGGTTTGCTTCAAGGCATCTGTTTAAAAATAAATAAATAAATAAAGGTAAACACAAAACCAGAAAAGATATATTGAGATTACTAAAAGAGCATAATAGAAGCTCATGATTAAACCATCCAAGAAATCACTATGGAGAGCAAGGGTATCAAAACAACCATATAACAGTTGAAAAACACGAAAAGTTTCAGAAGTTTGAGGTCATAGCAGTACACTTAACAAGAAAACCAGAGTCTTTCTTATATATTTCACAACTCAAGCACTCATAAAGACTTCAAACCAAAGTTCAAAACATACAGGTATGTGAGACTGGTAATATTTCCCAATTCCTTTGGAATCTCCCCTGATAAGCGATTCACAAGAACAGAGCTGCACATTACTTGCTCGTTAATTTAAGATAATAGCAGCTAAATCAAAACTTCATCAATATAAAACAGAAGAGCTCACATAGAGGTTAATTGCATTGAAGCCCATTCCAGAGGTATTGTCCCATTGAGATAGTTGAGGGCAAAATCACTACAATGAGAGGACAACCAGTGTAAATTGAAAACACTGAAAAAAAATCGTCTTACTAAATTCTAGTGAATTGTGTTAGACATTAGTGTTGTAAAATATTAACATGAAACGTGTAACTGAAGCATTTCAAAATAATCTTACATTTCTCGAAGGTAAGGAAGCTTCACCAGTTGAGGTGGAAGCATGCCAGGAAGACTATAGCCCTTGAGCACTCTATAATAAATGGGTTATTAAATAGTGAGTATACGCAACGACTATCATGAGAAGTAGATCAATCATGACGTGCTGTTAGCATTTTACAATATATTACATATGTCATGGATGTTAAAAAGGCAGCTTTTGAAGAAAAAAAAAATGTTTGGTGGCCTTCATTTACAATGTGTAGTCAACAAACTTTTTTACTAACCTGATAAACAAAATAACAGAAAACATATATAGATTAGTAGATGAAGGCTTAGATGAGTTAAATTCAATTAATTAATAAAAAAAATGCATAAGATGGAAGATTTGACATAGAAATAATTAGTAACAAAATGAGGAAACTGTACATCCTTACGACATGACAGACGGTGCTGTTCTTAAGGTTGCAATCACAATCAATGCTGCTTACAGAATTCCTTGGTGGATCTGGTGTCATCCCAACCATTTGAATTTGGCAAGAATTACCATTAAACTTCCAATATGTTGAGCCCATGGTAGTAGCTATTTGTTGGAGTGCATCAACTACACAACATCCACATAAACATCACATGTCAAATCAGCATTGTACAACTGTGCTTATGACAAAAAAAAAAAAAAACTGGAAATCCAACTTCATTGCACCTAGTTTTGGATACGTTAAGTCACAAATTTATATTACAAAGAACCAAGGAAAACAGTTATCAACGCTTGAGCAATATCATTTTTATTGCCTAAATTCAGATTCAAAACTCTATAAGCTCATCTGTGTCCAGCAGTTCTAAATAACCAAGAAACTTAGGAACATTTTTGTCATTCTGAATCATGTGACCTTGAGGCTTGAAGGAAAAGAAAAAAAAAAAAAAATTGAGGAAGATCCACAACATTACTACAATTATTCGCTTATGTTTATTTTCCGAGGAATGCTAGGCTTACAAATAAATTTACCAAAAAAAAAAACTTTTACAACATGAAGTGGCACAACATGATTAGAAATGAGATAAAATCAACTTTTGAGAAACTCAATCATATTGTGCCACATCATGTTGTAAAAGCTTTTTTTGTAAATTTTGTTTGTAAGTCTAGCATTTTTCTTCCCAAAAATAACTTCATTTTCTTTCCTTTTCCTTGTTCTCCTTGCAGTGACATATTGGCTCACGATCAACTAGACACTAGATCATGGAGATTGATTACTAACAACTTAATATGACATTCAACAATTCGATAAATGCATTAAAACAAGGAAAAAAAAAAATCAGTTCTGCTAGAATCATGTGAATTTAGACCAATAAGCATGTGAGAATCACACTGATTAGAACTTAGCCCATCTAAATAGAGAGTACCAGAGAATCATGCACTAGTGAAGCACCATAATCATAAATTTCAATGGAGAAACCCCCAAATAACTCAAGGAAAAAAAAACAACAAAAAACAAAAAAGATCAATACACATTACTTTCATATCTTACTATGAAAAATGATAAGCTGCTAAGCACAACTAGTCCAAACAGTTAATGGGTGACACCCAGTTTGACTAACTTCCCAAGATTCAAACTTTCCATTTCTTTTCCCTGTGAAGAGCAAGCTCGTACCTTCTTCTTGGGCTACCACTGCCTTTGCGAATCTCAGCAACCCGAAGCAACTCAATGCAAAAACCATAAACACTAAGAGATTCTTTGCCACCATGGTCAAGAACTTGACAAAACTACTACTGATGCTTCTGAAGGAACCTTAATACAATGTTGTGGATTCTTTGAACGTTGGAATGCTCTGGGTTTGGACTTTCCCCTGTCTTTGTCTATAATAATGGTGGCGGCTGCGTACAGTATATATATTTCTTGCTATAAATTGATATTATTGGATTATTAAATTATTTTCCATTCAATTCAACTTGTAATAAGGGTGTATTCTTTTAAGGAAAAAAAAGTATATATTTACTTATTGTATTCAAAATTAGGGGGAAATTTCATAAAGTATCCTGAACTTTCAGCCAATTTAAAAAATTTCTCCTAAATTTTTAAAACTCTCATTTAGGCCCCATGAACTTTAGTTTTCTCTCATTTTGGACTCTTTTAACATTAAAATATGTCGTTTTATGTCTTAAAATTGTAATACCTATCCAGCCAAAAATGACGTAGTTTAATGTTAAAAGGGTCCAAAGTGAGAGAAAATCAAGGTTCAGGGGGCATAAATGAGAGTTTTGAAAATTCAGGAAAAATTTTCAAATTAGCTGTAAGTTCAGGAGGGCTTTCTGAAGTTGTTCCCAAAATTATTGTTACAACCATGAAATGATTTATAAAAGCTTAAAAAACAACCAATATGTAATAGTAAAAGTTTTAGACTTTAGAATCCAAATTAATCTTAAAAAATCTAATCTAGTGATGGCCATGTGAAAATTTAATTTGGGTTATTTTATTAGAAGAATAGGCTTTTGTGTCCAAAACAAGACAAGACTGTTGAAACAGGATAATATTGTTTAAACAGGGTAACTATAGGAGGCAGGCAGGATGATGTCTTTGTAAGTTACCCCATGCATTAGTCGTCAGCATTACTATTTTTCCTTGTCATAAAATGTTTTTTTTTAAAAAAAAAAAATGAAAATTTGTTAAATTGTCCTTGTGATTTTGGTTATGTAATAAATAAATTTTTATTTTCAAAATAAACTTATAAACTCTTATGATATTCCTAAGTGACAAATGATTCTTATGTATGAATTCTAACAATTTTTTCGCCAGAATTATCATGAAATTACAAATTTAAAGCTAGTTCTAAAGCCTTCCGGATAGTTCTAGAGCCCTTGAACACGATTATAGAAATTGTCCATTGAACCCCTCCAAAGGTTATTGACTCATTGGGTGTGATTCAGTCATTCCTTCTAACCAATTCTAGGGACGGCAAACCACTCCCATAACCATGAAGTATCACCGATAACCTCATAATCATTCCATAGCTTGAGGTGATCAAACTATCACCATTAATTGTTATAGGGTAGTCAAACCATCTCATAACTTTAAAGATGGTCAGCCACCACTATAATTATCCTTTGGGAGTGACCGAACCACTTCTACTAGCTTAAAAGTGATTTAGCTATACGAAAACTGGCATTATGGTGCCCTAAACCCCGAAAAGCGCTCAAAGGTAATCAATTACCTCCCGTATGTACTAGAGGGTGTGACCAACCACCCCAAATGCTTAAGTTGGTGGTTCTGCCACTCTCAATCCACCCTCAAACCATTTTTTTTTTCTTTTCTATTTATCTTTTTATTTATATATTTTTTTTTCATTTATAATTTTTTATCCGAAGAAAAATTTGCAATTTCCGTCAAAATTTGTACAAAAGTCATCATTTTTTCATAGAGGCTTACCACTAGGATTTATAAAATTCATTTTGAAACCATGAGAATTTATTTGTTATATGATCAAACCATTTGGCAATTTTTCCTTTTCTCTTTTGGGTTAAACAAACTTGATTGTTGTAGATTACCATTTTATATATATATATATATATATAATAAAAAATAATAATAATAAAAAAAAACTCTTTGGGTACGGTTTTCCAATGTGATAAATTTGGTCCAAGTGTTTTTCACCTTTATCCAAGTCATCCTTCTGTCCATCAACCATCTTGCCACGTGTACAAAAAAGCCACATAAGATCTATAAAATATGTTGTCATAATGCCATGCATGTATACATTCTTGTCCTATCAACATATCCATTAAAACTTAAAAAACAATCCCTTGTAGCCTCTTTTTTTTTTTTTTTTTTTTTTTTTTTCGCATTTGATTAGAAAAAATAAAAAATAAAAAATAAGAAATAAGAAATAAGGATTGGTGATAAGCAAAATTCCTTTCATCAAGTAGTAGTGGGATTCTCAGGTGCGGTCACCCCCACTCTTGTGATGATCGTTTGGTGGAAACCTCCAACCAAATGACCATCACCACCCACGATGGAGATTTTCCTCCCTCCTTTGCGGCCACTCATTTTTTATGGCCTGCAGGCCACCCCTCCACCCATGGGGTGGCTCGCGGCCACCCCAAGGGTGAAAAGGGGTGGCCGCGAGCCACTCTAAACCACTTAAGGGGGGGCTTGGGGTGGCCTGCAAGTCACCCCAAACCACTTGGGGTTGGCCGCAAGCCACCCCAAGGGTGGGCAAACTACAGGGGTTGGGGGGTGACCAGGGGTGGTACTACCACCTCTGGCACCCCTGGCTACCCTTCAATTTTTATTTTATTTTTTTATTTATTTATTTTATTTTTTTTAGATTTAACTTTTTAAATTAATTTAATAAAAATTTAATATTTTAATTAGGTAAAACGGAGAGTTTTGAATGGCCCTAACGGGTGTTAAAATTTTTTGGCGGTAAGGAGTTTCTTATAGTTTCGATTGACCCAATGACTAAATTTTCGAGAAAAAAATACCTAGGGAGTTTTTAATGAAGGCGCATTGACCTAAGGAGTTTATATCTAAATTCCCTATTATTTTATATATATATATATTTTAGTTTTTTTAAAGAGATATGCTGATGTGAGAAGAATATGCACATGGTAACGTTTTTATATATAGGTCTTATGCATGCATGGCAAAAATTCTATTAGTTTAATTTTCATAAAGCTAGCTGAAACGTGGACTAAATTTGATTATAAACTATAGCGATCAAACTTGTTTAACCTTTCTGTCTTTGTCTGGTACATCTATGGTTGAATTTTATTGCTCAGAGAATATGTATATATGTCACCATCTTGAGGTACATTATCTGTACACATTTTGTCAAATTTTAACGGTAAATCTAATGGAGCAGATATTAAGAACCTTTAAAATATTTTAATAAAACAAAAAAGATCAATGAGACATTATAGAAGATAAGCATCTCCAAAGGCTCCTTTAGTCAGTCAATGATACTTTTACTAAAAAATATGCATTTTTCAAACCTTACTGTTTACATTGCTTGGCTCTAGCTAGCACCAAGCCTGTCATGCACTAATAATCACTCAAGCTTTTGGAATGGTCCAATTTTTTGAATTTTACTCTAACTTTACATATTATATTCAACATTATTATTATAAATATGAAGTGATTTACAAAAGTTTTTTTTTTTTTTTACTAATAATTAAATGATAATTAGGGTTTTAGATTTTAGAATCCATATTAATTTGAAAAATGTGATCTAGTTATGGTCAATATGATAATTTAATTTGGGTTATTATATTCCATAAGAATATGTTTTTTTTTTTTTTAAATTGGCTTCTATGGATCAGGATCCGTAATACTTTTAAAAAAATTATAAATTTTCAAATTATGCGAATTCAAGTTGTTCTTTGCATCGAACGGCTTGAAAAATGTTACCTATTAAAAGGTGGCATGTTACCGAGACAGGAAAAAAAAAAAAATCATTCCAAAAGGCTTTTTCTTTATTTTATGAAGAGACTTTTCTTCTTTAGTAAACAAAAAGATAGTTTTTGACTCAAAACTTTTCTACGACATAAAGTGTAAGAACTTGATAAAAATAATTCAATTTTCATTGGGAATATATTACCTTTTGAGTAGGTAACATTTTTCATCCCGTTTGATATAAGAAATTGCATAAATTTACCTAATTTGTGAAACTACAATTCCTTTGAAATTGTAGGATATTCTTATCCAAACTTTAGGTAGCTAAGGTTGGAATTCAAAACTTAATACTATGTCAAATCATTAATTAATTATGTCAATAATTTAATATGATAGAAAGAATAAATATAATTCTTTAATTAATACTTTATCATACATATATGTTTACTTTAAAAGATATAAATAAAACAAAAAGACGAGACGCATTAGCCAATGATATGGGAATTTTTCAAACCTCACTGTTCACATTCCTTACGATCTCAGGCTTTCTCAGCTCTAGCATCTTCTTTTCAATAATTAATTAAGGAGGGTTGATTAGGGAGCGAGAGGAATGAGACTTTTATGCAAAAAGAGACATGCTTTAATGTTTGATTTGCTTAAAAAAACAAAAAACAAAGATTCTTGTGCAAGTCTCCCATTGGCCAAAGAGTTTTTCTCTTAAGCACCACGCCTCCTCTTCCTGTCAACATTTGCTCGGATGAGGTATGATTGAGCCTGTTTGCCAATGACTCTGGGCTGTTACTGTATTAGGGCCAGCCTCAATCCCAAAAAAAAACAATTTCACCTTAAAATTAATTTCAACATCTCTACTTTTTATACCACATCAGTCATTTTTTTTTATTATTATTCAAATAAAAAAATTACAATAAAACAAATTTTTTACCCTTTTCCATATAAAATATATTTTTTTAACTTTTCTCCACAAAATATTTTCACTAAAATCAGTTAAACACATATACCCAAAAAAAATGCTACAGTACCAGCCCTAATACAGTAACAGCCCAAGGCCATTGACAAACAGGGCCATTGTGAGTTCCATTTCAAAGCCTCTCTCTCCTATTCAGTTCCAAGATTAGGGTGTGATTTGCTTAGGAAAAAGAGAAAAGAAGAATAAAGAGAACATGCTTTAAATGCTTTAGTAGCGACTCATTTACAATTTAAGAAAGTTACGGTTTTTCTTAAATATATTTTTTTTCTTTAAAAAAAATAGGGTAAAGTTCACTTAACCCCCTCAACTACCATTCCAATGATAATTTACCCTCCAAATTATTAATTGTGACAATTTACCCTTAAAACTACCAAAACAATAACAATGTACCCCCACTTTTAACAAAATGACAAAATTACCCTTACTAAAATAAAAACAAAAATATTAATTTTTTTTTTCAAATTTTTAAGGGTATGTTTGTCTTATTGAAAATTCTATAGGGATAATTTCTTCATTTTGCTTGTCATTATTTTGGTAGTTTGAGAGGTAAATTATCGTAATTGATAGTTTGTGAAGTAAATTGTCATTAGGTGATAGTTTAAAGAGGTTAAGTAGTTTTACTCAAAAAAATAAAAAATAAAAAATAAAAAATAAAAAATATGAGGGGTTGGTGGGGTAAGTTTTTTCTGCTTCACCACCCCCCTCCCCCCCAAAAAAAAAGCAGAAGAAACATTGGGGTTGAGAAAGAAGTTTTAACTTGTATAAGCCAAACTGAAGCCTGAGTTGATCACCAAACGTACGTGACAAGCTTTCTTTGAATGAATTCAATTTCTTATTAACAAGTGTATCTCAATCAAAAAAGGGTTAGCTTTTTTTCTTTTTTTTTTTGGGTTTCTTTTTTTTTTTTTTTTTTTTTTTTTTTTTTTAATTTGATATTTTTCAACGTTTGGCCAAGTCCAAGTTAGATTGGTCATATAATAGGCACATGCATGAACCTGTCTTTATCGTACTTTCAGTCATCAATTCTCCCATGCAGATTGGTCTTCGGAACATTCTAGGAAAGCCAAAATAAGGGGACAGAGAACATGGGACATACTATGGGGGTGTTTGTTAAACACTCCAGTACTGTTTATTTTTCAGGATACTGTTTATTTTTTAGGAAATAATAATAATGATTGGTATGAAAAAATAAAAAAAGTGGTATTGGAAAGTAAAAAATTTTGTTTTGTAGTGATTATTTTATTGGAATAGTAATAAAAAGTGAATGATTAGATATAAAAGTGATAATGTTTTTTTTTTTAAAAACGAAGTGAATAGTGTGGTGGAGAATGAATAGTGCCAAGGTGTTTGACAAACACCCCCATAGAGGGTATGATTGGCTCATCTATATATACAAATATGGGTGCTACAAGCAACTCACGATTAAATACATTTTTATTTATGTGGATATAAATTTTTGGTAACTCTCTCCTATAAGTTGGGTTTTAAATATGAGTTTTATCAAACATTTATGTCTTTTAGTATTAGAATTGCCACCATATTTAAAAGAAAATATGGCCGTTAAAAGAGAAAAAAAATACTATTATTAAGTCAATCTTATAAATAGAATGAGTCATCGTAAAAATTAAGTGCCCTCACTTTATTACGTGCAATCTTAATTCTTAACCATGTGTCCTTGAGATTTGTTTGTGGATGGAGCCCATTTGTACCCAATTTCTATCCATGATCTAGAAAGCTGAAAAGTAGAAAGGAAACTTTCTTGCTGAGCCTAAAGGAGGTTATCAAATATGACCAAACCATTTACTCATAGCCAGCCAAAGCATACCTGCTGTCTGCTATACACCCAGTTTCTTTCAAAACACGGGCAAATTGACCTATTAAGGCTGTGAAGCTGACATCCTTGATGTTATTTAGTAGACGGTTATATGATTGTTATATAATTATAATGACATTACAGTGAAAATTAACTCACAAATTTTTTATTTTTTATTTAGAAGTCCTCACTGATTATTTAAAGGCTAAATTTTACTGTTACATTATTTTCATTATATGACAGTCATATATTAATTTATTAAATATCATTAAACTTTATAAAAGCCCCCAGGTTGTGAACGGTACATTC
This sequence comes from Corylus avellana, assembly GCF_965113065.1. Taxonomy (NCBI): domain Eukaryota; kingdom Viridiplantae; phylum Streptophyta; class Magnoliopsida; order Fagales; family Betulaceae; genus Corylus; species Corylus avellana. The sequence continues at coordinate 18,880,125 of NC_142490.1, read as the reverse complement.
AATTCAATAAATTCCATCTTGTAATCATGGTACTCAGCCGAGTCTACGACCCATATTTAAATGTTTAATGTTATTGCAAAGTTTAAAGTCAGCATTATCTCAAAATTTATAAATAAATAAATAAAAAGTTCAAAGTCAGCAAGAAACAATCTTGTTCTATCTAAATTATTATTTGATGGTAGGTTAATCGTGCCCTTTCGAGACTACAACGAAACGATTTTCTTCTTACAAAATGAATAAAAATGGTGACAGCTTTCCAACTCAGTTATCGACTCAAATTATTTGCTTAGCCTGACTAGTCGAGTATGGAGCATGAGTCAATACAACAAGGCATTTGGTTTCGAAGAGAGAGGATATACATCATTTTATAATAAAATGATGCTATATATTAGGAAAAAGAAAAAAAAAATCATCAATTTTTAATATTAATATAAGCAGCTATGTGAACAACTACCAATTCGAGCATTATACGAGCTACTCACGAGCATAACCGAGTTGAGCCGAGCTTGCTTCATTTAATATTTCAGCTAGTATTTGTTCACGAAATGCTTCATTTAATAGTCGAGTCGAGTACAAGCCGAGCCCGAGCTCGCTCGCAAGGGCTTTGCTCACTTAACACCCATACCAAGGGGTTGGGGACTTGGGGGTGGCTTTCCGGCCACCCCAGGGGGTTAGGGGTGACTTTTTGGCCATCCCTTCAAAAAAATTTTGTTTTGTTTTTTTAATTAATAAAAAATTAATATACTAACGTGGCAAAACAATGCGTTTCAATAGGAATGATGCCCATTAAACCTTTGGGAAAAAAATTTAATTGTAGGATTTTATTGCATTTTCGATTAACCAAGAAAGTAAAAATTCAAAGAAAAAAAACTGAGGGATTTTATAGTTTTGGCGTGTTGACTTAAGAATTTATAATACATTTACTCTTAAAAAAAATCATTCATAATAATTTAAGTCTTGTGCTACAACACTTAAATAAAAATTTAATTGATGCCCATAGACTCAATAATTATTCTTATCCCCATTCCAGCCTCCTAGTGGTTTTTGCTCATAACCTGAAAACAAAATATAAAACGGGGTGAGCGAAAAAGGCTTAGTAAGACAAATCTCTAGCCATAAAATAGTTGAGTTTAATTCATTTTTTTTTTTTTTTAAGAAAAAATATAAAAAAGCTCTACAAACTAACATTCGTTTTTTAAAGAGCCACCCAATGTTCAAAATGTGCTAAGAAGTGGCTGAACCACCACCAAACAATTAAATTAAATATGTGAAGCAATGATTGATAACTCCCAAACCTTTTTCTTTCCAAGCCTCTAGTTTGAAATAGCGCCTCCAGCAAATGATACCCAATTCCAAGAATATGATGCAGAATCCTAAAATTCCAACAACAACTAGTGCCTTCCCCCCTTCTGAACGAGGTGTGAAGTCTGCCAAAAATAACCAACCAAGTGAATAATAAAACCATATATAAATTAAGGTTTAAAATTGAAATTCAAAAAACTAGGCTGTGCTAAATAATAAAAGTTCATAGTTATGAAAGAAAATTAAGGAAAACAAATTCCATTTCTTTCTGGATAGAATAGATTAGTGGTAGCTTAGCATGCGATCAGATCGAACCGCACGAAACATGTCAGCTAAAGCATCAAAAGGAGCAACATCAATGAGCAATCTGCATCTACTAAACACAATCACAAACCAATGACCTACTTGATGCAGTTTTCAAAATGGCATCTCAGAGTGATTGCACAGATTGGAGGATTAATTATTCGACTTTCTTGCTACTCTAAGTCTCTAAAGCATATGTTTTGATTTTCTCACATGGGGAACAAGTCAAATTCAGATGTTGGTACAATTTTCAACTGGGATATATATATATATATATATATATATATATATATATATATATATATATATATATATATATGGGAAAATGCAGTTTACCCTCCTGAAGTTTTAGGGGTTTTTCAATTTAAACCCCAAAGTTTAAAAATTGGCAATCTACCCCCCTGAAGTTTAAAAAATTGACAATTTAAACCCTTCATTTAATTTTTCTGTCCAAATGGATGGAAATCTATGAAATTACATTATTACCCTCAAGCTTTTTTAAAAAAATTTCCGTCCAATTTAACGAAAATTAGTAACGGAAGGTTTAAATTGCCAATTTTTGAAACTTCAGGGGGGTAAACTGCATTTTCCCCATATATATATATATATATATATATATATATATATATATATATATATATATATATTCATTACTCCTTATGAGTATTACTCTAAGCCAAATAATTATTTAACTTTCTTCACCATCAAGGGTGGTGGTTCAATGGTTCAAGAAAATTCTCAAGTGGTCAGGACATGTACTAGGGCGTGGGTTCAAATTTCCGTAATGGAGAATTTTCACATATGTTTGATTAATATTAACCGCCTTGGATTCTCATTGATACCCCGATGGGATTGGGTCAAACTATGACTCAGTCGTACTTGAGAGAACGCCTGCGGTTCGCACCTTTTTTGCCCCTCTTGTGTACAGCTTTCTGTGGGTAAGTGCTACTATAATCATGTTCAGGTAGGATAATCACAATTGGTCTCTCCAGCCTACCCTATATATATATATAACTTTCTTCAAGCGGTAGTATTGGAAATCTCTTTACTGATTCTAGTGCGAGTAATAAGGTAAGTGGCAGTACCACTATCAGTAGTAGTAGTAGTAGAATAACAATAACAATAATGATAATGGGAAGAATCAACTCACTGGGGTCAACAGAAATAGCTGATATCAAGGGACCATAAACTCCAGTTGCAGGTATTCGAGTTGTCCCTTTCCCAGCCCAATAGAAGCGGATTTCCAAAATATTTTCTGTAACACTAGCACTAAATTTTTTTATGATTGGTGTAACAACATCAGTAGGGGGTTCAGCTGCTTCCATAGTGAAATCCTTCTCCACTAATATGTCCTGCAACATAGCAGTCCATTAACACCATTGTAGCAAGCTCACCAAAAGCATGGACTCTCAAGAACCTAGCACATGTATGTAGACTCATGAGATAGTATGGATAATTCAATTGTTAATGAGACTGTGAATGCCACAAATCGTCAGATGGTTGTACAATCTGATTTGAAGACCATAATTTTTTTTCTTTCAAAAATGTTAACCAAATATCAATAAAGCATCCTATTTCATCAATGTCTAGAACTCCCAAGTATATATTAGAACTTATAATTTAGAGAAGAGAAATGAGAACAAAGAAGAGAGACTCAAAAAATTAAAGTGGTTCGGCCTATGGTCTACGTCCACACATCAAAACCTTTTCATGACTACATTTTTTCTTGATATTTTTTATTGTGTACAATACTCTTATTTATAGAGAAAGGGCATGAACGTTACAAGTCTTTTCTACTTTTACATTAACAACAATAAAGTTAATTTATCGTTTGTAACTCTTGTCTCTTGAGTTATTGTAACTCTTGTCTCAATAGTATATATGATCAAGTATCAAGTACTCATGCAAAATCTCATAGTAAGCATATATTATACCAATGTGATTTATTACCTGAATGTATATATCAAATATGCGCCTCCCAAGACTGTTATACTTTGTGTCATTTGTGAATTGTGTCTCCACAAAGTGTAGACTAACATTGTAATTCCCATTTTCTAAACAATATCGATAATAGGTAAGAGAGAGAGGAGAAATGCGAGCTGTGGTGTATAATGCAGAGACGTTTTGTAAAGGCCGAGTTGAAATATAACGAACGTTCAGGAAATCATTGTCATCCATGAAATCTCCAGTGCTACTTAGTCCCCAGTTTTCGTTGTCACTCGAAAAGAATCTAGCAGCACCACCATTAACATCTGCATCACCTTCATAGACAATGTCTCTTTCTTCAATGTCATCTCCACCACAATTGATACGTAAAGAATTCCAATCTGCCCAGAGACATATGCACTAAAAACTCAGAGAAAGAAACTCTTAAAATGTTGAAATATAAAAGTTAGTTTCTTTTTCTAAGAAATCTTGGCAACCAATCAGAGATATACAAACTTTCAAGCTAAAATCCATATCAGCCACAACATTCCCAAGAATCAAAGGGAAATAAATAACATAATCCTCTTAAAACCATATTCCATATGGCAGGGATTCCAGGTGTTTGCTAATTATGGAGGAAATGCAATAAACATTTGTGAGCCAGAGATTATTTGAAAGTAATCCTTCATAGAAACTGAAAATGCACACTTACATCGAGGACACTTGAAATCTTCCTTGCACGGACGAATCGCCCTTCTGGTTTAATAAGTTGAGAGAAGGAAAAGATTAGCACTACATGGACATCATTCAAAGTCAATACCACTAAATGAATTTCTTGATGCTTTTAAAGCCAAATCCATAATTTTGAGCTGAATTAGAGAAGACAAAAAGAGAAACTTACAAGCCACTTTCCTGCATAGAACTTCGAAACAAGTTTAAGTACATATGTCTGGTGAAACAAAAATTTGAAAAATCAAAAGTGAAATAAATATTAGTACTTCATTCCACCTTATAGTAGTATAAAAGGTGAAAGTAAACAGAGAAGGATATTAACAAAGAAGGAATTTATTTTTCTATACTGACGAGGTCTGGCAAGCAGGCTGCTCTGCGCTTTGCCTTACAAAGTTATTGTACGAGAGATCCCTGCATTCCCCAAAAGAGAAAAATAAAACACTTCATCTTCTTAAAATGATGCATTTTGATTCATAAGGAGTTTTGATTCTTATTGAAACTCTCTGATCTTCACCAAATGTAGTGACACTTTCATATATCTCCAAAAACAGTAACTTCAAGCCTCATTTTCAAGGAGAGTTGACAAATCAAGACACATAAAAATCTATTTCCTAACCAAACAGAAGATCTAAAAGACTAGGCATCCAAGATGAGAAACATACACGTTAGTTCCTTTCTTCAAGATCGACTCCGGAATGTTTCCACTAAGCAAGTTGCCAGTTAAGAAACTGATGATGAAATCCACATCATATAATTAGTATGTTAACGTTAATAATAGGACATGATTAAAGGTGCGATCACGTCTCAAAAGTAAGCATTCATAATACTAGAATGTCCATATTATAACTTACATGAACTTTATAGTGTTTGTGCTTATAACAGTGGGTAGTTCTCCACTTAACTTGTTAAAACTGAGATCCCTGTACAAAATCACAAGATAAAAGCATATCTTCATATCTTAGTCCCAAAGACATGTAGTAATCTACTGTTGCAGCCTTGAAATTTATTGTTTGTATATGTAAGTGAACCAAGCACCACAAAGAAGAAATAGTGGGGAAGAATATATTAACTATAAAACAAGAAACCTCAGGTTTGGAATTAGGAACAAAGTCATCCCTAATCACTCCTTTCTCCACCAATAGTGCACAATGCAGGCCATTCCTGGCCAGGTTCCCAAGTCTTATTCAAGTTTGTCATCATCCCATTACCTCATCAGAAACTACATTATGCTTCTTAGATTAGATTTACAATGGCATTCATATGAACACATATTCAGAGGCATAAATTAGGTTATTACTCAAGTCTATAAATATTGCAAAGGAAGAAAGTGGGAAAAAAAAAATACAAAATTTGTATAAAAAAACAACACAAGTTTTGTCCTTACAGAATTCGTAGATGATTCATTCTCCAGATGTAATCAGGAATTTCGCCAGAAATATTACAGTTCCTCAAAATTCTAAAAGACGAAAAAAATATTAAGTCAATTATGATAGTCAGATTATAGATAAAAAAATGTATTCATTTAAGAACACCACATAAACTAAACATTGGACATACATTCTTGTAAGGCCTGTCATGTTTCTCAACTCTGGAAAAGCCTGAATTGTCACATTTATGTCACTAATCCTCCTGTAATTAAAGTAAAGATAATGTTATGAACACAATCCTACAAGCAAAACCATATAGATTATCAATTAAATAAAAATATTTATGTCACTTAACAGAATGGTCAAGAATATCTTCACTTACAAATCTTTTAACTTTTCCAAAACCGAAATGGATGATGGTATGGGACCTTTGAGTCCACTAGCAATCATTTCTCTGCATTGAATAGAAAGAAAACAATCATGAGAAACTAAAAGCCTCAATTATGCTACTTTTCTCAAACCCTAAAAGGCATTCAGTATTTTGAAAGCTCAGGAGCTTACAGTCTCTCAAGTTGTTTCCAGTTCTGAATAAAATCTGGTATTGTTCCACTCAAGTTGTTATCATTTACACGGCTGCAAGGTGCAGTAAAACGTCATCAATTCTACAATGTCACCATGAGTTTATTGTTTGGTGAAGTATCATACTACAGAAAAGCTTACAAATCCGTCAAGTTTTTCAGCCCAGCAAGTTCCTCTGGCAAATTCCCAATCAAATTATTGGAGGATAGCATCCTGCAAGTACAAGTATTAGAGCAAAATGGACAAATCAACATTCGGAAAAAAATAGGTTATCCATCTCAAAAAAGAAGTTACAAGGTGACTCACAAAGTTTCCAAGTTAACCAACTTCCCAAGTTCTGAAGGGAGTGTTCCAGAAAATTGATTTGCTTCAAGATTCCTAAGAAAAGAGTTTTCCATTCAATTTGTCAGAAAGTTCTTCTGTCCACACACAGAATGTTGTGTTTCATGGAAAATGTGTTCAAGAGTGATAGAAGCATAGCAATTGCATGCTTTTTAATTCCAGACTTCATGGACTAAAATGGCAACATCATTTTCCAAGACATAATTTTGGTAAAAAAAAAAAAAAAACTTACAAGTATGTGAGATTCCTGAAGTTACCCAAGTCCTTTGGTATCTCCCCTGACAATCGGTTTCCAAGAACAGAGCTGCATTATAATGTTTATTTATAGTTAATTGAACAAAGAATTCAGTGCTCTCTATATGCTGAAAGTGATGAAAATGAGAAGAAAATAATATTGCTTACATAAAATTCAATTCCATTGAACCCCATTGGATAGGAATTGACCCACTTAGATAGTTGTAAGCAAAGTCACTGCCAATAAAAACATGGGTTTATTTTATTTTTTGGTTTTCCTGGCAGCCAAACAGAAAATTAATGGTTGCATTTTTGAATGTAGCTCACATGTCCTGGAGGTAAGGAAGCTGAACCAGCTCAGGTGGAAGTACACCTGGCAGACTGAACCTCTTGATTTCTCTGCAAACAATCAAACACGAACCAACAAACAAACAAACAAATTCAAATGATTAGAATGAGAAATAAGGTAGATACAATATCCAGACTGATATTTACAAGGTATTTCAGGGAAATAAGGCTTATTTTTTCTTTTTTTGCAAGTGGGATGAAGACAAAAATGGACAAAGTTTTTAATAGACTAAACTGAAAGAATTTCTTTAAACTCAATTTGAAAAAAAAAAAAAAAAACCTTTATCCTTTATCTAAAAAAATAATAGTGACTAATGGATGCAGCTCAGCATATATAGTCCCCATTAAGAAAAAGGGGATTAAGGGAAAGACAGGATTATCTTCCATTGTATTACTCAAAAACTATGAAAAAAAAAAATTAATAAGACAGAACAAAAGCATATAAACAATGCCTACTTGAATAATTTTATTATTATTATTATTTTTTTAATTTGAAACAAAAAATAACACCTCAAACATAGAGTAACATACATGGCTACAATGTGGCAGGTATTGTTATGGAATTGGCAATTGCAAGTAATGTTCTTCTCAGAACCGGCTGGCGGCTCCGGCGACGTAACTCCGACTGTTTCCAATTTGCAAGAGGTGGCATTAAACTCCCAGTAAGTAGCCCCCATTGTCTTGGCAATTTGCTGGAGAGCATCCACTGAAATACAAGCACATCAAACAGTAACATGTTTTAGCCAACATTTCTAAGTCCCTTGCACATACAAATATAGTAATGTATGTTAAATCAACATTTAAATTAATAAACATGTTAAACAGTTACTTACCCCATAATTACGCTAATAAAAAATAGTAGATTTAATTATTTAAATTGAGAAACTTCACTTACACCCCCAAAGTATGAGTGGTTTTGCAATTAATGTCATTATATTAGAGGCATGATTTACAAATTAGAATTTCATCGAGCTTTCAATCAAAAAAGAAAAGGAAAAGGAAAAGGGAAATAAGAATTTCATCATACCTTCATTTTGAGGCACCATAGCAGTAGCAAATCTTTGTGTGCTCAAGCAACTGAGGGCTAAAACCGAAACAAAGAGTGCATGTTTGAGGAAGAACATGTCTGGAACCCCAACAAGATTGATTATAAGCATCCAAATTCCAAGCTCTCTCCTTCTGTTAGAGTAGATGTTCTTTTGTACTTAGAATTATTGAGGCAGGTGTACGTGGAGTTTTTGGTGACCCAGAAAACAGATATTTGTTGAGTTGATTTTTCTTTTGCTTTATTCGTGTTTGAATATTACTTACTTTGAATTTGAGGGAGAGTAGGTTTCCTTCTCTCAACCAATAATTTCCAGGCACCAGTTGCTTTGACTAGTATTGTCCCCCTCAAACAGATAGTCACTGAAAGAAGCCTTTCAATTTTTCATAAATAAGTCAACATTTCATTGCCAATAAACTATACAATAATGAGAATTTCCCTTCTGCATAAAAATGGAGATATGTCTCCTCTATATATATGATCATATCCTGATGTAAGGGAATTATAATACGGCATATATGAAGGGAAGTCAATACGGCAGCTCATCTCCTGGCAAAAGCAGCTCTCCAAAAAGTTATGGAGGAAATTTGGATGGAAGAATATTCTTTGTTTCTTTGTGATATTGTAATTTTAGAGAGTTGTACTATTTGATCTTGTGTTAATGAAAGCCTGAATTTTCACCTCAAAAAAAAAAAGAAAAAAAAAAGGGAATGCTAAGGGCCTATTGCATTAATTTGGGGAAAAAGAAAGGAAAAGAGAAAGACTAAGAGGAAGAGAATACATTTCATTGTATCAATATGGAATTAATTGGTCAGAGAAAGCTAAGCCAGCAAGCTACAAGGACATATGGTAGCATTAATTTGTGTTCGACCCTAGAGCCTGGTATCCATGGAAACCGAGAACACAACAAACATGATGTCCTACACACCTTCAAACTGTGGAAAGCGACCAATTATGCCAAAAGTATTCTTAACCATGGAACCTGACAACACTACAACAAACATGCCCTACTCACCCCAACTTTTTAGACAATGACACATTCAGTTAATGGGAAAACCTACCGGATGAGTGACATTACAAAAATTAGAAGTTCGATACATTTTTTTTTTTTTTTTGGGTGTAGGGTAATTACAAAAGCGACAGAAGTTCATAGGGATTTAAGTGAATTTCTCCTAAAAATAATTATGAAAGTCGCCATAATTATTTAATGGTTTATGAGAAATGTTCTAGTCTTGATTTTACTAGAGACAACATTCAACATAAATAATTTAATGGGATTTAATGAATTGAAGAACATTTCTCTTTTTTCCCTTCTTGTTAAAGAACTACCAACAATATAACAAGATTCTCCCAATCTTCATTTCCAAATGATAATCAAGGAAACTGAATATAAGAAAGCGTTGATACAGCAAGCTCACACATTTGTTATTATTATTTTGGTTTTCCAAAATTCTTGGAGGGTTTTGTTTTTTTTCAAAATCTTTAGGAGGAGGGGATTTTTAACAGAAAGCTAACATATCTTATATTTCATTGTTTGAGTATGAAATATAGTGATGATCTATATTATTATACAACAGAAGACATACAACTTATTGATCAACCTTTAAAAAAAAAAATCAATGAAATGTGTTCAATTTAATTTGATATAGATCTTCCTCAGAAGTTGAAATCTGAACTCTTGCTTTCCATCTGCACATTATCTCCCCCCATGGCTTGGACCCAAATCTGTAATTTCATAGAGGTCATGGGCAGAAGTGGAGGAAGAGCCACGCCATGAACCAACTGATGTTGAAACATGAGCCTGACTCCCTTCCAAACTCTGGCTATGTATCTGGCTTTTACTGTCTCTTATAGCTTTAAACCTTAAATCTTTACTATAACTACTTGCTTCAGGAATCATTTCTGGAATGGTAGAAGTTCCTTCCAGCATGCTTACCACTTCAGCCATTGTTGGCCTTATTGAGGGTGAAGCATCAGTGCATAAGAAAGCTACTTTAATCATCCTTTCTGCTTCTTCCTTGTTGAATTCAGATCCAAGCTTTTCATCTATTAGCTCCATTAAGCTTCCATTTTGCTGCAGCTGACAGGCCTGCAACGGAAATCATTATAGATACATATATGTATGTATAGCATGGAAGTTTTCCAAGTGATTTTAAGGGGTAATTAGTCATTACATATGCAAAATGCTCTAATATTTTATAAAGTACTTTAAAATTAAGAGAAATGTTATATATTGGATAAGTATCCACATTCCATCCACTAAATTTGATGTGGCGTGGTTCCCCGTAGCATTTGGTGGACAGAAATGAGTTTTTAGGTTGGGACGCCCCATCCGATTTGGTGGATGGAGGGTGGATGCTTGTTCAGTATATAGCTTTTCTCTAAAATGAAAGAACAACTAGTATCATTTCTAGAGCAGATACAGAGCTACAAAGAATCAAAGAAAAATAAAGAAGCACAAGGTATTTTGGTTTACCAAAAACACAAATATCCCAAGAAAACTGAAAATGGAAATTGAGTGGCAGGACCATATCAGTCAAAGAATCTCTACTAGATGCAATCAACTGAGGGTACTATAAAAGTTAGAGAACTACCCAATCTAGAAGACAAGCGCAATTACTTGCTGGCCCATAACTCATATTGTGCTTTCCACTAACAATTTCCAATGCCACAATTCCAAAACTGTAAACATCAGCTTTGTAGGTCAAATAACCCCAAAGAGCATATTCAGGTGCCATATATCCTCTGCATATATATGAAAATAAAAAATCATGAATATTGTCCACTTGACCATAAGAAGATACTGATTTAAACCAAAATAACACTAAAGCAGCCAAAAGGTCAGTTACAAGAAAACATCGCGACTTACATCGTTCCAGCTACTCGGGTGCTGATGTGGGTTTTCTCACCTTCCTCAAGCCTAGCCAACCCAAAGTCAGAAATTTTAGGGTTTAAGTCCCTATCAAGCAGAACATTGGTACCTTTTATATCTCTGTGAACGATCTTGAGTCTCGATTCATCATGGAGAAAAGCTATGCCTTTAGCTATTCCAACACAAATCTTCTGCCTTGTTGGCCAGTCCAATTTCAGCTGATGGATTTTAGAGCCTATTGAAGGTAAAATTCATTAACCTAAAAGTAATGGTAATTCTTAAGCCTGTACTATATTTTTGTGATATAACACTATCAATTAAGAAAACAGCAGGGCATAATTCTCACCAAACAAGGCTCTTGAAAGGCTGTTATTTTCCAAATATTCATATACGAGCAACATTTGATTGCCTTCAATACAACAGCCATAAAGTTTCACTAGATTTGGGTGTTGCAAACATGAAATCATGCCAATCTCGTTCAGAAATTCGCGATTTCCCTGACTTGATTTAGATGAGAGTTGCTTTACAGCAATTACAGTACCATTGGATAACTGGCCCTACATCCCAGCCATGAAAAAAAAGAAAAATTAAGACTCCTTAAGGAAGAACCATACAATAGTATGACTTACTTATAACGAAAGGTTTAGCTTGAATACCTTGTAAACAGGACCGAATCCACCTTCTCCAATCTTGTTTGCAGGATCAAAGTTATTGGTGGCAACATTAATTTGCTTCAAACTAAAAGAAGCTGTTTGGAGCTCTAGTTCTTTAAAATCTGTCCAATGAGAGGAAAGTATACCTTAGGACTCTGTGAATCTGGTACTTTAACTGCTAAGTTGCTCTTTGGTATTATAAACAATTCTATAATCACATAGCAAGCCTTAAGTTCTAACAGTTAAGAGGTAGATTACACAAGTTTAATTTGTGACTTATTTTCTTCATTGACCTACTTAATGAGCTTTATGAAAAAATTAATAATCAATTGGAAAAATAAAATAATAGCGGAATAAATAAATAAATGAGACAAGATATTTTACGTGGTTCGGTATGTGACCTACATCCACAGATAAAGCCATAAGGCAATCATACGAATCTGAAATGCTCAAAACTTCCTAGTCATAGTGCATTTGACATTATTATACATGCTAAACACTTTAAAAATCAAACTTTATTCCACAACTCGATCGAAGGATTCCCTTCAAGTTCTAAGACATGAAAATCTATAGATTTAGAAAGTCTGCTCACATACTTTTTCAAAATTAAGCAAAGCTGTTTAATTTAGATTTGGAGATATAAAAATGGGAGTGGGAAGAAGAGAAGGAGAGAAAGAGGGTTATAGCATTCAAAAAGGTGAAATTACAACAATACCATTTTTGTTTTCCAACCAACAGAAACAAAATGATTCTTAGAACAGATTCATAATTCACTATGAACTATCCTTTCAAGGAAGAGTAAGTCATAATCAATTTTTTAGGCATGCATTGAGAAAACAACCAGATTTCACTAAAATTTATTAGTGTTAAAAAAAAAAAAAAAAAAAAAAAACCCTCCTAATGTGCTAGTCAAAACTGAATACCATATTTTAACAGATATACAGCAAGCTTTAAACTATAAATAAATAAAAATAATTGGATGATTTCTCTAAATGATTAATAGAATAATATATGAAAAAAAAAAAAAAAAACAGATTGATAAACTCAAGGGGGCTAAAGACCCTAAACACACTACACTTACATTCTTAAAAGTAACATGAAAATGTGGTAGAGGGAAACAGAGAAAGAGAGAGAGATTTTACTTGATTGTGTGACACATGCACAAAACAATGATTAAAGTGATCCAAAAGAATACATAGGTAATTTTTTCTGATTTTATCTGAAACAATGATTTGTGCAACTGATTACACGCAAACCTTTTTCTTTCCCAGTCTTTGCTTTGAAATAGCGTCTCCACAAAACGATACCCAATGCCAAGAATATGAGGCATGCTACTACAACTCCTACAATAATTGGTGCAATCTTCGCCTTCCCCCCTTCTGAACGAGGTATGAAGTCTGCCAAAAATAACCAAGTGATTATGCTAATCAGGAGTTAGTTTGGCAATGAGGAAAGAAACTCAAACCATATTAATTTAAGTTGTAAAATTGAAATTAAAAAACTAGGTCTACTAATGGGATTTCAATATCCCCTTATATTGAAATCCTTTAATACTTTGACATAAACCATTAAATTTCAACTGGCATATAGTCATTACTCCTTATGAGTATTACTCCAAGCCAACCAAATAAACAATTTAACTTTATTCAAGTGACAGTATTGGAAATCTCTAAATGTAATCAATCATCAATTTTCAATGTCTTACTGATTCTTGTGCAAGTAATCATGTTAGTTGAAGTACTAGGAGTAGTAGTAACAAGAATAACAAGAACAATAACGATGACAACTATTAGAATTACAATAATATTAAAGGGAAGAATCAACTCACTGGGGTCAACAGAAATAGCTGATATCAGGGGACCATAAACTCCAATTGCAGGTATTCGCGTTGTCCCTTTCCCAGCCCAATAGAAGCGGATTTCCAAAATATTTTCTGTAACACTGGCATTAAACTTTTTTATGACTGGTGTAACAACCCCAGGAGCTTCAGCTACTATATTGAAATCCTTCTCCACTAATATGTCCTGCAACACCGCAGTCCATTAACACCATCTTAGCAAGCTCACCCAAAGCAAGGGCTCTGAAGAACCTAGCTTGGTGCAGTGCATTGTACATGTATGCTGACTCATGAAATAATATGAATAATCCAATTGTTTAATGAGACTGAATACCAGAAATCATCAAATATCAGATGGTTGTACAATCTGATTAGAAGACCATAATTTGTTTTCCAAAAAAGTTAAACAACTTGTAAAAGGAAATGGTAAAAGATCAATAAAGCATCCCATTTCATCAATGTCTAGAATTCTCAAGTATGATCAGTTATATTATTCAACAGCTCCACCTGTACTACAGTATGGCAGTATGAAGAATCCAGCATACATGACACAAATGTGATTGCTTACCTGAATGTATATATCAAATAAGCGCCTCCCAAGACTGTTATACGTTTTGTCATTTGTGAATTTTATCTCCGCAAAGTGTAGACTAACAGTGTAATTCCCCGTTTCTAAACAATATCGATAATAAGTAAGAGAGAGAGGGGAAACGCGGGCTGTAGTGTACAATGCAGAGATGTTTGGTGAAGGCAAGGTTGCAATGTAATCAGTGTTTAGGAAATCATCGTCATCCATGAAGTCTCCAGTGCTACTTAGTCCCCAGTTATCGTTGCCACTTGGAAAGAATCTCGCAGCACCACCGTCAGCAGCTGCATCTCCTTTATATACAATGTCTCTTTCTTCAATGTCATCTCCACCACAATTGATATATAAAGAATGCCAATCTGCCCAGAGATATTTGCACTAAAAAAATCAGAGAAAACAAACTCTAAAGATACCACGATACAGGATGAATTTAAAAGGCCAAAAGAATAACACAGACTACTTCATGTTATCAATTGGAAAATTCATGTAAACTTGCATGGATAGCTGTCCTTAAATATAAACCATGTGCTTAAAATTGAAGCTCTGTTGTTTTAGGAGGAAAAAACTCAGTAAGGAATAGCTATTGAAATTTTGGATGTGATGATTACAATTGTTCCAGTTTTCAAAATCAAAATCTCATTTCAAGTAAGCGAGATTGCAACCCAGATGCATAGTTTGTAGCCAAGCATCTTTTTTTCTTGGTTCTGAATAACAAAGTTTTAAGATTTAAAAACTAGTTTTTCTTTTCCAAAGAAATCTTGCCAACAAATCAGAATAAAAACTTTCAAGCTAAAACCCATATGAACCGCAACATTCTCAAAAATCAAAGGGAAACAACATAAGCCTCTGAAAACCGTAGTCCATAAGGTTTACTTTGTCCATCTGCACCGATCATTGAATTGCTTTTCAATTAATTATTTATTTATTAGGATAACATATCATACAGTTAAAGATGATAGGGATTGAGTTTGCTAATTATGGAGGAAAATCAATAAAAAATTGTGAAACAGACATATTGTTCGATGATAGAAACTGAAAAGGCACACTTACATCGAGGGCACGTGAAATCTTCCATGCATGGACGAATCGCCCTTCTGGTTTAATAAGTTGAGAAAGGGAAAAGATTAGCACTACATGGACATCATTCAAAGTCAATACTACTAAGTGGAAAAAGATTGTCATGTTGAAAAATACAGCTACTGTTAGGTCACGAAGCCAAAGAAGAAAAGGAATGTATACTGGCTTCACATGGAAAATGTAGAAGATCATTTCCTTTTTTTCTTTTGCTCAAGCATCCACCATCCTGAAACCCCTCCCCCCCCTCCCCAACACCCTCTCTTTTCCAAAGAACATCTTGATGCATTTAATTCCAAATACATAATTTTGGGCCAAATTAGAGAAGACAAGAAAAGAAACTTACAAGCCACTTTCTTGCGAAGAACTTCGAAACAAGTTTAAGTTCAGACCGCTGGTGAAACAAAATTTTGAAAAATAGAAAGTGAAATAAATATTAGTACTTGATTTCACCTTATTGTAGTATAAAAGGTGAAATTAAACAGATGATGATATTAACAAAGAAGGAATAATTTTTCTTTACTGACGAGGGGTTGCAAGCAGGCTGCTCTATGCTTTGCCTTGTGAAGTTATTGTACGAGAGATCCCTGCATTCCCAAAAGAGAAAAAAAAAAAATACTTCAATCTTCTTAAAATGATGCATTTCTATTCATAAAGAGTGTCAATTCTTATTGTAACTCTGAATTTGAGAAGTGTCCCTCTACAATTTCTTTTTTAGATTTCAGAATTATTCTTAAAAGCAATATCAGAAGTCTTCTTAATATGGTATGATCCGTGTATCTTTTGATTCATTAATTTTGTTTACATCATGGTTTTGCATATTTTTATTAACCATCATCCTTATAATGTATCCATACAAGTTTCCCACACGGCTACCCGACATTGGCAGTGCATTCAATATGGTAACTGCTTTGCTATTTAACACTAGCAAGTAGAATATCTAATGCTCCGATTTCCACCAAATGTTGTGACACTTTCATATATCTCCAAAGTAGTAACTTCAAGCCTCATTTTCAGTGAGAGTTGACAAATCAAGACATATACAAAGATAAACCATAGCCAACAACTGTACATTAAAGAACAGAAGAATAACAATTTCCCAACCAAATAGAAGATTTAAAAGATTAGGCATCCGAGATGAGAAACATACACGTTAGTTCCTTTGATCAAGATTGACTCCGGAACATTTCCACTAAGCAAGTTGCTGCTTAAGAAACTGATGAAATACACGTCACACAACTAGTATGTTAATGTTAATAATAGGACATGATTAAGGGTTTGATCACATCGCAAAAGTCTGCATTCATAAAACTAGAATGTCAATATCATAACTTACATGAACTTTATACTTGCTGTGCTTATAGCAGTGGGTAGTTCTCCACTTAACTTGTTAAAACTGAGATCCCTGTGCAAAATCACAACATAAAAGCATATCTTCGTATCTTAGTCCCAAAATACATGTAGTAATCCACTGTTGTAATATGAAGAGTTAGAAATCTAGATAAGTCATTCTTGAAATCTAATGTTTGTATATGTAAGTAAACCAAGCACCATAAAGAAGCAATAGTAGGGAAGAATATATTAACTATAAAACATGGAACCTCTGATTTTGAAGGATCAAAGCTAACCCTAATCACTCCTTTCTCCACCCATTGTGCCCAATGCAGGCCATCCTTGGCCAGGTTCCTGAGTCTTAAACTTTTTCATAATCTCGTTACCTCATCAGAAACTAAATTATGCTTCTTAGAGATATTGATATTTATTTATATATTTTTTTTATTGAGATAGCTAGATATCAAATACATTAAAATGAATTACAATAGGATTCCTATGAAAACATAATGGAAAAAAGAATACAATATTTGTATAAAAAGACCACAAGTTTTGTCCTTACAGAATCCGTAGATGATTCATTGTCCAGATGTAATCAGGGATTTCACCAGAAATATTACAGTTCCTCAAAATTCTAAAAGACCAAAAAGGACCAAGTCAATTATGATAGTAATATTATAGATAAATACATGCATTTATGAACATATAATAAACTAAGCATTCGACATACATTCTTGTAAGGCCTGTCATGTTTCCCAAATCTGGAAAAGACTGGATTGTCCCATTTATGTCACTAATCCTCCTGTATGTAAAGATAAAATTAAGAACACAATCCTTCAAGCACAACCATATAATTCATCAATTATTATAAACATTTATGTCACTTAAACAGAATGGTCAAGAATATATTTACTCACAAATCTGTTAACTTTTCCAAAACTGAAATGGATAATGGTATGGGCCCTTTGAGTCCACTAGCAATCATTTCTCTGCATTGAATAGAAAGAAAACAATCATGAGAAATTAACAAGCCTCAATTATGCTACTTTTATCAAACCCTAAAAGGCATTCAGTATTTTGAAAGCTCAGGAGCTTACAGTCTCTTAAGTTGTTTCCAGTTCTGAATAAAATCTGGTATTGTTCCATTTAAGTTGTTATCATTCACGCGGCTGCAAGGTGCAGTAAAATGGCATCGATTCTACAATGTCAGCATGAGTTTATATGTTTGGTGAAGTATCATACTACAGAAAAGCTTACAAATCTGTCAAGTTTTCCAGCCCACCAAGTTCCTCTGGCAAATTCCCACTCAAATTATTGGAGGATAGCATCCTGTGAGTACAAGTATTAGAGCAAAATAGACAAATCAACATTCGAAAAAAAAAAAGGTCATCCATCTCAAAAAGGAAGTTACAAGGTGACTCACAAAGTTTCCAAGTTAACTAACTTCCCAAGTTCTGAAGGGATTGTTCCAGAAAATTGATTTGCTTCAAGACTCCTAAGAAAAGAGTTTGCCATTCAGTTTGTCAGCAAGTTCTTCTGTACACACGCTGAGAATATTGTGTTTCATGGAAAGTGTGTTCAAGAGTGATTGAAGCAAAGCAATTGCATGCTTCTTAATTCCAGAGAGGAAACTCTTACAATTGAAACAGCACAGCAAAAATGGGGAACAATAATAAGCATACACGGACCCAATTGCCCATATCATATGCTAAAAGTTATATAACAATCTAACCTCCCAAACTTCAAGGACCAAAATGGCAACATCATTCTCCAAGACATAATTTTGGTTAAAAAAAAAAAGTAAAAAAGCTTACAAGTATGTGAGATTGCTGAAGTTACCCAAGTCCTTTGGTATCTCCCCTGACAACCGGTTTCCAAGAACAGAGCTGCATTATAATGGTTATTTATAGTTAATTGATCAAAGAATTCAATGCTCTCTATATGCTTGAGAAGAAAATAATAATGCTTACATAGACTTCAATGCCATTGAAGCCCATTGGATTGGAATTGACCCACTTAGATAGTTGTAAGCAAAATCACTGCCAATAAAAACATGGGTTTAGTTTTTGGTTTTCCTGGCAACCAAAACAGAAAATTAATAGCTGCATTTTTTAAATGAAGCTTACATCTTTTGGAGGTAAGGGAGCTGAACCAGCTCAGGTGGAAGTACACCTGGCAGACTGAACCTTTTGATTTCTCTGCAAACAATAAAACACAAACCAACAAACAAACGCAACAAAGTCAAATGCAAATTGAAAATTATTGATTAATACTCTTACATTTCTTTGTAGAAACAAAAAATAAGACCTCAAACATAGAGTACCATACATGGCTTCAATGTGGCAGGTATTGTTCTCAAATTGGCAATTGCAAGTAATGTTCTTCACAGAATCGGCCGGCGGCTCCGGTGACATAACTCCGACCGTTTCCAATGTGCAAGTGGTGGGATTAAACTCCCAGTCAGTAGCCCCCATTGTCTTGGCAATTTGCTCAAGAGCATCCACTGAAATACAAGCACATAAACTAACTTATAATTTCATACCTCGAAGTTAGTGATGCATGTTAAATCAATATTTAAAATAACATTATAACACTATTTTTCCGTGTGTGCTCAAATTCTCTATCAACAAATAATGTCCGATACGTGAAATATTTAACAAAAATATTAAAGACAAACTAAACTCTTGTTGTACCGTGCACAATAATGATGTATAATGTGGAATGGAAAAGAAAAAGATCAAGAGAGAGTTGAAGCATAGATTTACGTGATTCGGCAATGTGCTTACTTTTACCGATAGTGCGTCTGTATTTTTTTATTAATGATTCAGGGTTACAACATAACATATAATACAACCACTAGCGTTCTAACATGAGCTACTAGTTCTAACAACTCTGATGTTAGATTATTACTTATCCTAAAAGTTGAACTAATATGAAATTATGAATTTAATTAAATTAATATTTTGGCCATGAAATTAGTACGTTAATATGAACTGCAATAAGCATGTGATGAGTGGAGAGAGTGAAGAAATGTTTTTGCCTTTCACCATGAGGGAATATATACATATTCTTATTCCTAAAACAGCTATAAAGTGAAACATGTTACTGGAAATTAGAATTTTGCCCATTAACAAAATTATTATATTAGAGGAGTGATTTAAAAATTAGAATTTCATCGAGCTCTCAATCAAAAAAGAAAAAGGGAAATAAGAATTTCATCATACCTTCATCTTGAGGCACAATAGCAGTAGCAAATCTTTGTGTGCTCAAGCAACTCAGGGCTACAACCAAAACAAAGAGTGCATGTTTGAGGAAGAACATGTCTGGAACCCCCACAAAAGAATTCCAAGCTCTCTTTCGATCTGTCAGAGAATTCCCATATCTGTACTCTTTGTTTGTACATTAAATCAAGTTGGCTGCATGCAAAAGTAGAAGATGAAAAGTCAAATATCGTGAAATATTGAAAATGAATTTGCAAACATTAAATGAATTCGCACATATTCGTTGCCCGCCACTGACCTTTTATGGTTGTTGTTTTGTACTTCTCATGTTATTTTACTTTTTTGAGAGAGAGACATTTGTACTTACAAAATTACAAGTAGCCAGGCACGTACGGACAATTAGTCAGGCATAACCAATAATGTTCATGCGCCAATTTCCTTGACCATTTTGCATAATTGTCAAAGTTATTACTTTTGACTAGCCAAATTATTCGAGAAGAGATGGTGTGATATATATATATATATATATATATATATATATATATAACAAAGAGAGCTCTATACACATTAAATTTAATGTTCCTCACTTGTTATGTCATATCTAGTGACAGATGTTCTTCACTTGTTATGTCATATCCAGAGACGGATTCAGGGACGACAATGGCCCTGGTCCCCCCAAATTACAAGAAAAAAAAAGATTTGAAGGCAAAAAAAAAAAAAAAAAAAAAAGATTTTAGGGTAAAAAAATAATAATTTAAAGTATTTTTTGTCAATTGGTCCCTCTCCAAATTTTTTTTACCCTGGGTTTCCCCCCAAATTCAAAGCTGGCTTCGTCCTTGGTTATATCCTAAAGATTCAGAAGGGCTTCAAATGGATACTTGGGTTTTGGATGCTTCAAAGCCTCTAAGAGCATTATTATTAGTAATCTCACCAAATTTTACTCACTAAAATAGTTAAAAGTACTTTTTTTTTTTTTTTTTTTTTTTTCTATTTTAATTACTCACTTTTTTAAAACACCCCAGCAGCTTCACTATTTTAACTATCAACTTTCACTATTCCGTTTAAATATTCTTTTTCAAAGACTTTTTTTTTTTTAAACTATTTTTAAAGAAAAGGGAAAGAGAGAAATTTTGTATTATTTCTTATTCATTTGGTGAGTGAATAGTACTCACTATCTTTAATAAATACTATTCATTCACCAAACCAAAATCATTATTTTGGTGAAGCTGTTGGAGAGTGTTTTTTTTTGTAATTTTTAGTGATTCGACACACCAAAATAACAAAAAAAACTAGTCTAATGAGGCTGCAAAGAATGCTCTGATAAGGGAATGCTAGGGACTTGTAGGATTTACTGGGAGAAAAAGAAAAAGAAAAAGAAAGAAAAGAAGAAGATGCATTTCATTGTATCAATTTGGCATAATTAAATTAATTGGTCATAGTAATATGATCACAGCACGTCTCTTGGCTGTATTTGGACAACATAAGGTAGTTAGCCCTGCGCTTTTTGACCATAGAAATTGAGTGATGTCCTAGTCGCCGACAAACTGTGGAAAGCGACCAATTATGCCAAAACTGAAAGCATTGAGGTCCTACCTATCTGATTGAGTGGTAAGCTAATCATTCAAGAGAGTTTGAGGGTTATTGGAAGACCTAATTATTAACGGGCTTCAAAGGCCCATACATTGAAGAATTAAGCAAACTTCGACGAGCATCGGAACCCATGAGTTGTTGGGGTCCAAATGCCTATGACCCCACTAGTTGCCAAAGCCCAAGCATACCTTCACCTGGTGTAGCACGAGTAGTGATTAAGAGAACACTGACATGCATGAATAGTGTGCACGATAGTCCTTATATATTATAAAATATTATTTAAACAGTAAAAAAAAAAAATAATAATAATATACGAACACTGGCGTGCACATTGTTCATGCACGCCAGTTTTCTTTTAATCACTACTCGGTAGCACCTAGCTAGCAGTTGATTCCTCTCCTGCCACTACTAGCTTAACTAACCGTTTGTCCACGCCAAACAGCCCTTCCCAACAAACCTAGGAGAATGAATCTCCGCGTTAGTAACAACTTATTGGTGAGAATGGCCTATATAAAGAAAGTAAGGATATAATCATTTAGTTATGTAATTCTAATTCTAACTAAACTCTTCACTAACATGAGAGTCAGAGCGACTCTACCAGATTCCACTAATGAACCCTTCTAACCTTTTATTTTTCGATCTTTCACAGATATCCTCTCTAACAAGCGGCTTAAAGTCTCAGTAGTCATTGCAAAGTAATGCTATACATAGGACTCGTGTATCCGTCCGCTCGTCATTGCACCATCATAAATGATGGCAGAAATCTGTAGTAAAGGCATTTCATGCATTTCTAAGTTTAATTCCATACTTTAAAGAAAAAAGTGCATTTTTCAAAAAGAAAAATCTGACTATAATGCATTAACAGTCTCGGTAAAGCAGTCAAAAAGAAATTTCATAGAGACATACCTTAATTAACGTGGAAGCAACTCAAAGCCAAAAAAGATATATACTGTATATATTCTTACTTACTTAAACAATACAAAGATCGACTTTCAAGGGGCCCATGATGAGAGTCGTCGGAGACCCCGCTGGATTTGTTCTGCAGTTTTACCGTCTACTTTCATGTAAATATGGCGTCTTCCTGTTTAGTTGTTCTTGAATGAGGAAGTTATAAGAAATGGAAGTTTTTTCTCTGTAGAAAGCTACTATACGAGTAGAGCAGTTTTTTTTTTTTTCAATACATTGGGTAACTACCCATAAACCAAAAAAAAAAAAAAAAAAACTCCATTAATGATAACCAACTTTTTACTTGGAGCTTATATGGCTGCCCACACACTGACACTGCATGGGCATGGAATTGGATCCTAACAGGACCCTCTAGGGATAATAACTTCAATGTTTATAATACTTGGGATCTATTGAAAAATTATAAATAAGTAAATAAATAATAGAAGGGTGGTTCCACCACCTAATCTCACTGGTTTGGAGCGGCCAAACTATTCTCTTAGAGTATATGTTGACCGGTCGAACTACCCTATTGGCCAATGAATCGTTCAACCGCGCACAGGCTAACTAGAGGGAGTGGCTCGACACTTTCTATTTTTTTTTTCTTTTGTTTTTGTTTTAGTTATTTTATATATATATATATATATTACCCCTGAGTGTATCAATATGATTGGTGTTGAAGCAAGACTCGAATGTTTTCCATCAAATTATTCGATGGAAGTTGGGTTTACAGACCTATTTGTGTTTTTTGGCTTATCACATTGATTTTTCAATCGCTTTATAAATCTCATGAAGTTATTTGTAATTAAGTGAAACCACATACATTAATCTTTAGAGTGTTTAATAGAATTTGTTTGTTAATAATTTTGTTTTGAAAAGAAAGAGTAAAAACGGAAAATAAAAATCTTAACAAACAAATATTTAATTTAATTTTTCATTTCCTTTACTATATATAGTCATTTCAAATCCTATATTAGATAAGCAACACATATTATTTGTACAGTTTTCATCATATAACCCTCACTTTGACCCAATTAGGATAATGTTCTACTCACAAATCTTTGTTAATTAATTTCTATTTCTATGACATGTGTTTTTTTTTTTTTTTTTTTTTTTTTTTTTTTTTTTTAAAAATCAACGGTAGAGATAAGGTTTATCAAGAAAATACACGCCTGTAAAATCCCACACGTTCTTTCTCGTCGCATTTCCTTTCAAGGAAAGCTTGGTAATCTCCTAAATGGAATCCTCCGATCCCAACACTGAAGACGACGACGTTTACTTCGACGCCCTCGACGACTTCCCCTTCTACGACTGCCTCTCCTCCCTCACAGCCGAACCAGAACGCTACTCGTCCTCCTCAACTTTCTCCGCTCTCAATCCATCGCGGGAGACTCCTCCGGCTTCCACCCTCCGGCGCCGACCCTTCTCTCGCCGCATACTCTCCGGAAAGGTCTCCAACGACTCGAGCTTCGATTTGGGTTCGGATTCCACTCTCAGCTTCGAGATCCTCGCCGAACCCGATACGAAACCGCGTTTCCGGGAACGGAAATATGCGATTGATCGGAACGCAAACCAAAAGCCCGATCCCGAGTCGACTCAGGAGCGAGTCACCTTGGTGTCTCCAGCTCAGGGCTCTAATTCGACCATAACCACTGTAACCGATCTCCGAGTCGACGACAACTCGGCTGAGTCAGCCGCCGGACTCAGCGATCCCTCATTTAACTTGCTCGTGTT
Source organism: Corylus avellana (assembly GCF_965113065.1). Taxonomy (NCBI): domain Eukaryota; kingdom Viridiplantae; phylum Streptophyta; class Magnoliopsida; order Fagales; family Betulaceae; genus Corylus; species Corylus avellana. The sequence goes on along the minus strand of NC_142490.1, from coordinate 18,856,103 downwards.
CGTAGCCGGACTGGTAATCAAAGCAATCAACTTCCAAATCAACCTCTTCATCACCTTCACAACATTTCCTCTCCTCCTTCTCTACCACTCCTACGCGCTCATCACTAACCCCTTCCAAACGGTGCGTCGCGGCAGAGACCATCTAATCCAAAGACTCTCGAAGCTAGGGGACATTGTCCGCGAAAGCGCGAGCCCCTGGCTAAACGACTGGTCGCAGGAGCACAGTTGGGTCTTGAAGGTCGTATTGCGGTGCGCGTGGGGGTTGTTGTGGTCCATCTACGTTTGCGTCGTTTTGTGCGGTCTGTTGGTCTCGTCAGTCGCGGTTAGCAGCATTTTGATGAGGTATTTGGTGGAGGAGCCGATTCAGATAAAGGAGGTGTTGATTTTCGATTACACGAAGCACAGTCCGGTCACGTACGTGCCGGTTGCGTCGTGTGGTTGCGTTGGTTGTGGCAAGGATTGCGAGGAAAAGATTTCGGGGTTCAGGGTTGTACCTCCTGGTCACAGGTTGCAGGCCACGGTTTCGTTGACGTTGCCGGAGTCGGAGTACAACCGAAATCTCGGGGTATTTCAGGTACTTGATTGATTAATTGAGATTGAAAGTAATCTCCTTTTGTTTGTTTTCTTTCTTTTAGTTATGAAATTTGTAGATTTTGTTTGCGTAAGGAACTCACGCCGCACTGACAGAAATTGTTGTGGATTGGTCAAGTAAGGGGACAGCAACAACCTTGGTTCGGCAGTCAAAACATCCTCAAATCTGACTGCACCCAAATTGTGAACACCCTAAATTTAGGGATCTTAGGAAAGCTTATACAAATGGAACTTTTTCTAACGCTATGGGATGTAGTGGAGCCTGTTTCATCCTCTGCCCTGGCCATCAGTGAAGACTGTTGGCATCATAGGGTGCAGTTGGAGCCCTATTTGTCGCTAGAGCAAGAGCCTAAGATTAAGATGTTATTATATTCTTGAATTATTATAAATAGTCTGAAACTAATAACATCAAAAAGAATCATTGATGATAATAGTTTAAGAAGTTTGTATGAGATTGTGCCAGATTTACTTCCAATTGTGGCATTTGGATCTGGATGGTGTGAACTCTGTCCTTTGAAGAAAAGGAAAACAAAAAAGATTGAGAATGTTTAGAATGCTTTAACCTATCCCCATATGTATTTATACTGGTTACCATATTGGGAACTAGTTTAAGCTATGCTGTGCACTCTTGAAACCGAAAAGCGTTACAGGGTTGTTAAAGTTTGAGAGGAGGGAAGAATGCTATTTCTGCCTGGGATGTTTTTTATAACCACACACCCCCCCCCCCCCCCCCCCCCCTCCCCTTTTCCTTTGTATAGTTTGGCTGCAGAAATTATACTGTTTATATGATCTTAATTCAAGACTATTATTTGATTTTGTTTGGTGTCTCTAATATACTTATATGACGGATATTTGTATGACTTTCTTTAATGCTCTTTTGAAGATCAGAGTAGACTTCATCTCTGCTAGTGGTAAAACCCTTGCCAGTTCAAGCCATCCATGCATGTTACAGTTCAAAAGTGAGCCTGTCCGTCTTCTCCTGACTTTTCTTAAGATTGCTCCTCTTGTTGCTGGTTACGTATCAGAATCACAGACTCTGAATCTGAAGTTTAGAGGTTTCACTGAAGGAGATATGCCTACTGCCTGCTTAAAGGTTGTAATGGAACAACGGGCAGAGTACCGCCCTGGTGCTGGTATCCCTGAAATATATGAGGCATCTCTAATACTTGAGTCAGAACTTCCCCTATTTAAAAGAATCATATGGTATTGGAAGAAGACTATATTTATATGGATCAGCATGACATCATTTATGATGCAGTTGCTGTTTGCTCTAGTCTGTTGTAGACCTATTATTATTCCGAAAGCAAGGCCAAGGGAGGGTTCTGCTAGAAGTAGTGCTGCTCAAAACAGTCTCCCAGCACAAGGTTGAGAACGTGGCTTCTGCAGACTCGATGATAACTATGAAAAAAGGATTCTATGTCTGATAGTGGAGCTCAGGGTCTTTTAACAGATTCAATTACATTTGGTATGGCACCCTACCTTTGATTTTCACCATTTTTTAATTTTTTGAAACGGCTGTGTACATGTTGGAAAGAGAACTTAAATTGACATTTGTAAATCTCCCATACAGATTTTAGTTCTTTGGTTAGTTTTTAAATGAGCAATGTTGTGAAATATGATGCAATGAAGATAGAAGCACATAATGTTGTATTTAGTTTATTATGACTTAGAAAATAGTTTCAAACGGATGCAATTACAAATTTTCATTGTGAGGATATAAATTGGTGTAAAAGTTATTTGGAAATCTGAAAATAATTTATGAACATCTTTTTAGCAATGGGATTGACTATGCATCGAATGTGGCATGTGAGCTTTTTTTACCTTGGTCATCTACAGACTACAGGTAATTCTAAGACAATCTGTGGACTAAATTTTGTTTTTCTTTTTTCTTTTCTTTTTTTTTTTTTTTTTTTTTTTTAGGCGACACTATCATATGTAGTGGTGGTTATCGGTCATAACTGTCCGGTTTTGCCTATAACCTATTACTGACCGATAAGAATTTATTTTGAAAATTTTGGTTAAATCAGTAATCGGTTAAAATTGTTCGGTTAAATTGGTTTTCATGGACTTTCTGAGCACAAAGATTGTATGAGTGACGATTTCTTAGCACAAAGACCCACAGATTCAACCCATAAATCGTCAAATCAAACTAACGAAAGACTAGAGAGTACCTAATGAGTACCTAATGTGACGATTCGCCGCAATCTGCAGAGGGAGTTTAAGGTTAGGGGAAAAGAGGTATATATTTTGGTTTGGTTAGGGGAAAAGAGAGGTATATACATTGAAACCAAAACGAATTTGGCGCGGGGGGGGGGGGGGGGGTGGGGGGTGGGGGGAGAGAGGTATATATATTGAAACCAAAACGACATCGTTTTGGTTTCAATAAAAAAAATTAAGGACTACATTTATACTCCCGCTATCAGTTTCTTATCGGGTATATCAGTTTTTGATAAATAAATTTTAACAGACCAATTACCAACCGATAAGTTAATCGGTATAAAATTTTTAACTGATTACCGACCGATAACTATCGGTTCGGTCAAATTCGGTAGGCAGTTGGTAATCGGTAATCGATTAGTTTGCCCACCCCTAATCATATGTTTCTTTTTCATTGCATAGGTTTATAATAAAATGGTTTGTGAAAAAAAGTGGGCTTGGTCACCGTATTGGGGATTGCCCGAAAATGCAACATCAGACAAGCATGACAATTTCCAGCTTTAGAAGGGACTACTATGGATCATGTGGTTACAAGGGGGAGATATGATACTAACCAAACCTATTAGTATTCCGAAAGCAAGGCCAAGGTTAGGATTTTTTATGTCTGAAAGATGAGCTCAGGGTCCTCTAACAGATTCAATTACATTTGATATGGCACCCTAACATTGATTTTTCACCATTTTTTAGACGATAATGTACATGTTGTTTGATTGAATTTGAAGTAGTTTACATGTTAGAATACAACTTTATGGTCTTTTCAGTAAAGCAATTGGGATTGACTAGGCAATCGAATGTTGCATTTGAGCTTTTATCACCTTTGTTATCCACACACAATTTAGTTTTGTTGCGTGGCAAAGATTTAATTGGGCTAATTTACCAAAAACTCATGTTATTATATGGTACAGAGCTATTCAAACAATTTAATTTAAAATAATGATTAGGATTTTAAAAACGTCTCCACGTGCAGTTACCTTAAAAAATATATGGGATCTTAATCAATATTTTTGGATATTTTGACACTACTCAACTTTGCTATACTTTCTTGCCATTTTATGATTACACTGCCAGGGCATTGAAGCAAGATCAAGTTTTGCGTTACCAGTTCATAATTTTTTATTTGTTTTATTTTGTTAGAATTAGTGGCTCATATTAATTCCAGTGGAAGGCCAAGTAGAGGGGAGCGTAGTGAACATTGCGATAGCGACGTTCACGGAGCGAGAGTATTTTAGGGATTTCCTTAATGCATCCGTACAAGTAGGGTTTAGGGTTTTTCTATATATATGTTATGATATAACCCTGAATCAAAAAGAGAAAAATATAGCCGTCTCTCTGTGGACGTGGGCACATTGCCGAGCCACGTTAAATCTGTGTTTCGACTCTCTTTCTCAATCTCTTTCTCTTTTTGATTCTATATTGTTTATCAATTATTGTGCACAGTAACAACAATTGGTATCAGACCCTAATCCTACGATGGCTGGGGTTGGTACATCTTCTACGAAGTTCGATGTGATGAAGTTCGATGGATTCGGTAATTTCGGGTTATGGAAGAGACGTATCAAAGATTTGTTGGTGCAACAAGGGATGGTGAAGGCGCTATATGGGACGAAACCAGAAGGGATGGCGGACATAGATTAGAAGGAACTTGAGGGTAAAGCGGTGGCTGCTATTTGGCTTTGTTTAGGAGACGACGTGATGTATCACGTCATGGACGAAAAATCTCCGACGGCAGTTTTGATGAAACTGGAAAGTCAGTATATGTCAAAGTTGTTGTCGAACAAGCTTTATCTAAATTAGTAGTTGTACAGTTTGAAAATGGTGAAGGGCTCAGATCTGAGCCAACACATCAACGTATTCAATCAAGTAATAGGCAATTTGAAGAGGGTTGATGTAAAGTTCGAAGATAAAGACAAGGCGTTGATGCTATTGAATTCACTCACACCTTCTCCTACATATGAGAATCTGGTTACAATTCTAACATGGGGGAAGAAGTCCTTGGAGTTAGATGACGTTACAGAAGCCCTGTTGGCTTTTCATCAAAGGAAGAAAAACATTGATGATAATTCTTAAGGGAAAGTGCTAGGTGTAAAGGATAACTAAGAGTGTGGAACTAGTATTAATAAGGGTGATTCGAAAGGCAAGAATTCTCGGTCAAAGTCTAGGAGGAGGAAGGGCACATGAAGTGGGACTGTTCAGCCTGGAAGAAGAAAAAGGACAACGAGAATGAAGGTTCCTCAAAATCTGCGAATGTAGTGGAAGACAATTCAGACGATGCTTATGGTGATATGCTTTCTGTTGCATCTAATTCAGAGCATCCTATGGATTCTTGGATTCTGGACTCAGCATGTTCGTTTCACATGACGTCTAACAGAAATTGGTTTGACACCTACATGTTAGTTAATTATGGTATAGTGACTATGGATAATGGTGTACATTGCAAAATTACTGGTATAATATTAGAATTAAGATGTTTGATGGTGTGATTAGAACGTTATGTGATGCTTGACATGTATCAGATGTGAAAAATAATATGATTTCATTAGATACCTTAGACTCAAACGGTTATGGTTATAAGTCTGAAGGTGGAGTAATGAAGGTGACTAAGGGTGCAATGGTAGTGATGAAGGGGCAGAAAAGTTCAAAGAATATCTATAGGGGTGTCAAAACGTTCAAACTTAATTTTTGTAAATTCAGTGTTCTTGGGAAGTAGAATCGGGTATAATTCAAGACTGTCATACACAAGACATTGGGCATTCTGGACTATGTTCATTCTGATGTTTGGGAACCTGTGACGATAGCGTCATGAAGAGGACATATGTATTTCGTGATCTTTATTGATGATCTCTCCAGAAAGGTTTGGGTGTACTTCATGCGGCACAAATCAAAGACGTTTGCCAAGTTCAAGTTATGAAAAGCTGAAGTGGAGAACCAGACTGGAAAGAAGGTTAAGTTCCTCAGGACAGATAATGACACTGAGTACACAAACGACATGTTTAGAGAGTTTTGTGAGTAGCATAGTATAAAGAGACATTTCATAGAATGCAAGACACCACAGCAAAATGGTGTGGCAGAAAGGATGAATATGTCTATTGTAGAGAGAGCACGATGTCTCAGGTTGAATGCTGGACTTGCAAAGATTTTTTGGGCAGATGCAGTGAGTATGGCATGCTACTTGATCAACAGGTCACCGAGGGTAACACTAGATGGGAAAGTTGCAGAGGAGGTGTGGACAGGTAATGAGGTAGATTATTCTGGATTGAGAGTATTTGGTTGTCCAGCCTATGTGCACATACCTAGTGAAGAACGAACAAAGCTTGATCCAAAGTCTAGATAGCGTGTTTTTCTTGGATACGGGAAAGGGGTTAAGGGTCACAATTTTAGGATCCGAAGGCAAATGAGGCGGTGATTAATAGAGACATGGTATTTGATGAAAATTTCATATTGAAGAGTACTCAGGATGAAAAGCAGTAGGGGCCAAAAATCAGTAGCAGTGATAAGCAGGTGGTGCATGTGGAGTTAGAGACTCCTGTGCAGGAGAACACTTCTCAGGGTATAGATACCTCAACTTTAGGAGTTGAGCAGCATCACAGGATAGTCACAAACAGACCTAGACGCACTATCAAGCCACCAGTCAGTTACAGTTATAAAGACATGGTTTCCTATGCTCTTGTCATCAGCAGCGGAGATCCTACTACTTTTCAAGAGGCTGTCAATAGCCAAGAGAAGAGCAGATGGGTGGGTGCTATGGGGGAGGAAATTGAGTCCCTGTATAAGAACTAGATGTGGGATTTGGTGGAGCTTCTATAGAGGAAGAGGGCGATATGGTGTTAATGAGTGTTCAAGAAAAAGGAAGCAATATCAGAAAAAAGATGGGAAAAGTTCAGGGCTCGTCTAGTAGCAAAGGGTTATTCACAGCAGAAAGGGGTTAATTACGAGGAAATATTTTTCCCAGTGGTCAAACATACTCTCATCATAGCGGTATTGGCGTTGGTATGTGAAGACAGCTTTTTCTCCATAGTGATTTGGAGGAGCAAATTTACATGGAGCAACCAGAGGGGTTCTGTCAACCTGAACAGAAGCACTTAGTTTGTAAATTGAAGAAGTCACTTTATGGGCTGAAATAGTCTCCAAGGCATTGGTATAAGCGGTTTGACTCCTACATGATCAGAATTGGCTACAGGAGATGTGAGTATGACTGTTGTGTTTATACGAGGAGCCTTGATGATGGCTCTTTTGTTTTTCTGTTATTGTACGTGGATAGTATGCTTATTGCAGCAAAGAGTATAGTGGAGGTCAACAAGCTAAAGGTTTTGTGGAGTAAAAAATTTGACATGAACGATTTGGGCACAACCAAGAAAATTCTTGGGATGGAGATTCGGAAGGACAGAGATGCCAAGAGATTGTTGCTATCTTAGGCCGGATATGTTAAGAAGGTGTTGGAGAGGTTTAGCATGGAGAATATGAAACCAGTGAGTACACCTTTGGTGAATCATTTTGTTTGTCTACCTCACAGTGTCCAAAGACAGTTGAAGAAACAGAAGACATGTCTAAGATCCCATATGTCAGTGCAGTGGGGTGTCTGATGTATGCTATGGTATGTACCAGGCCAGATTTGGCTCATGTAGTCAGTGTGGTGAGCAAGTACATGACAAATCCGGGGAGACAGCATTGTGATGCAGTTAAATGAATTTTCAGATACTTGAAAGGTACTATGAACTACGGCATCACTTTTGTCAGACAGAAGAGTGAGTTGTCAGTTGTGGGACATGTGGATGCAGATTATGCAGAAGACTTGGATGATAGGAGGTCGACTACGGGTTATATGTTCACTCTTGTAGGAGGACTCATATGTTGGAAATCTATGATTTAGTTCACGGTTGCGATGTCCACAACTGAGGCAGAGTACATGACGGCAGCTGAGGCTGCAAAGGAAGCTTTGTGGTTTATAGGGGTAGTCAAGGGGCTGGGTATTCAGCAAGCTCCTTGACTAACGGTGTGTTTTGATTGGAGCTAACGGCCGTTAAAAAATCTTGACGGTAGAGATTTTATTGGCATTTCGATTGACCTAAGGAATAAATTTCCAAAAAAAAAAAAAAAAAATTTAAGGATTTTTAAATTTTGGAGGGTTAACTCAGGGATTTATTATACAATTACCATTTTTTTTTAATTATTATTATTTTTTTTTTACGTTTTCAACCTGTAGTTTTTTAAAAATACACTCTCAAACGATACACTTTTCGTGATTTTGTTTAAAATCGCACTTTTGGCCTACGAAATCACATGGTGAAATAGACTCTTAGTCTATAAATGCAGAAAAAATCCCAAGAGGTTGGCTCAAAGTGGTAAAGACCTTGGTCTTAGTGGCGTTCCCATCAGAACTAAGATACAAATCTCTTTGGGTGCAAACAATTTCTATTGGCCAACCCGCTAGAGAAGCTGGAGTATTACCCAATCCATGTGGAGATGGTACTTTGCACTAGTTCGAAGTTTACCCGAAAGGTGTGGATACATGAAATTGCCTTGCCTTGAAGGAGTTCCTCGTTATAAAAAAACGAATGTAAAAAAAAAAAAATGTAATGGAAACCAGTCATGCCTTGAGCAATGAATATACGACCAATTCAGATTTTAGTTATGCTCTAAAACTAAATTCTTGAGTCAACTTCCTTTAATCCATTAAAGATCTTATTAAAGATCTTACAATTGTATGTGTTAGCCATTTGGCCTGCCATTGAAACCTCAATTTTGAAGGCCTCCAGGACATGGTTATCACCTTGTGCCTGGAGGGATGGCTAGGATAGAGTTTTATCCTTCCACATTTTTTATATGAAGTGGCCAATCTTAAAACTTAAACCTACACACTTGTAATTGGCTGTCCAAGATTTAATCATTACACCAAACATATTATGGGAAAAATTTCTTGGGTTAAGAGGATCCAACCTAAATTAAGTCTATCAAGTATGTCCATAATCAAGTATCTTGGATTTAGTTCTCGTATACATGAAATCTGTTTTCTATAGTTTCTCTAAAAGAATCTGATATTTTATGTCAATTGAAATCCTAAAAAGACATGATTAGAGCTTGAATCTAGCCCATAACTAAAAAGTTAGTTACACATAATTAAGATAAAGACTAAAAATAAAAGGGAAAGAAGAAACTGAAAAGCTTCTGGAAGTAGCCTCCAATTCCTCTCTCCAAGCTTGTATATCTAATTGTGAGACTAGAGGTCTATTTATAGGCTTATGAAAACCCTAAAAAAATCGTAGGGTTAAAGTCCTAATTGAACTAGGATTAGGAAAACCTAATTTGGGGTGAAAAAGGAGTCTAGCTGCATGTCTTTCCGTATCTAGGCCGCCCGAATGCGCTCGATCGCACACCTGCGATCGATCTCTGGTGATGGGCACTTGAGCGCTAATGCGCTCGAGCCTAGGTGTAGTGCGCTCGATTGCACTACCCAAATACTTGTACTTGATCCAAAACTTTTAGCTTCTCAATTTTGTCCTTTAAGCCCAATACTTTTAGAATTGCTTCATTTTCTTCAAAAACCTATAAAAACACATAAAACACAAAAAGAAAATAAAATAGCAGAAAACAATAAGACTATGAAATTAACAAAATATAAATTAAGGGCTAAAATATAAATATTTTGGCACTTAACATCCATAATCAAGTATCTTGGATTTAGTTCTTGTATACATTAAATCTGTTTTCTATAGTTTCTCTAAAAGAATCTGATATTCTATGCCAATTGATGCTTATAGTAATACCTATTCTTCTTCTGATATTGCTTTAATCTTTAGCATCTGATGCTTATAGTTTGATAGCAGATATGTTAAAAAAGTGAAAAACAGAGACAAGATAGACAAACTTTCAGCAAGTGCATGTTGCTAAAATCACAGGTTAAAGAGAAAATTTAGGCGACAACAAGAAGCCAACAACATGTAGCTTTCTCGTGTCTGTAGGGTAGAGAAGCTTTGAATGTACCTATTATTAGTTAGACTTGCCTATCCATCCGGCCCTTCTCCTGGGATTACTTGATTGCAACCAACCTATCTCCTATATTATATACTAGTCTCCACCAACTTTAACCCTAAAGACTTAAGTGTTGGCTAAGTAGGAAAACCTTTGGTCTTTGTAGCATTTTTATCAGGTTTAAGATTCAAATACTTTTGGATGCAAATAATTTATTGGGGTTAGCCCGTGGATGAAGTCGGAATACTATCTTATCTGTGTAAAATTGGCATTTTACATGGATTCAAGGTTTACCCATAGGTGTGGGTACACAAAGTGGCCATACTTCAAAAATGTGTATTGACATAAAAAAAAAAAAAAAAAAAAAGTCTCAACTAACCTTTAAATAAGTCATTATTGAAAAAAAAAAAAAAATCAGAAGGTAATTAAAATTGCTACATTAGTTGTACTCCTTATAATCAAATTTCGTTAACTGACTTAACAAATTATGATAGCGTGAAACGTTATAGCCAATAAAATTGTGATACTTGTCCTATTTAAATCAATGTCACACTAATGAAATCTATTAAAATGTCACACTAACGGAATCTATTAAATTAGTGAAAGAAATTTGACTATATGAACTATTTTATTTTTGTGGCATAACTCAAGAATTTTTGAGTTCATTTTAATACTACATAAAGTTAATTGTAAATCAAGTAAGGAGTAATTTTGCATTGTTTCCTAATATTTAACTCCGGGCATTTATGGTCACACCCAAGTAGAATAGCCACAATTAATCTCTCCGACCTACCCTTTTTGAATAAAGAAAAAAAATCTCCGGACAACCTCCTTTAAATGCTCAAATCACATAGAGTGGTCGATAAAAGGAAAATGACCATCTTGCCCGTCTTCTCTGTTATTGACGTTTGACTGAAAGCTCATCTAGGTGGAGGTGGTGGTTGAAAAGCACTCGAAAGACTAGTTTTGGCTTCTTGTTAGTTGTAACCAATAATTCTGTTACTTCCCTAACTTTACAAGCTCTATAAAAACAAAACAGAAGAAATTTTTTTAAAAAAGAAAAAGAAAAAAAGCAAACATCTTTGAGTTGGTTCATAAAACAGACATTAATATATAAGTTTTATTTTTTATATTTATTTTTGACAAATTTTTCAACTAAACGAGGAAATATTAAACTAACATATATTCTTAAAATATGTAATTTTACGTACATTTTTAATAAAATTAATAAAACATTACTAAAAAAAAAATGATATTTGTCATTAAAGCATGCAATTTGATTCTTATATACAATGCATGTGAAGCACATGATTTATCTTGGATATTTTTTTAAAAAATAAAAAATAAAATGTGATCAAAAGTTGATTGACAGTACCACATCAACAAAATGAGATAAAAATATAGAATATAGCATTTTGTATCAATTTAATAGACTAAATGATAAAATTTTCTTCAACCCAATTTCATGGAAAACTATGTCCATTTAGCAATGAGTAGGTAATTTTTAACAAGGCAAATGGGTGGCCAACTTTTCTTGTAATGGAAGCAATAAGCCATATGCATGATGCATCTGTCTATTTTCATTCCCTCTCCTTGTTTGATCAACTGCTCAACTGATTAATCTATGTGATCATTATGATGTGTGATTGGAAACATAACGGGGACAGCACGTTTGAATAGTCCCCAAATATGGGGATGTAATTAACAGGTATTTTGCCCCTTCTTCACGGCACAAGTCATGGGATTTTGCCCTTTTGAATTTGTGGAATTAGGACTTCTCTATTGTTTTGTCAAATGAGAAGATAAAGTAAATCAATTCATGTAGCTTCTACATATGCATGCCGTCATTGATAGTTTGAAAAGCGGAGGAGTTTCTAAACGGAAAAAAAATGGGAATGAAAGAAACGGCTAAGTTGACTAATTCTCTCTTTTTAGCAGTCAAACGGTAGGATTTAAGAAATATTGACAATATATATTAACAAATTAAATAGCATGATTCATAAGTTTTTCAATTGAGGACGATCTTTAATTTATAGAGGTTTTAACAAGTCAAGTTTGAGCAAGTAGTGTTTGCTCGGCCATTTTGTTTATCTAATCTGGACCTATGCAAAATACTTCTTCTAAATGGACCAGGTTAAACTCCAACTTTCCAAGCGAGCGTGACTTCAATAAATTGTTTTCACCAAAATTCTTACCATAAGGTTGATCACGAGATTGGTTGTACCAACTCTTTTTTTTTTTTTTTTTTTTTAATTGATGAAATCCTTTGTGCATTTAAGAACAGGATTCATGTGATTAAGATAAGCGTTATCAAATGGCTTTTTTTATTTTTATTTTTATTTTTATTTTTATCTTTATCCAGTTGAGAATTAATGCAGAAAGATTTATCCTTATCTACTTGAGAATTATCAATGGCTGCTTTCTTTCTATATGCATGCAGCGTTTCCTCGTGTCATCTCTTAATGTCCTCTCCCTCACGTAGTCACGTGTTACGTGCACGGCTTATCCCTTTTTTCTTCTTTGATATCATTTACGTAGATATTCGTGTAACGCCAAGGAAACACAAGTTTCTTCCAAATTGTCCTTTAATTTCACTTTTTACGTCATAATTTGTACAAATCTTTCCATTTTTTAATTCAATCCTATCCATTCGTTTGTCGATCACATTAGGAAAGAACTTATTGTAAGCCGCTTTCAAATGTGAATGTATGCAATTCAGATGGGAAGAACTTGTAAATGTATCTAAATTACTTTCAATTCAAACATGGTTTTGGTACACAATCTATGTTCTCAATTTCAATTAAAACATAGTCTTCGGCTAAAAAATGTCTTAAGAAACGGCAGATGTTATAAAAGCTTTCAACGAGACAATGCTTACCTCGACGGGATACAAATATCTAAATTTGATATATTAATTGGATATCCGTTTGTCTTTGGAGTATGTTGTCACATGCAATTTTTTTTCAAGGGACCAAGATTTCTTTCGAACTTTGTCTAACACCAACTATAACAATGAAGCAAACTTTCATTTATAAGGTTTGTTGAAATATAGAGATTATGGAGATTACATTTGATAACGCACAATGTGAGTTCCTCCTTACACTTTCTACACTCTATGTAGCACATCCTTCGTAACAATCACCAAACAACTACAAAAAATATGGGGAGAACCCTTTTCTTTTCTATCTGTTATATATATATAAAAACATAAAGAAATATCATTATGCATTTTTCTAGCTTTCTTCCCGTATACTCAGCTGATATGCTATACTCAATCCACCTTTAGATAAATTTTAACTAAAAATGAAAAATAATTTAATGGTGAATTGAACATATCACGTATGTCAGTTGAGTATACTAAAAGAATGCTGAAAGAATGCAAAATAACAATTCTTATACATATATGCATATAGTTAGATAGAATTGTTATTTCTTGAGTTGCCACTTCTTGCCAATTTTAGAAAAGAGCCGCTCTTGGTGATCTCACGCAAAGGCTTGTCTGTGAACCTGATAAAATTGTACACCCATGCACCGGATATAGCCCCAAGGGTCGGTGCCAAAATGTACACCCATAGGCTATTGTATTTGCTATGTGCTATTGCAGGCCCCAAGCTTCTTGCTGGATTCATTGATGCTCCTGAAATTGGCCTGACAAATAGCAGTTCACATAACACTTATCACCTCAGCCACCAAAAAATGGACAATCACACAACCATTAAATTGTGGATTGCTACGTGATAGTCATGTAAGAGCTTGTAGTAAAAGTTATAGTATTCAAAGCATTATTCTTAAAATATGTACCAAACATGAATGAGTAAACCTATTTAATAGATTGTTATACAACTGTCATATAATTTAATAATGTGGCAATAAAAATCAACTATATGATTTTTAGTTGATTTCCGCTGCTACACCATCTACTAAATAACATTACTCAACATGAATATATATAATCAAAAGTGGTGTCAATATAATTAGCGATGATGTGAACATATAATTTGTGTAATATATTATAATTAATCAGATTAGATTAAGCTATTACCCTGCAAACATCACGTTAAGTAGGACCGTAGACCCAACAGCAAGACCAGCAAGCTCTCCAATCTGCAAAGACATTTGAAAGGTGTAAAAGAATATTCATCTGTAATTGTCAGCATGGATAAGCTTAAAAATTATTTTATTATCATAACTAAACACGTTTGGATTTATATACTAAGCAGATTGCTTGATATCATAAGATTCTGGACACAATAGGTCAATGAGATAGGAGAACTAATCAGCCAACCACATTGGATAATTATATATTCTTGTGCAATTACTTTAATTGGAAAATTTTAATATTTATTAAACGATTTACTTCACCACTTTTGAGATAAATGATTAATGATTTACAATTATATAAGAGCACGAGAAAATAAAAATTGTTTTTCTCTATAAATGACAAAAAAAGCTCATGATCCTTGACAGTTCTTGACCCAATTGAAGCTGTGAGACGTTGAGTTCAAATCTTAACTCAATATTTCACTGATATTAGAGTAGAGATTCTGAATTAAAACTTAATTCTATATTTTACCACTCATTTCAGCATTTCATGTGTTAAACCTGACTAATATGATTAAGGGCATATTTGAGTGTGCGTTTGAAAAGCCTAAAAGTGCGTTTAACATTCAAAAAGTTCGTTTGAAAAAAAAAAAAAAAAAAAAAGTGACCGTTTGATAAAAAAAATTGAAAGCATTTTTAAGGGTTCAAAAAGTTTAAAAATGGCAAAAACACACATTTTTAGGCTTAAAAATTTTACTTCTCAAACACAATCTCAAATTCGTTTGAAGAGTTTAAAAATGCGTTTAACATTTAAAAAGTCCGTTTGAAGAAAAAAGTAACTGTTTGATAAAAAAGATTGAAAACATTTTTAAGGGTTTAAAAAGTCTAAAAATGGCAAAAACACTTTTTTTTAGACTTAAAAGTTTTACTTTTTAAACATAATCTCAAATATGCTCCTCTCTAAACATTTTTGGAAGATGGGGTGATTTAACAAAATTAAACGAAGATAAGGGCGAAGAACTAACAGCTCTGTTGTCGGTGGCAACGCCGGATATGACAAACATGAGGTAGAATGTGATAATGAACTCAAGCACAAAAGACTGCATGTTAGACCCCGCCGGCATTGTTCCGGCGAACTGGTCATCGTGCCCGGTGAATAGCAACCGAAGGGTGCCGCTCGCCAGTGTTGACCCGAGGACTTGAGCCAATATAAAAGCTGGCACCTGCAAAATATAATTTGACAAAAGGGCAAAAAAGTAAAAAAAAATAGAAGTTTAAAACAGAGAGACAAAGTTGATGGAAATCCAATGTGCATTGGTTGGTGGGAAAAGACATATGGATCATGGGTTTTTGTCATAGCTTGAAAATTCACCATTAAATTATAGAATTCAAGAAGTTTCTATGAAAGGAAGAAAGTTTCTCTGGTGTGGCTTACCTGCTTCCATGGAAATCTCTTGCAAGTGGCAAAGGCAAAGGTGACCGCAGGATTAAAATGGGCGCCGGAGATGTGGCCAAGAGAGTAAACCAGCACCATCACAGCAAGTCCCCAAACTATTGATATTCCCGGCGAAGTCACCACCTTTTCATTGTTCAAATTCACCACCACCGACCCACAACCGGCAAATATCAAGAAGTATGTGCCCAACACCTCTGCAACCAACTGTCATCAACAACAAAAAATTTCCCTTTTTCATGTTAAATTGGGTTAGATAATAAGATTTGTAATGAATCAAAAGAAGAAAAAAAAAATCAAATAAGTTGGTGATCATGAGAATAAGAATAAGTAGATTCACCTTCTGCAAAAAAGGTACAGAGAAACAGCAGCCTCCTCCATGGTTGGGTTTGGGTGCAGAGGAGGAAGGAATATTGTGATTGGCCTCACATTCTTTAACATTCAAGACTACAGCAGCTTGGTTTCCAGGAATTTGTCCATTCTCTGCCATGGCTATTGGCACAAAAAAACAGAGGAGGTGAAAGAGCAGAGGAGAGGAAGGAGATTGCTCTGCTTTGGTAAAAACCCCAGCTGAACAACTCCAATTTATTGGTAGGAAAAAGACCAAAAAGAATAGAGAGAGAGAGAGAGAGAGAGAGAATGGACTTTTTGTGATCAGAGAGAGACGACCAAATTTTTTTCACATTTAAAATAAATATAAAACAGCATAGTAAATATCGTTGAAAATTGATGCATTGATGGCTGCTTCAATCACTCACAGGAAATGACACATTCGATTTCGATTCTAAAATTAACGGGTTAATTATATTTGAGGGTATTATTATTTTTTTATTTTTTAAATAGATAAAATTATTAATTAAATATAACTAACTAGATAAGATTTAGTTTCATTAAAGTTTGGGTTCTTAAGTTAGTAGAATAGTAATAAATAACTATTAAAAATATTTAAAAAAACATGTATTTCTAATGTGTAAAACAACATTTGGTATTTGTTAGAGTGAATTTAACTTTTGAAGATAATTTCTTCCATGAAATGAATGCAGAAGGAGAAGGGACATGAATGCCTTATAAAAGTCTAAAAAAAATACTAAAAATAGATTCTGCTTGTAGGGGCAAGGGGCACCCATGAGTTGTTACTGTTACTCTAATGCGATCAATCTTAGTTGAGGACTTGAGTAATAACATCTCTCTAATTATATTTTATCAACTGCAAAAGAGATAAAAATAGATAATTTATTTCTTCTCGAATGTGATAGCTACTCAAAAAGTAATTTCTCCACTCTATTTTTTTTATTTTTTATTTTTTCAATACAAACTCAAGCAAGATTCTTTATTGCATTCTTTATTCTATATATATATATATATATATACACCTTTTTTATTTTCTTTTCTGAAGATAAAAAACAGTGAGAATGCTTGAGGGATTAAAATCTTATCTCAAAAATAAATTCTGGAAATCTTTCAGAGAGATCAAAATCTTTGCACCAATGAGGATCGGGAACACTCAGGTAATGTTATAGGCTTTAAAGTTTTTCACTTACTTACTGGGAAGAGCATGTTGAAGAAGGCAATTTTGAAACTTTTCCCTAAAGGCTTTCTGTTGCATGAGGGGACATAATTTCGGCATTTTTCCTAAGAACTAGTTGACCTGCCAATTTGAAACAAACCCAACTTGAAATTAAAGGGTTAGGATTGAGAAATTTGACATGTTTCATCAAATTGGGCGAGTTAAGATTGATCTACCTAATCTTATATTCATGTTTCGACTCGAAACCGACAAGCAACATAATGACAGACAATTTTTACATGATCCGCAAACCCAATACAAATTTAGACGGTTAAGGTTGAGATATTTGACCCATTTAATTAAATTGGTCGGGTTTTGGTTAAGCCATATAGTCTTATACACAGCTTCGACATGACCGACACGCGAACACAAATTATTACCCCTACTAAAAGGCATATTTTCACTGTCATGAAGTTATGCTTCAAAAGATTACCAAAATGTCATATTTTCATATTGGTAGAGTAATTTTAAATACTACATTACATTATATCCATATTTTCTTGGACTCATATAATAGTGTTTATTCACTTCTAATTTTTTTTTTTTTTGGTAAAGTCCACTTAACCTCCTCAAACTACTACTCCAATGACAATCTACCCCCCAAATTATCAATTACGGCAATTTACTACCAAACTACCAAAACAATGACAATGTACTCTCCCAATGCTAGCAAAATAACGAAATTAACTTTATAAAATTTTCAATAAGACAAAACTATCCTTAAAATTTTGAAAAAATAAAATAAAATATAGTATTTTTATTATTATTTTAGTAAGGGTAATTTTGTCATTTTTTTAAAATTGGGTTTACATTGTTATTGTTTTGGTAGTTTGAAAGGGTAAATTGTAGCAATTGATAGTTTGAGAATAGATTGTCATTAGGGTGATAGTTTGAAGGGATTAAATAGATTTTACACATTTTTTTTTTAAAAAAAAAAGTTGGTTCAAAGTATTTACAACATGTGCTACCATCTTTATCTTTATCTTTCTTCTTTTTTTATTTATTTATTTATTTATTTATTTTTAAACAATATAAGTTAGGAAAGCTGCACAAAAGCATGTGTTTTAGTATCACTTGCTAAAAGTAAACAACTCACGGTTTGTTAACAAAGGAAATTATTTTTCACGATTTCGAGCAGGAATATTTGTTGTTTATCGATCGGAAAATCATTTTTTATTGACTTATATTTCTCATTTATTGAAAATTTTATTATAAAACAGAACTTGGAGTTCACATTTTGTCTCATTGAGAGAAGAAATTAGGTGCAAAACACTATGAATAGCCCCACTTTTGTTTTGTTTTGTTTTGTTTTGTTTTTTTTCTTTTAAGGTGAAACTCTCTAAGCTAGGCTCCCAATTTTGTTTGGGTAAACTTTGAACATACAATCCCTCCGTCTATAAGAGTGACAGATTTTCTAATAGTGACCAAACGAGACGACTATTGAGCTAACCCTAGCGGGCATTATGGATAACTTTTGTTTACAAGATTAAATCCAAACGAAAAAGATGGGCATAAAAGTCGATAACCACATACATGTTTAATTAATCAAATAGGAGGAAACTACTATAAAAAGGTATTTTCTAGTAATGTAAAATGAACAAAATTAAGAATATTCAACCCGAACCATGGGGTTACTGAAAAACCTAAGGATTCCAGCCAGTAGGACAACTTAGTTGAATCTTGTTGATGCATAGTTTTCCGAGGATGGACGTGACACAATCTCTAGGATGTATCGCTCTGAGGATGCGTCAGGCTTGCACACAAGAACAAACAATAGGATTAGAGTCCTCGGTGGTCTCCCTGCGGGGATACACTGATGCCTAAGTTAGTGATTTGAGAGAGGGCAAAAGATGTAAGCTACAAGAAAGCCAAGATAGCAAGAGTTGCGATTACCTTAGCACTGATACGTGACTTGTATTTATAGGCACAAAAGAGTTTGACCTCCCACACGTCTCAGAGCCTTATCCCTTGATATCTGTTGTGCAGGTATTGAAGAGAGGGATGGTTTGTTAGCTATTCCATGATCCTAGTAACCTAAGATCACGGGATGGTTGTTACAGCTTCCGTGTGACGCTAGGTTAGGGTGTCCGAGTGGGACTCAGTCACATATATCAGCTTAGATGCTAACAACTGATATACATCCTAATTTGATATGGATGATTCAAATGTTGGATAATATGAATATATCTCCATGGTAGAATGACGAATTTGTCCTTCGGCCTTTGACTATTTTGGCTCGTGAGTTGTGTCTCAGACTAGGAGCCCGAGACCTCCAACCGAGGGCTTGGCGACTCCGCACATTAGTGGTCTGGGCTTAGGGCTCGTTGGGCCTTATGAAGTTGATCCATGACCTAACAGTTACCCCCCAATTTCCTGGTTTGGATGACTATAGAAATTTTTGTGTTCTTTAGGAATGGATCGGTTTTCCGATGGCCAACTCCTGATTGCAGTGTGTCTGAGGCTTCCGAGGGGGAAACCCTAATTCCGGACTTGGGTTTTGGCGGGATTTTTCCCGCTAATTCTTTGCTGAGACGTTTGATATACCCGAGGATTAGTCGATTCACCTACTTGTCGATTCGAATGGCTGAGAACGCTTCCACATGTTGGCATCAGTATGGTCGTCTTTTTGGCTACCGCGCGTCATCATTAGCAGGCGATAGGACGCGTTTGCCACGACATTTAATGCGCGCGTTTCTGAGGCGTCGTCTAGGGTTCCAAGGCGCCAATGTCTTTTCACCTTCTCAGACCCCTTCATCTTCTCAAGCACACTATAAAAAGGAGTTTGCTCCTCTCCCTTTCATTTTCTGTTTTCTGGTTTCATGAAACACCATTGTTGCTTACGAAAGCTTTGCAACTCTCTCGACCCCCCAACTGGCTTGCTTCCATTTTGATTTCTTCTCTCAATACTTCTTTCTAAGAGTAGTGTTTTTCAGGGTTTCAGTCAATCGAACCCTTCCTCTCCCTTCTTGTGAGCAATTCATTCATCCTGACAGTCCAGTACTCAAGTACTTGGATTTGTTACTGCCATTCATCGAAACTGCAGTTGACCGCCTTCGTTTGTCTGTTACCCATTTCCTGATCCTTAGCCTTCATCCTCATATTCCTTAGTCATTATATCCCGAGTTTCTATATTTTATGGGTGACGGAGGAGGCTTGAACTCGGACTGTGGGAGCTCTTATCCCGACATGTGGAAGGCTGCCTTGCCATCAAAGTATGAGAGGCGAGTCAGGCTGGACTGCTACATACTGAAGTCGGTGATACTTAGGTTTGACGATGAACGAAAAGGCACCATAGTGAGCGTTGAGGAGCACGAAGTCTGCCTGTATGAGGAGATGTTCCGTGTAAGCCTCAGGCTACCCTTCCCGAGGCTCATTCAGGATTTATCGAGCCGTTTAAATGTGGCTCCTTGTTAGATTGTCCCCAATGCTTGGAGGATTTTCTTTAGTTGTGTAGTTTTGTGGCTGACAGCTTTGGAGGAAGAGAATTTCGTACCTACCAGGGAATTTTTGTTGGCATACAGGTTCACTAGGAACCCTAATACTGATGCGCTTTACAACTTCCAATCCTGATGAGGTAAATCAGAAAAGTTTGAGAAAACTCTTACCAGCAACCGAGCATGGAAGAAAAAATTCTTCTTTGCTCGTGGACAATGCGAGTTTTCCCCTTCGGAGAAGGTGGGAGGCCCGAGGGTTCCTCGGAAAACCAATTTTCCAATGGATGATGCTGGTCTTGAGCCAGTGTTGTCTTTAGAGGAGCATACTCGGGTGAACACGGTTACGACCTGGGCCCGAAACCATGAGAGTGCTACTTTATTCAAGACCTTGGTCACTACGGCCAGGTTGAGCCATTATCTATACTCTCCTAGGTCCGATCTTGACAAATTGAAGAGACCGAGAGAGGTGGCGCCTGAGGTTGCGCAAAAGCAGAGTGCCCAGAAAGGTATGGCGTCTGAGGCCAACTCCTGCTACGGAGGGTGCGGTGCCTGAGGCCACGAAGAGACTCCGCTTGGATGGGGTTCAATCTGTAGTAAGGCCGATTAAGAGGGATGTGAAGACGACGCCTATGAAGAAGATAGGCAAGTGTTTGGCAGGTGAGCCCTTGAAGACTCCTACTCTAAGGCTCGTTGATGAGCCTGAGGAAGCTGAACAGCTGATGCTCGAGAAGGCTGAGGTGGCCAAACTGACAGGGCCCCAAAATCCTGTTGTGGCGGGTAAACAAAGGGTTGCCCAGGGCCTAAAGCCTGTCATTCGTCCGGCTAGTGCATATCGCTGGCCCATCTTCTCGGCTCCCCTTTCGGTAGTCCCTTTAACCGAGCCCGTCGATGTTCCGACTCCTGTAATCGCTGTGGATTCGTTACTTTGATCCACTTGAGTCCAAGCAGCAACGGCATCTTGGAAAAGGTTGCAATGGAGGCATACTCGGACTCCTCGGTGGGGAATAAGGACGAGAGGCCTGAGCCTATGGCTGCTGAGGTGGAGGCTGTTGATGTGGCTCCTATCGCCATGTCGGTAAGACCCTTGGTTGCTGAAGCACATAATCAGGTGCAGGCCGATCCTGGCACGCAAGCGCCTGGTCCAAATGGTTCTCGAGCTGTGACTGTTCTTGTCGCTCAGGAATTTGAAGCTCGTGATGACACTGCTTTGAGCGAGTCTAGGGTGCAACCCCCCGGCGTTGAGTGGTCGGTAGGGTACCCTCTCACCAAGCTTGGGAGTGACCTCACAGGGAATCCTTTCTCTGCTCTGGTGGGTCTGATTCCCCATGATCAGTTGACTGGACAGTGTGATCATACCGCCTGAGGCATGGTTGAGGCCTTCCTCTACTACCAGCTTGTTGTAAGTGTTATTTTTCCTTTCTAACTGTTTTGCAGCGCTTTGTATATTCTAACTCTTCTTTGTTTCAGAGCATGATGAGGTCATTGTTCCTGTACTGCGACTTCATGAAAGTTATGCACAACTTGGCGCGAGGGTCCGACACCTTGAAAGTTAAATTCGCGGAGTTGGAGCGAAATTTTTTGGAGTCTGAGGCCGAGAATGTGAGGCTGAGGGGAGTTATTTCTCAGCAAGATATGGAATTGCTGGGTGTTGGCCAACAACAGTCTCTAATTCAAACCGAAGCTGTCAAGGCCGAAGCTACTCTGGTTGTAGCGGATAAGAAACTCTCGGATCTGTCCGCTGAGGTGGAGGCTCTTCGGGCTGATAACGGTCGGCTCCAAGAAGAAAACTCAATAATAAAAGAGGACCAAAACCAGCTTGAGGAGAGACTTGTTGAGGTTTTGAGACAGGTCAGAGAGGCTCAAGCCGAGAGGGATGTCCAGAGAGCGGTGACTGAGGATGCCTGCTCAACTTGGGCGGTGGTTGAGGAAATGAGGAAATTTAACAGAGATAAGTTCAGGAAGGCTAAGCTTCAGCTGCGGGAAGCCGATGACCAAGCTTGCAAATACAAAAAGCAATTGTCGTATGCCTCCTGGACGCATGATAATGCTTAGTTGGATGGGATTGCTTTCGGCTTCGAGACCTTTCGAGCTTGGGCCCAGGATCCTTCCTGTTCTGTGGACCTCAATACGGTGGAGGCCGATGATCTTCCTTTTATTGATGAGGCCCAGGAACAGATCATCTCGCTCAGGCAGGAGCAAATGCCCGATGCCAAGGGGATCTTTGAGTTTGGCTATATACCCAAGGATGAAGACCAGCCCTTGGACAATTGTCAAGCCGCGGAGCCCCCAGGTCCTACTGATGCACCTGCTGCTGTTGAGGCCCCTGAGCCAGCTGACCCAAAGGGGGAGTAATTGTAAATTTCATCAGTTGTATATCTTAGACATTAATGAAAGACTGTTTCTTTACTCTTTTACTTCTTTGCAATAAATAATTGTTCATACAATCTTATTCTTATATGCAATTAGTAGCTTAAAGAACGGTCATCATCTTTTAACCAGACTTAGGTTTTTGATGTTTGCTTTGTAACCGTGTTTTAAGGCAACTCACTATTGAGATCCTTGATTTCTTCAACTCCCCTTGGAAACTTGTTCGAGGGTCTAGTTGAGAGGATTTCCTTTAAATCTCCTCGAAATACCTGTCCGAGGGGTTAGCTACGAAGATGAGGTATAGTATGTTTCCTTTACCTTCGAAAACCTGTCTGGGAGGTTAGTTTAAGAGGATGAGTTAAGAGGTGTTGTCCTTGACTGTTTCCTCTAACTACCTTTGGAAACCTGTCCGAGAAGTGAGTTAAGAGGTGTTTAGCCTCTTCGACTGTGTCCTCTAACTACCTTCGAAAACCTGTCCGAGAGGTGTGTTAAGACGTGAGTTATAGTCTCTTCGACTGTATTCTCTAACTACCTTCAGAAACCTGCCCGAGAGGTGTGTTAAGAGGTGAGTTATAGTCTCCTCGACTGTGTCCTCTAACTACCTTCAGAAACTTGTCCGAGAGGTGTGTTAAGAGGTGAGTTATAGTCTCTTCGACTATATCCTCTAACTACCTTCGAAAACATATCTGAGAGGTGTTTAGTTGAGACTTTTGGAATACTTCGAATGTTGTAATTTCAGGAGACTTTTATTTGATGAAACAAGACATAAAAGAAAAGAAACAAATAACAATAAATTTCCTTTACCAAACTACAACTTAGACAAAATACTTTTTAAGATGCTCAGCGTTCCATGGCCTGTGGAGTGGCTTTCTTTCGAGGTCCTCGAGGTAGTATGCTCCCGCTCTTTGGCAATCGATCACCTTGTAAGGTCCTTCCCAATTAGGAGCTAACTTGCCCTCCGTTGGATCTTTGGTGGCAATGGTGACTTTTCGCAAGACCAAATCTCCAACTTTGAAGCTTCGACGTTTGACCTTCTTGTTGAAATACCGGGCTACTCTTTCTTGGTACGCTGACATGGATACTTGGGCTTGATTTCCTTTCTCCTGTAACAGATATAGATGCAGCTGTAAGCCTTCGTTATTATTCTCAGGTAGGTATGGCAAAACAGGTACTTGACACGACCCGATTACGATGCGCGGGTACCCATTACACGATTAGCCTATACACAGACACGACCCGTTTAGCTAAATGGGTAATCGGGTTTGACACGATTATGACACGAAAATAGCTAGGTAACCCGACACGACCCGTTTTACCCGTTTAAAATAACCGGGTCTAATCGGGTAGACACGACTCGACACAACCCGTTAAAACCCTAAACTCTAAATTTTTTTTTTTTCTAAAAAAAAAAATTGTAATAATAATACATCAATACAGTCAATGCAAAAAATTGAGTTCCAAGATATTAAAGGCTTTAATAAAGGATAAGAAAAAAAAAATGGAAAGTGACCGTAATTGTACTCCAAAAGAAATTACTATACTCATGATTTCACCTAAACTTAAAACAAGCAAGCATATTTTTATTAAAATAATTTTTAGTATAAAGAAATTTAATTTTGCTCAAATTACATTCCACTAAAAAGAATTATGTATATTTCAATACAAAATATGATATCTGTTGAAATTAAATGTCTCATAACAGAGATGAATTTTGCAAATCATTTGAAAAAAAAAAATTAAGGGTAAAAAGCAAGAAGAATGTTTTTAAATTAAAATCATTTAATTAAATATTTAAATATAAAAAAGGCCCTACCCAAGACTTGAGAGAGCAAGCAGAGAGTGAGAGAGGCAGAGCCTAGAGGCGCGGTTTAGGACCTTTAGGTTTACTGAGTGAGTGCCTCTGCCTTATCCTTTAGAGAAAGAAAGAAAAAAAAAAAAAAAAAAAAAAAAAAAAAAAAAGAAAGAAAGAAAAACACCGGGTCTAGCGGGTCGACCCGCCAGACCCGCACAGTAATCGTGTCTTGCGGGTCGACTCACCAGACATGAAATTACCGGGTCTTAATCGGGTAAACCCAATTACGACCTGAACCCGATAAGCCTAAACCCAATACCTGTTTTTTCGTGTTGTGTTCATGTCGGGTTCGCGGGTCGTGTCAAATTGCCAGTCCTATTCTCAGGCTAAAAAGTTTCAACTCGGAAGTTGCCCGAGCCCACCTCGGTAGGTATAACTGCCTCGGTTCCGAAGGCCAGAGCATAGGGAGTCTCCTTGGTTGGAGTTCTTCTCGTAGTCCGATAAGCCCATAGAACCTCTGGAAGATCTTCCGCCCAATCTCCTTTTCGATCACCAAGTTTCTTCTTCAAAAGTTTGAAAATTGACTTGTTAGTGATTTCAACTTGCCCGTTTGCCTGGGGATGCCCAGAGGATGAGAAGTAATTCCTTATATGAAGTTTGACACACCATTCTCTAAATGAATTGTAGTCGAATTGCTTTCGTTGTATGTGACAAATGCGTGTAGAATGCCATATTGGCAGATGACATTCTTTTATAAAACTTTCTTTATGCTCTTAGCCGTTATATTCACTAGGGCTTCCACTTCTACCCACTTTGTGAAATAATCCACAGCTACTACTACAAACCGAACACCCTCATTTCCATGAGGTAGTGGTCCTACTATATCTACCCCCCATTGCATGGTGAGGAGACTGAGCTTAACTCCTTCGGGGGTGCTTGGTAATGTTAGCGAAACGTTGGCATTTGTCGCAATTTCTGACCATCTTTATCGAGTCCCTGGTCATGTTAGGCCAATAGAAGCCTACTCGAACTGCCTTATGTGCCAACATCCTTGTGCCTGAATGACTTTTACAAATACTTTCGTAAATCTCACGAAGTATATAATTACCTTCTTCCTTGGAAACACACTTTAGAAGTAGTAACATGAAACCTCGTTTGTATAAGGTTCCATTTACCATGGTAAATCTAACAGCTTTTTTCCTTACCTGGATCGCCGACTTCTTTCATGATGGGAGAATTCCTCTCTCCAGATATTTCACTACTTCCTTTTGCCAATCCGGTATCGCCTCTGTTGTTGAGACCGAGACTACCTCGATTATGGTAGGTCAGGATAGAGTTTGGATTATCTCTTCAGATTTTCCCATAGATTCCTCTGTCGATGCTATCCGAGCAAGATGGTCTGCTCTTTCATTTTCTTCCCTTGGAATTTTTACAACTATAATAATGAAGCAAACTTTGGACCAAGTTTTCTTTCAAATTTTGTCTAATTCCAACTGTAACAATGAAGCAAACTTTCATTTATAAGGTTTGTTGAAATATAGAGATTATGGAGATTACATTTGATAGCACACAATGTGAGTTCCTCCTTACACTTTCTAAACCCTATGTAGCACATCCTACGTAACAATCACCAAACAACTACAAAAAAATATGGAGAGAACCCTTTTCTTTTCTATCTGTTTTATATATATAAAAATATGAAGAAATATTATTAGGCATTTTTCTAGCTTTCTTCCCGTATACTCAGCTGATATGCCATACTCAATCCACCTTTAGATAAATCTTAACTAAAAAGGAAAAAGAATTTAATGGTGAATTGAACATGTCACGTATATCAGTTGAGTATACTAAAAAAATGCTGAAAGAATGCAAAATAACAATTCTTATACATATATGTATATAGTTAGATAAAATTGTTATTTCTTGAGTTGCCACTTCTTGACAATCTTAGAGAAGAGCCACTCTTGGTGATCTCACGCAACGGCAACGGCTTGTTCGTGAACCTGATAAAATTGTACACCCATGCACCAGATATAGCCCCAAGGGTCGGTGCCAAAATGTACACCCATATGCTATTGTATTTGCTATGTGCTATTGCAGGCCCCAAGCTTCTTGCTGGATTCATTGATGCTCCTGAAATTGGCCTGACAAATAGCATTTCACGTAACACTTATCACCTCAACCGCCAAAAAATGAACGATCACACAACCATTAAATTGTGGATTGCTACGTGACAGTCATGTAAGAGCTTGTAGTAGAAGTTATAGTATTTGAAACATTATTCTTAAAATATGTACCAAACATGAATGAGTAAAGCTATTTAATAGACTATTATACGACTGTCATACAATTTAATAATGTGGCAATAAAAATCAACTATATGATTTTCAGTTGATTTCCGCTGCTATGCCATCTACTAAATAGCATTACTTAACATGAATATATATAATAAAAAGTGGTGTCAATATAATTAGTGATGATGTGAACATATAATTTGTGTAATATGTTGTAATTAATCAGATTAGATTAAGCTTTTACCGTGCAAACATCACGTTAAGTAGGACCGTAGACCCAACAGCAAGACCAGCAAGCTCTCCAATCTGCAAAGACAATATATATTTGAAAGGTGTAAAGGAATATTCATCCGTAATTGTCAGCATGCATAAGCTTAAAAATTATTTTAATATCATAACTAAACACGTTTGGATTTATATACTAAGCAGGTTGCTTGATATCATAAGATTCTGGACACAATAGATCAATGAGAGAGGAGAAGTAATCAGCCAACCACATTGGATAATTATATATTCTTGTGCAATTACTTTAATTAGAAAATTTTGTTAGAATATTAATTAAATGATTTATTTCACCACTTTTAAGATACATGACTAATGATTTAACATTTTATCAGATCACGATAAAATAAAAGTTGTTTTTCTCTATAAATGACAAAAAAGCTCATGATCCTGACAGTTCTTGACCCAACTGAAGCTGTAAGACCCTGAGTTCAAACCCTAACTCGATATTTCACTAATATTAGAGTAGAGATTCTAAATTTAAATCCTAATTCTATATTTTACCACTCATTTTAGCTTTTCATGTGTTAAACCTGATTAATATGATTAAGGGCATGTTTGAGTGTGCGTTTGAAGAGCCTAAAAGTGCATTTAACACTTAAAAAGTCGGTTAGAGGAAAAAAGTAACCGTTTGATAAAAAAAATTGAAAGCATTTTTAAGGGTTCAAAAAGTTTAAAAATGGCAAAAACCAATTTTTTAGACTTCAAAGTTTTACTTCTCAAACACAATCTCAAATATACTCTAAATTTACATCTAAACATTTTTGGAATAACCAGTAATTTAACAAAATTAAACCAAGTTAAGGGCGAAGAACTAACAGCTCTGTTGTCGGTGGTAACGCCGGATATGACAAGCATGAGGTAGAATGTGATAATGAACTCAAGCACAAAAGACTGCATGTTAGACCCCGCCGGCATTGTTCCGGCGAACTGGTCATCGTGCCCGGTGAATAGCAACCGAAGGGTGCCGCTCGCCAGTGTTGACCCGAGGACTTGAGCCAATATAAAAGCTGGCACCTGCAAAATATAATTTGACAAAAGGGCAAAAAAAAAAAAAAAAATTGAAGTTTAAAACAGAGAGACAAAGTTGATGGGAATCCAACATGCATTGGTTGGTGGGAAAAGACATATGGATCATGGGTTTTTGTCATAGCTTGAAAATTCACCATTAAATTACAGAATTCAAGAAGTTTCTATGAAAGGAAGAAATTTCTCTGGTGTGGCTTACCTGCTTCCATGGAAATCTCTTGCAAGTGGCAAAGGCAATGGTGACCGCAGGATTAAAATGGGCGCCGGAGATGTGGCCAAGAGAGTAAACCAGCACCATCACAGCAAGTCCCCAAACTATTGATATTCCCGGCGCAGTCACCACCTTTTCATTGTTCAAATTCACCACCACCGACCCACAACCGGCAAATATCAAGAAGTATGTGCCCAACACCTCTGCAACCAACTGTCATCAACGACAAAAATTTCCCTTTTTTCATGTTAAATTGGGTTTGTAATGAATCAAAAGAAGAAAAAAGGAATCAAATAAGTTGGTGATCATGAGCATAAGAATAAGTAGATGCACCATCTGCAAAAAAGGTACAGAGAAACAGCAGCCTCCTCCATGGTTGGTTTTGGGGGCAGAGGAGGAAGGAATATTGTGATTGGCCTCACATTTTTTAACATTCAAGACGATAGCAGCTTGGTTTCCAGGAATTTCTCCATTCTCTGCCATGGCTATTGATACAAAAAAACAGAGGAGGTGAAAGAGCAGAGGAGAGGAAGGAGATTGCTCTGCTTTGGTAAAAACCCCAGCTAAACAACTCCAATTTATAGGTACGAAAAAGACCAAAAAGAATGGAGAGAGAAACAGAGAGACAGAGAGAGAATGGAATTTTTGTAATCAGAGAGAGACGACCAAATTTTTTTCACATTTAAAATAAATATAAAACAGAATAGTAAATATCGTTGAAAATTGATGTTTAGAGGATGTGAACAGAGAAATGCATTGATGGCTGCTTCAGTCACTTACGGGAAATGACACAAATTCAATTTCAAAATGAAAGGGAAGAGTATCCGTTTAATTATATTTAAAGTGTATTATTGGTTTTTTATTTTTTGAAGGGACAAAAATATTCTTCCAATATAATTAACTAGATAAAATTTAGTTCCATCAAAGTCAGGATTTCTACGTTAGTAGAATAGTAATAAATGACTATTAAAAATGTTTAGAGTAATGTTAGTGACCATCTTTTTATCCTTTTAAAGTTAATGTGGCTTTCAAAATTACCATTAGATCAAAATTTAAGTATAATTCATCTAAAATTTTATGATAATTTTATAGGCTTTAAAGTTTTTCACTCACTTACTGGGAAGAGCATGTTGAAGAAGGCAATTTTGAAACTTTTCCCTAAAGGCTTTCTTTTGCGCAAGGGTACATAATTTTGGCATTTTTCCTAAGAACTAGTTCGACCCACCAATTTGAAATGAACCCAACTAGAAATTAAAGGGTTAGGGTTGAGGAATTTGACTTGTTTAATTAAATTTGGCGAGTTAAGATTGATTTATCTAATTTTATACTAATGCTTCGACTCAAATCTGACAAGTAACATAATGACAGACAATTTTTACATGATCCGCGAACACAATACAAATTTAGAGGGTTAAGGTTGAGAGGTTTAACTCGTTTAATTAAATTGGTCGAGTTATGGTTGAGCCATATAGTCTTATACACAGCTTCAACATGAATCGAACTCGACACGTGAACACAAATTATTACCCCTACTAAAAGGCATATTTTCACTGTCATGAAGTTATGCTTCAAAAGATTACCAAAATGTCATATTTTCATATTGGTAGAGTAATTTTAAATGCTACATTACATTATATCCATATTTTCTTGGGCTAATAGAATAGTGTTTATTCACTTCTAATTTTGTTTTTGTTTTGTTTTGTTTTTTTTTTTTTTTGTAAAGTCCACTTAACGTCTTAACCTCATCAAACTACCACCCCAATGACAATCTATCCCACAAACTATCAATTACGACAATTTACCCACAAACTACCAAAACAATGACAATGTACTCTCCCAATGCTTGCAAAATGACGAAATTAACCCTATACAATTTTCAATAAGACAAAAATACCCTTAAATTTTGAAAAAAAAAATAGTATTTTTATTTTTATTTTTATTTTAGTGAGGGTAATTTTGTCATTTTTTTTAAAATTGGGTTTACATTGTTATTGTTTTGGTAGTTTGGAGGGTAAATTGTAGCAATTGATAATTTGAGAATAGATTGTCATTAGGATGATAGTTTGAGAGGATTAAATGGACTTTACTTTAATTTATTTATTTTTTAACTTTTTTAAACAATATAAGTTAGGAAAGCTGCACAAAAGCATGTGTTTTAGTATCACTTGCTAAAAGTAAACAACTCACGGTTTGTTAACAAAGGAAATTATTTTTCACGATTTGTTGTTTATCGGAAAATCATTTTTATTGACTTGTATTTCTTATTTATTGAAAATTTTATTATAAAACAGAACTTGGAGTTCACATTTTGTCTCATTGGAGTCCCCTCTCCCCCCCCACCCCCCCCCCCCCCACATATTTTTTTTTTTTTTAATAATGTGAAACTCTATAAGCTAGGCTGCCAGTTTTATTCGGGTAAACTTTGAATATACGATCCCTCCGTCTATAAGAGTGACCGATTTTCTAATAGTGACCAAACGAGACGACTATTGAGCTAACCCTAGCGGGCATTATGGATAACTTTTGTTTACAAGATTAAACCCAAGTAAAAAAGATGGGCATAAAAGTCTATAACCACATACATGTTTAATTAATCAAATAGGAGGAAACTACTATAAAAAGGTATTTTCTAGTAATGTAAAACGAACAAAATTAAGAATATTCAACCCGAACCATTGGGTTACTGAAAAACCTAAGGATTCCAGCCAGTAGGACAACTTAGTTGAATCTGTAGTTATATTTGTTACTGGTTTGAAAAAGTCTCTTTATTTTTTCAAGAACAAAAATAAACATTTCTTAAAATATTTTGCAAACAATTCACTTTTCAGAACACCAACTGCTTCTCTAAAACCAAACAAAACTTACTCTTTAGAAAAATTTCACACACCCACTACAAAAAAAATGGTATGTTTTTGACGTGGCAAACAGTAACCCATCTTTTGTCACGTCAATAATTATTAATGTAACAAAAGTGACACGTCAATAATTATTTTATTGACGTGTTGAATGTACCATGTCAATATTTAGTGACGTGTCGCATTCCACACGTCAAGAAATAGCAACATGTCAAATATTGCCACGTTGCTAAATTTAAATTCAATTTAATTTTTAAAAATTATATTTAAATAATTTAATATAGTGACGTGGTAAACTATCACACGTCAATAAATATTAATGTGTCAAAATGACATGTCAATAATTATTGACGTGTTAAAATGACACGTCAATAATTATTGACATGTCAAAATAGCATGTCAATAAATATTGACGTGTTAATGTAACACGTCAATAAATTATTGACGTGCCATTCCGCCACGTCAGTAAATATTAACATGTCATTTTGACACGTCAATATTTATTGACGTGTTAAAATGATGTGTCAATATTTATTGACGTGTCAAAATGACGCGTCAATACTTATTGACGTGCCATTGTTTCACACGTTAAAAAATAATAATAAAAAGTATGTATTTTTTTAAAAAAGAAATTAATGATTAATAAAAATTAATAACAAAATAATGATTAACTATTAATAACAATTAATAACAAAAATTTGATAAAAAAAAGTTTTAATAAAAATTAACGATTAATAGCAATTAATAACAAAAATTTGATAAAAAAAGTTTTAATAAAAATTAACGATTAATAACAAATGGACATGCAGAAACTCCCTCCAAACCGGTATGGAGGAAATATTTTCCAACTCATATAAAATAGTACCAAGTGTTTATAAACATTTAAAAGACACATTAAATTTAATCTAGATTTCCTCCATACCGGTTTGGAGAAAATTCATGTCCATAACAATTAATAATTAATAACAAAATTTAATTGCTATGTGTATAATGATTATTGTAATTAATTTTATTGTTTCCGTAATATATATATATTAAAACCCATTAAAATGTTATAAAAATCATAAAATTTAATGTGTTTGAATTATAGGCTTATAATTTATATATATTAAGGCATTTCACAATATACGAAAACTTCACATGCATTGATTATTTTTACTTAGAAATTAATCCTACTTGTTTAATTAGACCTTTCATATATATATATATATATATATATATATAGCTAGCTAGGGTACGTATATATATTAGTTGAAATAATTAGTGAACTCCGAACCTATCTAGCTAGCTATAGATGTTAAGTATATACATATTATAGGGTAAATATACCTTTCATGGACTATCAAAAAATCAAGTGATATAAGAGGCACTTTTTATTTATTTCTTTTTAAAAATTAAATAGTTAATTAGTAGCTAGCTAGGTTTTATAAAACTTAACTACCAATTAAATAATTAACTACTTACCATATATAATTAGACGTGTTTTAATTATTGTAATTACTATAATTAAAAACCAGTATAATTATGGTAAGTTAACTAAATAATTAACTTACCGTAATTATAGTAGCTTACCATAATTAATTAGCTAGGTTAAAAACATATATAGCTATTTATGGTAATTAAGTTAGGTAATTATTTTAATTAATCAGCCATTTTTTGACATGCCACATGTGGCACGTCAGCCCTTTTCTGAAGTGCTACATGTGGCATGTCAGAAATTCTTGATGTGCTACATGTGGCTGGCACGTCAGGAATTCTTGACGTGCCACATGTTGACACGTCAATAATTTAGATTTGGCCACGGATCCCCATGCCAGCTCATTTTCTTTCCTTTTCTCTCTTCTTTCTTCCTCCTCCTGCGCGCAGCTCGCACAACTCCTCCCTTCTCAATGATTTTTTCACCGCCGGCCACCCATTCCTCTGCCGTCACCGCGCATATCCCCCGCTCCATCTCACAGTATTCACTTACTCACTCACTCTCTCACCCGCTCCGGCTAGCTCGCTCTCTCTCTCTAACGGCCAGACGCTGTTCGTCCTCGTCGTCGCTATCTTCATCTCCAGTGGTTCCCCGGCCTCAATTTCTCCATCTCCGGTTGCAGCTTCTCCGCCGATTGGGTATGTATATATACGGTTTATATGTTTTAAATTTATTTATGTGTTTATTTATTTATTTATGATTTATTTATGATAATTTGGATGCAAATATATGTTTTTTTTTTTTTTTTTTGACATGTCCGCACAAAAAGGGGGAGAGGGATTCAAACTAGGTATGCAAATATATGTTTTTTAAATTTATTTTATTTATGATAATTTGCACTGGATGTTATGTAGACAGACTAATTCCATATTGGTGCATATATACACAAGTTGGATCGGATAATTAATAATTCCTGCATCTATCAACAAAATCATTAATGCTATACATAATATTTGCTAAAGTCAACAAAAACCAAATGCGACAAGGTTTATATACCTAATTGCAATTGTAAACCAGGCCAATGAGTTGATTTATTCCAAAAGCCTTGATTACCCAAATTATTAGCTTATTGACTGGTTCAATTCCCCCTCGTTTTTGGTTGAATACTTCGTTTATAGGGGTTTTTAGATATGAATGCAGCGTCTTCAAGCCTAGAATATGGCAGTTGTTACCTCCACATGCCAAGATTAATCTCTACATATTATAATTCAAATTCGCCTGAGTTTTCTGTAATATTGCAAAGACATTAATCAATTAATTCAAATGAGAAGCCACCAACTTCATCAATTATTTGCCACATGCATGAGAAACCTGGCAGAAACTTTTGATGGTGATTGCCAATTAACATTTCCTTTGGTGATTACTGCTTCTCACGAAGATGAAGACATTTGGGGATAATATATCATAAATTTTTAACATTTTAGTCTCACATTCAGAAAGTCAATAATCCACATAATAGATTATAAATTTCTTCATGGCTTCTTAAACTAATTTTCTCTTAATCTTGTTTTATTTATGTATGATTGATTTATTTTTCTTGTTTTATTTATTCCAAAAGCCTTGATTACCCAAATTATTAGCTTATTGATTGGTTCAATTCCCCCTCGTTTTTGGTTGAATACTTCGTTTATAGGGGTTTTTAGATATGAATGCAGCATCTTCAAGCCTAGAATATGGCAGTTGTTACCTCCACATGCCAAGATTAATCTCTACATAGAAAAATTCAACTTGGCCTAAGTTTTCTATAATATTGCAAAGACATTAATCAATTAATTTAAATGAGAAGCCACCAACTTCATCAAATATTTGCCACATGCATGAGAAACCTGGCAGAAACTTTTGATGGTGATTGCCAATTAACATTTCCTTTGGTGATTACTGCTTGTCACAAAGATAAAGACATTTGGGCATAATATATCAATAAATTTTTAACATTTTAGTCTCACATTCAGAAAGTCAATAATCCACATAATAGATTATAAATTTCCTCATGGCTTCTTAGACTAATTTTCTCTTAATCTTGTTTTATTTATGTATGATTGATTTATTTTTCTTGTTTTATTCATTCCAAAAGCCTTGATTACCCAAATTATTAGCTTATTGACCCGTTCAATTCCCCCTCGTTTTTGGTTGAATACTTCGTTTATAGGGGTTTCTAGATAGGAATGTAGCATCTTCAAGCCTAGAATATGGTTAGGGCTGGCAATTTTAACACGACCCGCGAATGCGACACGAATACGATACGAAAAAACAGGTATTGAATTTGGCCTTATCGGGTTCAGGTCTTAATCGGGTCTACCCGTTTAAGACCCTGTTAATTTCGTGTTTGGTGGGTCTACCCGGCGGGTTGACCCGCCAGACCTGGTTACTGTTTGGGTCTAGCGAGTACTAACCGGGTCTAATAGGTACCCACCAGACCCGTTAAAAAAAAAAAAAAAAAAAGTCAAAAAATGAGCATATTTGTAGTGTTTCACAATTCATATCTTTGATTACATAGGATAGATCATGGATCCTTCAAGACTTCAAGTGGATAACACCGGGCATAATGGCCCATGGGAACCTAATTTGTAATGAATCTAATGATGATGTAGTTTTGATTTTCGTTTCTTTTTTCTTTATTATTTTGTTTTTGTTAGTTTTTTTTTCTCATCTTTTTCTTTATTGCTATGATGAAAATGTCGTGGAAAATCTAATTTGATCCATATTCATTTCATATACACACCATTATATATATATATATATATATATATATATATATATATATATATATATATATATATATATATGTGTGTGTGTGTGTGTGTGTGTGTGTGTGTGTGAATTTTAATATAAACAGTAAAACAAAGAACATATAGACCGATCATCATAGCAAAGGAATCTCCTTAAAGAGAAACTAAAATCGTTATTCCATTACATAGAATTGTGGAAATGGACTATCTAATATTTTAATATGTATAGAGTTAAAAATTGCTAATTTTGTGAATGTTTTTATTACCAATTGTATTGGTATTCATGTATTATTATTACAAATTATTTTTAAAAAAGAAAATTTAGGGTTTAGGGTTTTTAGCGGGTCGGGTCGGGTCGGGCCAGGCCGCGTTACCTGTTAAGCGAACAAGTCGTGTTGAGTCATGTCTACCCGATATGACTCGGTTATTGTAAACGGGTCATGTCGGGTTACTCGGCTATTTCCGTGTCATAATTGTGTCAGACCTTGTTACACGTTTAGCTAAACGAGTCGTGTTTATGTATAGGCTAATCGTGTAACGGGTACCCGCGGGTCGTGTTGGGTACCTATTTTGCCAGCCTTATAGTAGTTGTTACCTCCACATGCCAAGATTAAACTCTACATAGAAAAATTCAAATTGGCGTGAGTTTTCTGTAATATTGCAAAGACATTAATCAATTAATTCAAATGAGAAGCCACCCACTTCATCAATTATTTGCCACATTCATGAGAAACCTGGTAGAAACTTTTGATGGTGATTGCCAATTAACATTTCCTTTGGTGATTACTGCTTCTCACAAAGATGACGACATTTGGGGATAATATATCAATAAATTTTTAACATTTTAGTCTCACATTCAGAAAGTCAATAATCCACATAATAGATTATAAATTTCCTCATGGCTTCTTAGACTAATTTTCTCTTAATCTTGTTTTATTTATGTATGATTGATTTATTTTTCTTGAAAGGGAAATTACTTTTACTTGAATATCAATGATGACACTTATTAAAGAAAAAATGATAATAATTATGAGTCTCACCAAAGGGGGAAGGAAAAATAATGGGCCAGCATTTTCAACAGGCCAATGGCCATCACTGGCCTAAATGGCAGAAAAGAAATGGACAGCCCTTCTCAGTGCAGCTGTGACCTTTTTATATGTGATTTCATATCCATCCTCGACCTTTACTGGGGGAATTGTTTGTTTGAAGTTTTTCTCCTTAAGAAACTGCAATCATTTTGACAAAGAAATGATCATATTGGAGTAAATAATTTCTGATTATTAGATATGTCATGATATTATGAATTTTAAAGCTGCTAGATTATTCTTATTCAGAAGTTGGAGTGCAATGTCATCACCTACTAATGCCAAAGAATTTCATTTAAGCTAGATTTATTGTATTTAGGGTTCTCATAACGAACCTAGGTAGATGTTATAGAAAAACCTTATAAAATAACCTAGTTAGAATTATTTTGTTTAGGGTCTCCACCAAAAATGCATTTAAATTTGGATTGAGTATTTTATTTTCTTTTTGGTTTTCCAAGATTAATTAGATTAGGCAAATGTTAAAAATACACACTTTGGTACTATCCCATATATAACAAATGCATATCCATGAATACTGGATATATTTGTTAATTAAATAACTAACCTAGTTTTCTTTTATTTAGGGTCCCCATATATAACAAATGCATATATATTCATAAATATTTATTATATTTGTTAATTAATTGAGAGTTACATTTTCACATAAAAATTATAAACCTATATTTTTTATGTGATGGAAATTAGGTTTATATATATGCATGTGCTTGAAATTAAGTTTATATTTTTTAAGTCTTATATATTTGTTCCTAATGTACATAGAGAAAAAATGGACAAGAGTTGGATGACAAAGTCTAGGGGTACGAGGGAATACAGAGACGAGTGTAGATTGTTCGTGGAGTTTGCAGTTAGTAACTGTAGAACCCCTGATGGATTCATCTATTGCCCTTGTAAGATTTGTCGAAATAATCGGCGCCACCGACCAGATTTCGTATTCGACCACTTGACAGGGAGTAAAGGAATAATGCCGAAATACACACTCTGGTACTATCACGGTGAAAAGCATGTACAGGGTCCTGGTACAGGCTCTAATTCGAATCGCCCGGCCATAGATGCGAGTGCAAGCGCAAATCAGGGTTGAGACATGCACGCAATGTTGCGTGATTTATCTGGCATGTACGAAGTTAGAGAAGAGAATTATGAACCTCAGGTCGTGGTGCAAGGAGGTGAAGAAATTGTGAACAAAGAAGCCGCTGAAGGTAACGCACTAAAGTATTACGACCTTCTTAAAAAGGCAGAGAAACCACTTCATACTGGTACCAAACATAGCAAACTAAGTGCAACTGTATACCTGTACAACTTGAAGTGCATTGGTGGACTTAGTAACGCGATATTCTCGTCTTTACTTGAGTTCATCAATCAGTTATTGCCTACGAGTGATGAAACTTTGCCAGTTAATACATATGAGGCGAAAAAAGTTTCTACGAGACATGGGACTCGGGTATGAGAAGATTTCGGCGTGTCGTAATGACTGTATGTTATTTTGGAAGGGCAATAAGGAGTAGGATTCATATACCGTTTGTGGAAAATCTAAATGGAAGGATGTAATTCATTTACATGAGGATGGTCAACCCATATCGTTGAGCAAGAAACGTCCGGTGAATGTGTTGCGGTGGTTTCCACTTATACCACGACTACAGAGGATGTTTATGTCAAAGCATACTGCACCTTATATGAGGTGGCATGTAGAAGGCCGCACTAAGGACGGCGTATTGAGGCATCTGACCGACTGTGAAGCATGCAAGTCATTCGACAATTTTCATTCGGAGTTTTCAGCGGACAGTAGCAATGTAAGGCTTGGACTAATCTTGGATAGATTTAATCCATCTGGGAACATCAGCACATCCCACAGCATTTGGCTTGTAATGCATGTGTCGTACAACTTGCCTCCTTGGATGTGCATCAAACATACGTCTTTCATACTATCCCTAATTATCCCGGGTCCAAGCTCACCTGAAATGGATATAAATGTCTACCTTCAACCCTTAGTTGAGGAATTACAGGAACTATGGAATGTAGGGGTGCGCACATATGACGTCTCTCAAAGAAAAATAATTTTGTGTTGTAAGTGCAGTTGATATGGACAATTAATGACTTTCTAGCATACGCAGATTTGTTTGGATGCTCTACTAGGGGTGAGAAGGCATCTCCTTGCTGTATGCAC
Source organism: Corylus avellana (assembly GCF_965113065.1). Lineage (NCBI taxonomy): Eukaryota > Viridiplantae > Streptophyta > Magnoliopsida > Fagales > Betulaceae > Corylus > Corylus avellana. The sequence continues at coordinate 18,817,531 of NC_142490.1, read as the reverse complement.
TCGACAAGGTCCAAATTGGTTAAAATATGGCCATAAATGCTGTTTTATGGGGCACATGCGATACTTGCTCATGGATCATCCGTGGAGGCGGAACAAAAGAACATTTGACGGCAACCAAGAACTATAATGTGCCATTAATGTGTCAAGTGGAGATGAAATCCTGAGATAATTAGAAGAGATGGTGATAAAGAAAGAGGAAAGAAGTGGAAGACAAATACTGATAGTGTGGATGAAGAAAAGTATTTTCCTTAGGTTGCCGTGTTGGAAAGATAATTTATTACAGTACAACCTTAATGTCATGCACATAGCGAAAAACGTGATGGACAACATACTTGGTACAATATTGGACATTCCAGGGAAAACGAATGACAACCTCCAAGCTTGCACAGACTTGCCAGAAATGGGTTTGAGATGTACACTTCATCCCTACATTGGCGATAATGGTAAAACCTATATGCGACAAGCTTCCCACACGATGTCCAAGGATGATAAAACATATTTTTTGAAAGTGTTCCAAAATGTAAGGGTGCCCGACGGATATGCCTCGAACATTTCTCGTTGTGTACGACTGAAGGACCGTACGATATTGGGGTTAAAGAGTCATGATAGTAACGTACCAATGCAACAGCTTCTACCTATTGCATTGCGTAGATCACTTCCAGTCAACGTCGTTAGACCTCTTATTGAGATGTCTGCAATTTTTAGGGGCCTATGTTCAACAACATTGACACAAGAGGATATTGATCGACTGCAAGGTGACGTCTGTATCACGTTGTGCAAGATGGAATAGGTATTCTCCCTTGGCTTTTTTACCAGCATGGTTCATGTGGTCGTGCATCTTGTCCGTGAATGTCGACTCGATGGACCGGTACAGTATAGGTGAATGTATCCGAGAGAGAGGGAAAATTTGTTTATGGATATTCGTGATTTTTATTTTTCACTCCAATACAAGACAGTTACTAACTGAACTGATTGACTGATCGATGTTCATATTTAGGGGCCTTGGAGTATTCAAATCTAATGTGAGCAACAAAGCGGCTCCTGAGGGCTGCATTGCGGAGGGTTACATAGCAACTGAGTTGATAACATTTTGTTTGAAATATTTAAATAACGCACCAACATTTCACAATAGGATACAAATAAATCCGGATGGTTCAAAGGGACATGGAACACGAGTCGGACTCGACCAAATCACATTGATACTGATTCACAGGTATATTATGTTTAATTCGGACGAGTTCCTTCAATTGCGGACGTAAGTCGAGGTCCCTCACTGGCATATGTATGTTCAATCAACTTGTACCATTAGATTTGAATTATAATGAAACTAATTTCGAATTGTAGAATGCACATGGATACGCATAGACGATCATGCAATAAGAGGCGAACAAAAGAATATCAATTGGAAACCCAACATTATGAGTTGTTCTGCGAGTGGTACCGTAACTACATAAGACTAATGTGATGTTTAACAAAAGAACTGTCGGAGTATATTTGCTTTTGGTTCAAATCAAATAAAGAAACTAACCTCACGTTTTCTATTGTACGTAATATATTCGCAGGTCGATCGATTGGACGATTTATGCAGGAAGGAACTTGGTGACAAATTGGTAATGCATTGCAGAGGTCCGAGGGAGTCAGCAGTCAGATACAATAGATATGTGGTTAATGGCAGACTGTTTCGCACTATTGCATATGATGCTGGAAAGAGGACTCAGAATAGTGGGGTGTGTGTGCCGACTGTTGATGGTGAAACGTACTACGGGATGTTAAGAGAAGTACTTAAGATTGAGTACTACAATAGGACTAAGTACGTTATGTTCAAGTGTGATTAGGTGGACAACACGAGAGACAAGGGGTACAAGGTGGACGAGTATGGCATAATACTTGTCAACTTCAAAAACCTTGTCCACACGAGAGAGCTGATTACTGATGAGCCGTATATGCTAGCTTCACAAGTTGACAAGGTATTTTACGTACAAGATGATAGGGACCTAGATTGGGTTTGCGCTGTAAGGACTAAACCTAGAAACATATCCAACGTTGGTCAAGGTGAAGGGCCTCATGATGCATGTGCCAACTACCACGAATGTGAGCTGCTCCTATTGACCAATAATATTGATCATGATCTACAGGATCATATCGAATACATCAGAGCTTAGATCCAAAACCCGACTTAGATCCAAACCAAACGTATGTGATTGAATAAAAGTATATTGATTGGTAGTTGTTCACTACACAATACATCAACACAATTAATTAATTAATTAATTTGTGCATTGGGTAAAATCTGGTACATATCTTATTTTTAATATATGAGTCATTTTACATATGGTAGCGAATATTTCATACATTGTATACGTAATTAATTAGGTGCGTGCTATTTTTCACAGGTTGCCATGAGTACTAGGGGGAAGACACGAGGACTGAGGCCCTCGTCTTCAATGTGGCAGTCTATGTCGCATGGGTCTCTATCGAACCACCATGATGATAGCGAGCAACAAGACGTTGCTCAGCTTATGTGGCAACAGGACGGGTGTCGACTATTACTTTCAGGTGATGTGGAAGGGGAGATCCCCATCCCTAATCCATACAGTCTGACAGGCTCGGCCCAGATGGGGTATCGGCCTGATTCGTCTCCCTACGACACAGATGCATCATTTCATCCAACTTGCTGGCCGATGTGCAACGAGTTAGGGCTGAGCTCTCATGGCCATGTGGAGCGACTCTATAGCCAACCTAGCGCAAGTACGAACAACAATGAGACACAACCCCAGAAGACATGACTGGTGGGACAAGTGCCATAGATGATTCGTAGCCCAGTGACACTGCTCCCGTCGGCCGGTTAGGCCCTCACTAGGTCCGGACGATAAGTAAGTGTATATGCCCAAAATACAAACATACAAGTCTTAATTATTTGTAGTTAGTATTCAATTCGAAATAACTTACATCAGTAATTATTAATCTGTTAGGTTTCGATCCAGATGGAAACACCTGTTTAGAGGTGTTCACCATTAACGACTCGCACTGATTGCCATGGGTCCCCGCCGGGAAAAGGATTGTACTTGAGTACAATACTTCATGGCAGCCCATAGGATTTAGCACTAGGAGGTCTAGATGAATGACCAGTAAGATCATATGGAGCGAAAATTATGTCCGAATACGGGACGATTGGACGAAGGTACTGGAGCGTACGGAGGAGGATATATGGGACACCTTAATGGTATGTTTTAACTAGATATTGTACAATAGCATGTGTATTTTATTATGTCAAACACTCCTAATGCATATATATATATATATATATATATATATATATATATATATATATATATATATATATACGCTCTAAGTTGTACATATATATGTGTGTTTATACGTATATACATATACACATATATTTTTGGTTTTTTTAATTTATCAATTTTGAACTTGTGCAGGAAGACTTTTTCATTCCCTTTAGTGCAATATGGTTGCTGAATAGAAGGACACGTTTCGAGATATGGGCACCAAGCTGAGGACTTGGAGGCACGAGTTAAAAAAAGATCTTGCCATTCAGCTGCACGATACTACGGACACCGTACGGGCAAGAGTGGGGCAAGAAAGGCTTTCCAAGTACGACCCCTTCGACTTGGAGATCTTGTTGGATAAATGGTGTAGTAAGAAGAACCAGGTAAGTCATGAGTTATATTATAATTTTGTATAGTTTCATTAATTGTAATTGTATTAGTATTAACATATTAAGAATGTTAATTGTGTAGGAGTATACTGCGCATATGAAGACCTTGCGAGCATTGAACAATACGCCCCATTGCACCGGGTCGAAGAGTTACGCCAGGGTGACGCATAAGGAGGTATGTGTGTAATTTACTCTATACTTATAGATGTAAACATTTGATATATATAAACATATCTGTATATTCTATTTTTTGGGCAGACCGTAAGTGTGGGCACTCCTCCTACACGAGCACAGTCTTACATCCGCACACACAAGAAGAAGGATGATTGACATCCAAATGACATAGTCAAGAAGAGATGTGTATGCTACTCACCTTTCATATGTTGTTTTGCTTATATATGTGATAATTTATTTGCGATTAACAGTTGTATGACGCACCAATAATTAATGTAACATACAGGAGAGGATGAAGGAGCTTATATCCACCGACCCTGTAGCATCGTCGAGTGTGACAAAGGGGATGGTATAGTGGGCACCGAACGATGCGTACGCCCAAGCAATTGGAAATAAGCTTGAGTACACTGGTAGGGTTCGGTAGGTTAGACCGAATGTTCTACCTGTGCGGGGCACCATACACTCATACTATACACCGTCACAGGCACAGGCACAGTCACAGAACACCGGGCACTTCGCGGTCTCACAAGAACTTCTTAACAAACCACTTGAGGCGGAGAGGGCACAGCATAAGGCACAGATGGATGAGCTATTGGCCGCAGAGCGGGAGCAGACAGCTGCGCGGGTAGCTCTACAAGTGGCAAAGCAGGTGGCTGCGAAAGATGCACAGTTGGCTGAAAAGGAGGCTCAAATGGCTGCGCATCTTACGGAAAAGGAAGCCCAAATAACAGCAATGTTTGAGGCCCGTTTTCGCCAGCTCGAGGAAATGATGCAGTCGAGCTCTGCGCCCAAGGTGACTCAATACAAGGGAGTGCCAAACAGAGCTTCCCCACCCTGTGCGATTGTTAGATCGTCGGTCGATAGTAGATCAGGTAATGACATTTTTTAATGGTCAACGTGGTTTTAGAACTGTCCCTATATATATGTGCACTTCTAAATTTAGAGTTTGGATATGTTGTAATTATTCTCATTAATGATGTTGCAAATCCTTTTGAATTTGGTTTATATCATGGTTGGTTTAGTGGTGGATGTGAGTTAGAGCTTTGCATTTGAAGTATTTGGTATTGTGAGATGGACCACTATGGTCCTTGTAGAATGTGATGTCCATTTGCTTTGATCACGAAAATATGTTGGGGGTGTAGAAATAAATCTGAATTTGTTGAGTATGATGACCTTTGTTTCATAGTGACGTTGCTCAATGATTAAGATTTGATAATATTCTAGAATATTGTTTTGTGATTGTTTGTTTTATCATTTGCAGTTAGTGGCTATCAGGGAGAGGATGCTATTGATAATTTGATATCGATGATGACTTGGATTGAACAAATGGTTGGCCATTAGCACTTGGTGTACATAAGTTACTTTGTTGATGTAATTATATTTGTGATAGTTTTCTTGATGTAGTTAGATATATATCATAACAGAGATAGTTTTATTGGTGTATATGTCTTTATTTGTGGTTGGTGTATAGTTTTTGTGGTTGGCCATTCGCACTTGGTGTATATGTCTTTATTTGTGATAACAGAGATAGTTTTATTGTGTCTTGAAGCTGGTTTTGGTTGATAGTTTGTTAGATGTACATTGAACTTGTATGTTTGTGATCGACGTTGATGAATATGTATTATGTTATTTGCATGGATTGATGGATAGTTTTATTGTAGTACATATGTAAATTGTATATCAGGTTAAATCCAAAATTCAAGTAGAGCCCCGAAAAAATTCAAAAAATATATAGGGGAAGCAAAAAAACAAATTTAAAAATGACCATTATTTTTGACGTGTCATGTTATTACACGTCACAATTTACTGACGTGTCATAATGTTTGACACGTCAGTAAATTTCTGACGTGCCATTCTTGACACGTCAACCATTACTGACGTGTCAATAGTGGCACGTTAGCAAAAATTTTGACGTGGCAAGAGTGGCATGTCAAAAAAAATTTTTACGTATCAGTACTGCCACGTCAATAAAATTTTTGACGTGCCACTCCTAGCACGTCAAAATATTTATTGACGTGGCATTTTCTGACACGTCAGAAATTTTTGACGTGTCAGAAAATAACACGTCAATAAATTTTTTTGACGTGCCACTTTTTGACACGTCAAAAATTATTGATGTGTTAAACAGTGACTTGTCAAAAAATCACCGTTTGATACCCATAATTTTAATGTCCGACACACGTCAATAAAGTTTAGTGACATGTCAAACCACCTACCACGTCAAGAATAGCCTGTCAAAAAAAAATTCATTTTTTGTAGTGACCTTATAATAATATTTAAAAAAAAAAAAAAAAAAAAAAGCTTATTTTTACTTGTCTATAAATTAATTGATTACTTATAAAAAGATTTACAAAAGAAAATGTGGTTACTCCTCCATCGCAATTGAAAGAGGGGTGTAGTTATACAACCATTCTAGTTATGGGTGTACATGCGAATGTAGGTACAATTATTTGCAATATTTTCAGCTGCATTCGCAAAATGCGGATATCATTTTCAGATATTCGCATCTGCATCTCATCATGTTATTATAGTTATTAAATATAGTTAATTATTATTCGCTATCTACATTTTAGGTAATGGGTCTATTTTAGTCTCTTGGGCTTCTTTAAGTCTCTATTATGATCTATTTTAAACGATTTTGAAAATAATTTGGATCGATTTTTAGTGTTTTAGACTTGTTTTATTTTTTTTAAAACCCTTATATTTTAAAAATATATTGATTTCACATTACTTTTTTCCTTTTTGCTCAAATGAATGGTGAATTGCGAAGAAAAAAAACCTAAAACAATGTAAACACTACATATACCTAATCCAAAACGACGTCGTTTTGGTGTATGTTAAATATATTATATATAAGGGGTATGCAAATGCTATCATTAATCGCATTTGCATATCCTAAAACTGCTATCTACATCTGCATATGCAGATAGTGGCTTTTGCTAACCGCATCCGCATCAGAATGTGCAAATAGCGAATAGTGGATAAGTAATTATTATAGATAGCGGATACTGACGGTTAATATCTACCCGTACGTCTACCCCTAATTCCAACAAGACAAGCTATCTTTATTATGGTCACAGGTAGATGTGTGGCCACCAGAACAAGATAAGGGTGCACACTTGGTCACTTATAAAACAACTCCCTCACATGATAGGCTATGTGGAACTTGATTTTGTATCCAATCTGGTTTGCGGTCAACCCGGTTCATAAATCTCTGTAGATTTTATTACTTTTTTGGCATTTTTATTTTTTTTTATCTCACCAGTTCTGGAAAATATAATTGATTTCCTAATATCTCATTCGATGAGGATGGCTTAGTTTTTTTTTTTGTTTTTTTTTTTATTTTTTTTTTTAAAAGTCATTTGTTATAATAATCGATTGTTTTGTGTACCTACCGTGTATTCTTTTCAAAATAAGCATGTTTACTTAAAAAATTTACAAAACACTTTACCAAAAAAAATTGTCAAATAATTTTCTTAAATGACCCCACAAAAACATTTATACGGCTTTGGATAATTCTCTTTGTAATGTACCAATTAAAGACAATTATAACTAGTAGTACATAGCATTAACAAGCGTTATACATGTTCAACTCTGCGTGCACAAAGGAATATCTACAAAGTTAATTATTCTTTTATGTAAATTATTTTTTTTCCTTCAATTTTAACTTTGATGATCAACCACTTAGTGAAGCATTTGCTAATTGGAATTGTGGGGAACACATGAGAACAAACATTTAGAGAGACAGAAAAATGTTATTTTATTATTATTATTTTTTAATTATTCTTTCATTATATTCCGTTGAAATGATATACTCAATCCACCTTCAATAAATCTTAATTTTTTTTAAAAAAAAAAAAAAAAAAAAAAAAAAAAAAAAAAACCAATGATGCATTGAACATACCTCGTACGTTAGTTGAGTATACCAAAAGAAAACAAAAAGAATGCTCAATAACATTTCTTTTATGTATATAGTTAGACAGAGTTGGTACTTCGACAGGAGATGCCATTTCTTAGCTAGAGTTGCTACTTCTGGAGGTGCCACTACTTCTTGTCAATCTTAGGAAAGAGCCACTCTTGGTGAGCTCATGAAACGGCTGGTCAGTGAACCTGATAATATTGTAGACCCATGCACCACATATAGTCCCAAGAATTGGTGCCACAATGTATATCCATAAGCTTTTGAATTTGCCATGTACAATTGCAGGCCCCAAGGATCTTGCTGGATTCATTGATGCTCCTGAAATTACCCTGTCAAATAGTATCCCTATATCATCACAATACTGATTTTGCAGTGCACGTGACACTCTTTGTAGTACTCTTTTTTATAAAATGTAAACTGTTACGTGAGGTGGTAAGAGGCTGTAGTAGAAGTTGCAGTATGTACCAAATATGAATTAGTAATGCTATTTAGCAGACTGTTATGCAATTGTCATACAACTTGATAATGTGATCGTGAAAATCAGTTGTTGCATCAACACTAGTAAAAAAAAAGGGTAGGGACAAATTTTCACTGTCACATCATCTACTAAATAGAATTATTCAACACAAGTATATATAATATATAAACAAAAAAAATGGTGTGAATATAAGTAGTGATGATGTGCATATATATTCTAATTAATCATATTAGATTAAGCTATTACCCCACACACAATACGTTAAGTGTGACCGTAGACCCAACAGCAAGACCAGCAAGATCTCCAATCTGCACAGAGAAAATATATATTTCAACGATGTAGAAGAATTCATACATAATTGTCGACACGAATGTTAAAGTATTGATTAAATAATTAAATTTATTTGTTTCTATCAGTTTAAGCTTTTAAGTAAGTGATAATTTAACATGGTATTAGAGTCAAAAATTCTGAGTTATTCCATCATTCACCCTCGTTTAATTAAAATATACTACTAGTGAGGGAGAGTGTTAAAATATTAATTAAATAATTAAATTTACTTCTTCCAACTTAAATTTTCTAGACAAGTGATGATTTAACAATAGATAAGCTTATAAATTATTTTATTCTCATAACTCAACACGCTTGAATTTATATATTAGTCAGATTGCTTGATATCATAAGATTCTGGACCAATAGGTCAATGAGATAGGAGAACTAATCAGCCAACCACATTGGCTAATTATAAATTGATGTGCAATTACTTTAGTTAAAAATTTTGTTAGAATATTAATTAAATGATTTATTTTACTAATTTGAGATATATGACTAGTGATTTAGGACAAAGTTTTTCTCCAAACTGGGTTGGAGGAATTTCCTTCAACCTAGTCTATGAAAGTGACATGTGTCCATTGAACATGTGCGATGCACATGTTTTTTTAATAGTAGGGACAAAGTTGAAATAAATTTTATTAAAAACTCATGTGCATTTCACATGTTAATAAAAAAATGGACACGTGTCACTTTTATAGACTAGGTTGAAGAAAATTCCTCAAAAATACTTAATATACCTAAGTGGACCCAAGCCCATTAGCTTAGGCTTTTGAGCTAGAGTGGTGTTCAGTTATGTATATTAATGTACTCTTGGTAAAAACTCTATAACCGCTTTATCTCCTAACATAACATGGTATCGGAGCATGAAGAAGTAAGAGACGTGTTTTTCAAGTAACGTTAGAAGTTTCTCTTGTGCCTTTCTAAAAATGATGTGAGTTTTAAAATAACTATTGAATTTGTGATTGATCATTATTGAATTTGATTAAACGATAATTTTAAAAGTTGTCGCATTTTTTGGAGTGACACAGGAGGGATTTCTAGCATTACTATGTGTTTTTCTCCATGGAGGACAACAAAGCTCCTTATCCAGATGACTTTAACTCTTATTTTTTCAAGAAGGCTTGGTGTACTTTTGGTGATTATGTGTAATTTTTTTCTCAGGCAACTTCTTAAATAAGTAAATTTTACTGCTATCTCTTTGATCTCCGTAAGTTCTTGACCCAAGCCAAAAGATCTTGAGTTCAAGCCCTAACACTTTGAGTGTGTTTGGCATTGTGATTATATAAACAAAAGTGGATTGTTTGGGATTGGGTTTTTAAAAAATTGCGATATTTGTGTTTTCAAATTGCAGCAAATGAGGGTGTTTTTTTTTAAAGAAAAAAAAAACGCACAATTTTAAAGACTAAATTATGATTTTAAAGGTCAAACTGCGATTTTGCCTAACACTTAACTGAGTTTTTAAATCACATTTTTTGAAATCACAAATCCAAACACCGTTCACCACTTATTTTAATTAAATAGTTTGCATATTAGACCTTACTTGTATGATTCAATTCACTATCTCCTATCATGTTATCTTTATGGGATAACAAGTAATTTACCCAAATTAAAACAATAAAAGGATGAAGAACTAACAGCTCTGTTGTCGGTGGCAACGCCGGATATGACAAACATGAGGTAGAATGTGATAACAAACTCAAGCGCAAAAGACTGGAAGTTAGACCCCGCCGGCATTGTTCCGGGAAACCGGTTCTCGTGGCCGGTGAATATCAACCGTAAGGCTCCGCTCGCCAGTGTTGATCCGAGGACTTGAGCCATTATATAGGCTGGCACCTACAAGATATATATAATTTGACAAAAGACAAAATAAATAAATAAATAAAATTGAAGTTTGATTCACATGGATTTTTTTTTTTTTTTTTTAAGTTGGAATACAAAGTGCATTGGTTGGTGGGAAAAGGCATATGCATCATGGATTTTTGTCATAGCTTGAAAATTCACCAAAATTGATGTAATTCTCTCTGTAAATAAGTTGCAAAGACTGGAATTTACATACCCATTTTGGGTGTTAATGACAATTACTAATATGCCTTTTAAAACAAGTTGAAATCACATTAAGGGTTCTTTTGAGAGTAGAGATTTACGGCTGCCATGAGACAGCCAAGCATAGACATTTACAATTTTATTTTTTTTTAATTAAAGAAGATAAACATTAAAGAGGAATTCAAATTTGAGATATTAACACAAAATTTGAGACATTAGCACTAAATTTAGGATGATTGAACCCTTTTTGGGTGATACCATCCCTAAAGGGTTAACTTTTCACCCATAGATTTTAGTTTTGAAGCATTAGAAACTAAATATTAATTCATAAAAATTTAATTAACAAAAAAAAAATACGAAATAGGGGAAGAGAGAGAGATTTTTACAATTTTTTTTTTTTTTTAATAAAGCCATGTCAGACTTTGGCAGACACTTGTCTGACTCTTGGCAGCCAAATAGCAGGACTCTTCTTTTGATATTACGATTTCAAAACGTTCAATTTCAAAATACTTGGTTTAAGACATGCGATTTAAAAATTGGCAATTAGGTATATTAGTTTTTAAAATTGTGCGTTTTCAAAAATACTTTCATTGTTTATGATTTGAAAACACATATTTTTCTACATTTTTAAATCGCAATTTAAAAAAAAAAAAATCACCCACAAACAATAAATGTTTGCAATTTGGCCAAACACATTCTAAGGGTATAGTTAATGCAGTTTCTTGCAGTGCACACAAGAAAATATGAGAAGTTTCTCTGGTGTAGTTTACCTGCCTCCATGGAAATCTCTTGCAAGTGGCAAAGGCAATGGTGACCGCAGGATTAAAATGGGCGCCGGAGACGTGGCCAAGAGAGTAAACCAGAACCATCACAACAAGTCCCCAAGTTATTGCTATTCCCGGAAAAGTCACCACCTTTTCATAGTTCAAATTCACCACCACCGACCCACAACCGGCAAATACCATGAAGAATGTGCCCAACACCTCTGCGATCAACTGTCATCGATCAACAACAAAACGTTTCCCTTTTTTCATGTTAAATTGGGTTAGATAATAAGATTTGCTTATCAATTTTCAAGTTAAAATGTAGGATCAAATGAAGAAATGAGTTGTGATGATGAGCATAGAAAGAAGTAGATGCACCTTTTGAGAAAAAGGAACAGAGACACCGAAGCAGCATCCATGGTTGGTTTTGGGGGTGGGGGCAGAGGAGGAAGGAGTAGTCTCATTGGCCTCACGTTCTTTAAAACACACAGCGTGGCTTCCAGGAATTCCTGCATTCTCTGCCATGGCTATCGACACAAAAACAGAGAAGGTAAGAGAGAGGAAGGAGCAGAGGTCCAGAAAGAATGGAGGGAGAGAGAGAGAGAGAGAGAGAAAATAGCCTTTTTCAGTACATTTACAAAAGGATAGAGTTTTCCTTCAAACTGGGTTGGACGAACTTCCTTCAACTCAATCTGTAAAAATAACATGTGTTCATTTTTTTAATAACATGTAAGATGTGCATAAGTTTTTAATATTATTTCTTCAAATTTTGTTCTTACTATTAAAAACACATGTGCATCTCACATATTAAAATAGCACAGGTCATTTTTATAGACTGAGTTGGAGGAAGTTTCTCCAACCCAGTTTGGAGGAAAACTGTGTCCGATATAAAATAGCATTGTAGATAATGGATATTAACTGCCAAAGAGATAAAAAAAAATAGATAATTTACTTCTTCTAATAGCAATGAGTAATGAGGTTAAGATAATATATGAATTCTACTTTTAACAAGATAAATGGTAAAAGAATTTTATATATATATATATATATATATAAAGAAAAAGAAAAACCATATTGCTAAGAGCATTCCTCAATGAGCTCTCCAAAAGTGATGTTTAGACAAATTTTGGCTAAAATTGACAATAGTCTTCATTTAAACTCCTCATTTCTCTCCTCATTTTTGAGCTCTCCAAAAGTGATGTTTAGCCAAATTTTGGCTAAAATTGACAGAAGTCTTCATTTATCAAACACCTAAGTTCTCTCCTCATTTTTGAGCTCTCCAAAAGTGAGGTTTAGCCAAATTTTGGCTAAAATTAACAAAAGTCTACATTTATCAAACCCCTCATTTTAGGTTCTGTCATAATCCTCACCAAATCTACTAAACAAATTTGTTTCGCTATTTTATTTCTTTATATTTTTAATTTTAGAAATCCTTCTAGTGTCACTCTTAAAATGAGGTGGCTTTTAAAATCATCATTTGATCAAAATCCAATAATGATTAATCATAATCCTAATGATGATTCTAAAAGCCACATCATTCTTAGAGTGACACAACTCATTCTCTTTCCACGCGCTCTTTGCTTCACCAAGACACCTGACAAAGCCCTTCGTTTCCAATAAAGTTGCTAAAAGGCCATGTTCTGTGTTGATTTGGTGTATTGTTTTTAGTTTTGGTTCTAGCGCTTCTCTTCTCTCTCTCTCTCTACCTTGTCTCTCTCTAAGGAAGAAAGCTCACGATCTGTCTTTATCATACAACTTTCCACAACGAACATGCTATAATCTTGATTTCTGGGCTTTGCTTCTAGATGTAGGTTTATGGGTTTTCGATATCTGTGATTATCCATGTGTCTGATCAATCGTGATTCTAATTGGATTTAGGGTCTGTTTGAGTGTGCGTTTGAAGAGTTAAAAAGTGTGTATAACATTCAAAAAGTTCATTCCCAAGGGGCAGCTCAATTGACTGTGGACCACGCTTAGTGAGATAGAACAAAGGGATAGAAAGAAAGGAGATGGAGAGAAGATGATAAACCTTCCAATAAGCTTGAGAATAAGAGAGAGAGAATAGAGAAATATTGAAAAAGTTTGCTGTGTGGTGCTTTTGAAAAGAGATCTAATTAAGGATGCTCTGAAGGCTTTCTGTTGCACGAGGGGACATTTTGTCATTTTTGGTAGGAAGTAGTTATACTAAAAGAAATTTATTCATTGGCACGAAGTTATGCTTCAAAAGATGAATAAAATGTCATATTTACATTTTGGTAGAGAGTAATGTTATTACTACATCTTTATTTTATTTTTTTGAGGAAATTTCATTTTAAACTTTTGAATTACCGTGCGTTTTGAGAAGATCCCTATAAATTTTAAAAACTCTCAATTTAGTCTCATGAACTTTTAATTTGATTCAATTAACACCCTTCGTTAGATTCAACCGTTAACTTGTACTAAAAATGCACCACTCGTCCACCCCCAATGAAAAGATGTGTGGCCACACAACCATTCCGACAAGACAATCTACATTGGTTATGGTTAGAGGTAAATGTGTGGCCGACCACTACAACAAGATAAGGGTGAGCATCTCGACACTTATAAAACAACTCACTCTCATTCGTTGAGGGTGGGCTGCTTTTTATAAGAATCGGTTCTACACTTACCTTTTATTTTTATTTTTTTCGAAATATGCCTGTTTAGTTTTTGTTTTTTTTAAAAAAAAATATTACAAAACACTTAAAAATAAAGAACTTGCCAATTAATTTTCTTAAATGGACCCCACAAAAACATTTATACGGCTTTGGATAATTCTCTTTGTAAGTGTTTATAACTAGTTGTACATAACATTAACAAGCGTTAATAAGTGTACATGATGAGAACAAGTTGTCATGTTCAACTCTACTGCACAAAGGAATATAAACAACTTTAATCATTCATTTATGTAAATTATTTTCTTGACCATTTAGTGAAACATTAATTAATTAATTGTAATTGTCGGGAACATATATAGGAGAAGAGACATTTGGCTTTAACTCTCTCAAAATGGAATTTGTTCCAAACAAATATATGCATGTCATGGTTCCTTACCTTGGACATGGTACAAATATTTAAATTTGATATATTAAACATATATCTATTTTTTTAAAAAGAAATAAACATTTTATTTAAGGCGAACAATAACAATGAAGCAAACTTTCATTTATAAGATTTGTTATGATACAATCATACAAAGATTATAGAGAATACATTTGATAACAAACATGACATGAGAGCTCCTCCTTACACTTTTTAAGCCTATAGTACAAAACATGGAGGAAACCCGTTTCCTTTTTTAATCTCATACGAACTCAATTTTAGGAAACTCTTACAAACCCACCTTTTAAAGTGACATGTGTCTTGTAAACTTTTAAAGCATGTGAAAAGCACATGCTATTAAAAAAAATACTTCTCATATACAAACGACACATATTACTTTTAAAAAATGATTTGTGCGAATTTTCTTACAAAACAGTTTCATATATATATATATATATATATATATATATATATAATTGCTATTTAGTAGACTCTTATTCGACTGTCATACAACTATGGTGATGGGACAGTGAAAATCAGTTATTTTTGTTATAAATCTCTTGTTGATTCGAATGTTGATTTTTACTGTCACATTATCATAATTGTAGAGGCAGTCGTATGAGAGTTTATTAAATAGCTTTATTCACTTATAATTAGATAGAATTATTATTTTTTGACCCTTTTAGGAAAGAGCCACTCTTGGTGATCTCGCGCAACGGCTTGTCGGTGAACCTGATAATATTGTAGACCCATGCACCGGAGATAGCCCCGAGAATCGTTGCCAGAAGGTATACCCATATGCTATTGTATTTGCTATGTATAATTGCAGGCCCCAGGGTTCTTGCTGGATTCATTGATGCTCCTGAAATTGGCCTGTCAAATAGGATTTTGACATCATTAGAATACGAGCACAACTTTTATTACACATCTTTTATAAATTGATTTAGCAATCTATGGTGACACTTTTCACACCAGTCACTTAAATGTGAACGGTCACGTGACAGCCTATATGACATTTATCACGTCAACTACTAAATTATGGACTGTCACGCGATAGTCTTTGTGATACTCATTTTTATCAAATGTAGACTGCCACTTGAGTTGGTATGATTTAGATTTCTACCTCCCCTTTTTTTTTTTTTTTGGCATGAATTGCTAGTAGTTTTAACAACAAATGTGAGAGTATTTATGGCCTACCTATCCTTATTGGGCCCCAAAAGAGTTCTCTCACATTTTCTACTCATATTGCTAGCAACCCGAGCAAATAAATTGCTGGAGATTATTATCCGAGTTGATAAGAGATTATAGTAAAAGTGATAGTATTCCAAGCATTTTCCTTAAAATATGTACCAAACATGAATAAGTAATAATATTTAGTACATTGTTATAAGACTACCATACCATTTGATAATGTGACAATGATATTAGTCGTTAGATCAACACTTAAAAAAAAAAAAAAAAAACTAATTTTCACTTTCACATCATTCTAATTGTATAACAGTCTATTAAATAACATGACTTAACATGAATAAATCAGATTAGATTAAGCTATTACCCGGCAATCATTACGTTAAGTAGGACGGTAGACCCAATAGCAAGGCCAGCAAGCTCTCCAATCTGCATAGTATCAGAGTAAAGCCATGAGTTTAAACCCTAAGTTTTTAAGATAACAAAATTAAACAGAGTATTAAGGGTGAAGAACTAACAGCTCTGTTGTCGGTGGCAACGCCGGATATGACAAACATGAGGTAGAATGTGATTATGAACTCAAGCACAAAAGTCTGCAGGTTAGACCCCGACGGCATTGTTCCGGCAAACCGGTTCTCGTGCCCGGTGAACATCAACCGGAGTGTTCCGCTCGCCAGTGTTGACCCGATTATTTGAGCTGATACATAGGCTGGCACCTACAAGATATATAATTTGACAAAAGGAAAAAAATATATACAATAAGTTTAAATCAGAGAGACAAATTTGATTCACATGCTATTTTCTGCGGAAAATTAAGTTGAATTAATACAATGTGCATTGGTTAGGAGAAATATGCATCATGGGTTTTTGTCATAGCTTCAAAATTCACCACTTGGAACCAGAACTTTGAGTTTAGGAGACAAAATTAAAAAATTAAAAATAAAAATGGAGGGGGAGAAAATTAATTTTTGGGGACCTACTTTATAAAAAAAATATACTGTTTGGTGGGTGTTTTAAATATTTGGGGGACTCAAGTCCCTAAACCTTGTGCTAGTTAATTCCTGTGGAGTGTGAAAGATAGTTTTTTTTTCTTACTCTTAGTTAGCCATTTTATATTTATATATTTATAAGTCATTTTACTACTAAAAAAAGTCTTTGTTACTACATTTCTTTTCACAAGCACAAAAGGCTTGTGCTTCTGAAAAGAAATGTAATTTTTTTATTATATGTTTGATTTTTCAATATTTTCACTTGTTTATGTAGTGTGATAAGCAATGTTTATCATAAACTAAGAAAGAAGTTGACTTAAGAGTAGACTTTAATTGTCATTTGATAATTGTCATTTGATGAGCGAGAAAATAATTTGGGAGGACAAAAAGGAAAATATCAAGGATAATAGTTGATTTAAAAATATTTTTCAAGGATTTTAAAAAATTCTTGGGGGGACATTGGTCCCCCAAGCATACATATATGTCCGCCCTGTCACTGCTGTTCCGTTTATTTCGACTTAAAAAATATTTTTTGTTAGAAAATATTTTCAATGAAATTATTTTTTGAAAACATTTTTTTGTTTTTGACCTATATGAAAATTGAGTGAAAAATGCCCGGTGGAGGTCCAATGGTGGCCTGGCATAGGTCTAACTGAGGTTCGGTGGTGGTTGAGTGAACTTTAACGATTTGAGAAAGAAAAGCTCAAACTCGAAAAACTTGTTTACGGTTTTTTTAAAATATATATATATTTTGTCATTTTGTAAATAAGTTGAAAAATACATGAATTTACATACCAATTTGGGTGTTAATAACAGTTAATAACATGCCTTTCAAGATGTTTCTCTAAAAGTAAAGTGGGTTATTTTTAGAAACTGCAGAAAGCAGGTTAATTAATGCCCCAAGCCTTATAAAGTTTCTGTGTTTTTGGGTACCTGCTTCCATGGAAATCGCTTGCAAGTGGCGAAGGCAATGGTGACCGCAGGATTAAAATGGGCACCGGAGATGTGGCCAACAGAGTAAACCAGAACCATCACAGCAAGTCCCCAAACAATTGATATTCCCGGCAGAGTCACCACCTTGTCTTTGTCCAAATTCACCACCACCGCTGCACAACCGGCGAATATCAAGAAGTATGTGCCCAACACCTCTGCCACCAACTGTCATCAACAAAAAATTTTCCTTCTTTTCATGTTAAATTTGTTTAGATAATGCTGAATATATAGACCCAGAAACATTCTTAAAGCTCATGGTTTTTTAGGACTTGCATATAATAAGACTCGAAAGGGAAAAAGATAGTTGGAAGAAGATAAGGAGAAAGTAGGCACCTTCTGCATGAAGGGCACAGAGAGACAGAAGCCTCCTCCATTACTGCTGGTTTTGGAGGCAGAGGAGGAAGGAATATTGCGATTGGCCTCGCTTTCATTGACATTCAAAGTAACAGCTTGGCTTCCATTACTTCCTGAATTGTCTGCCATGGCTCTCGACACAAGAAAAGAGAGGGTAACAGAGTCGAAAGAGCAGAGAAAGGAGATTGCTCAGCTTTGGCAAAAAACCCCAGCAGAGCAACTGCTATTTATTGGTACAAAAAGGTCCAAAAAGAATGGGGAGAGAGAGAGAGAGAAAAATGGACTTTTTGAGATGAGAAAGAGACGACGAAATGTTTTGTTTTTCTTTTTTACTTTCAAAATAAAATATAAAATCTGCATAGTAGATATCGTTGAAAAGTAATGTTTGGCGGATGTGAACAGATAAATGCATTGATGGCTGCGTCAACAACCCACCGGAAATGCAGAGGGGTGACATGAATGCCTTATTAATGTCTATTGTTCTTTGCATTCTGCGGTCTATTTTGTATACATTTTCATTGGTCCTGCATGCCAACTCAGAGAAAGATAAATAATATTTAATAGATTCTTATACGATTCTTATATAATTATGATAATGTGACATTGAGGAGCGTTAATTTGGTCTAATTTTTTAGTTTTTGGTCAAAATTAGGGACAGAAATTGAGGTACCCGATTTTTGGTTTTGGAAAACTGGGACCCCAAGGTCTTGGTTACTGGCCGGTCCGATTTGTACCTGGTCCAGTAACCGGTTTTTTATATATATACTTAATTATCTAAAGTATATATATATATATATATATATATATATATATATATATGCACCCGGTTCCGGTAACCCGGTAAAAATCAGGTCGCAAAAATCAGGTATTGGAACCGGGGTACCCGGTTTTTTGTTTCTCCAAACCGGAAACAGAACTGGGTCCCCGGTTTCCCGGTTCCAGTTTGGGTTCCTCGGTAATTTTTGACACCCCTAATGGCACTGAATATCAATTATTGATTTTTCTTTTTACAAGCAATTGTTGATCCAAATGTTAATTTTCAGTATCACATCATTATAGTTGTATGACAGTCGTATGAGAGTTTACTAAATAATATTCCTCCAGCAAAAATATAAGGAAAATAAATGTCAAAATGCAAAAAAAATATTTTCGTAAAAGTCTTCTAAATACCATTAATCAATGCTTGTACGAATTTTTTTTTTTTTTTTTTTTTTTGCATTTTGACTATTATCACTTGAGTTCTTATAATTATTGTCTCTTATGCTCTCGTAAATTTTATCTTAATCAACTCAAGAAATAAGAGCTACACGAACTCAATAGTTACAAGATAGCTTGTATAAAATAAATTTATTATTATTAATTTAGAAGTAGAAGAGACGTGTAAGTTCAAACTCTTTCGTTATAAGTAGAATATTGTATACAATTAAATAATCAATAAAAGTTGTAGTTAAAAAAAAGGCTTTGATGTGTAGATGTAAGCCATACGTCAATTCACTTTAATTTTATTTCTCTCTTCCTTGTTCTCATATCTTCTCTCAATTATAAGTTTTTGGGTCAAGATCAATCTTACTTGAGTACTTGAGTAATAACAATTCTCATAGTATTATCACTTGGGTTCAGTTTGGCTCAGGTTTCGTCTTTTTGACCATTTAGATTTAATTTTTTCTTTTTAATGAAAATTAAAATTAAATTTGGACAGTTAAAATCTACAATACGTAGTTTTGCTTAGAACAAGTAAGCCAAATCTTATCAACTGCATAGAGATAAGATTAACAGAAAATCTACTTCTTCTAGAATGTGAAAGGGGAAGGCAATGACTAATGAGGTTAAGATAACACATGAATTCTACTTTTACAAAGATGGAAGGGTTAAAATAAATAAATTAATAAAACCCCTATTTGCTAAAGGCTTTCTGTTCCCTGAGGGGACATAATTTTGTCATTTTTCATATGAAGAAAAACTCTAATAAAATATGAAAGAAAAAGAAAAGAGTGGAGGCAAAGAGAGAAGAAAGAAGCTAATGACACCTTTAGGGCTACATTTTTATTATTGAAGTGTATATTTTACATAGTACAAAATGTATCTATTAAAAAAATAAAAAAAAATAAAAAAGGCACTACGTAGAATAATGTAAATATCAATAATACATGGAAGGTAAATAAGTTAATAAGAAAAATACTGATAAACTTAATTTAAATAGTATAAAATATTGTAACATAACGGGAATAAACCCTAAAAAAAATAAAATGAATGACAATATTAAATATTCCAATAGTTATTTACAAGAACCGTATTTTGGTTAAGTGAGAGCTCGAACAATCGAACTCATAGTATTAATCAAACGAGATCACCATTGAACTAACCCTTGCACGCACAATGGATGGAGATTAAACCCAAGCAAAACTATGGGCATAAAGGTCTATGACTATATACATGTTTAATTAATCAAATAGGAGGAAACTACTATAAAAAGGTATTTTCTAGTAATGTAAAACGAACAAAATTAAGAATATTCAACCTTTGGGTTACTGAAAAACCTAAGGATTCCAGCCAGTAGGACAACTTAGTTGAATCTGCAGTTATATTGGTTAATGGTTTGAAAAAGTCTTTTTATATTTTTAAAAACAAAAAATAAATATTTCTTAGTGAACAATATTTCACTTTTCAAAACAGGAAAAGCTTCTCTAAAAAATAAAAAAAATAAAAACGTACTCTTTAGAAAAATTTCGCACGCCTTATAATAATTTTTTTTTAAAAAAAAAAAAAAAAAACTAGTGCTTATTTTTTCTCATCTAGAAATTAATTTATTGCTTATAAAAAGATTTAAAAAGAGAGAGTTGGCCGCTCGTCCACTCCCATTGAAAGAGAGCAGGCCACCACAACAAGATAAGGGTGAGCATCTGGTCACTTATAAAACGACTCCCTCTCATGTTAGGCTATATGGAGCATAGTTTTGTATATGACCCGGTTCACACTCGACCCAATACGACGTTAGAGGCCCTACGATTTAAATGATATTTTTTCGAAGGCTTAGTCAATGGAGTTGAGGCTTGGGCTGATGCCCCTGAGAAAACCTTTTGGCCCATTTTGGTGTCCTAACTCAGTTGATGGTCATATTTATAATCGCTTATGTTTGTAGGCTTTAATGCCATTTATATATCATTGTACGTAGCTCTTAGAGTCTTAGTGGTGAACCACGTAAATTTTTGTGTTTTTTAATGCTTGATTTTGTATTTTTCTTATTTTTTACATCTCACTGGTTTTAAGAAATATTATAAATTTCCTAACATCTCATTAGTTGAGGGTGGCTGCTCTTTAAAAAAAAAAATTAAAAATGTCTTTATAAGAATCGATTCTAACCTTGTATTTTTTTCGAACCAAAGCATTTTTACTTCAAAAAAATTAAAAATTAAAAATTAAAAGACACTTTACAAAATTATTTTTTTTAAATATACCCCACAAAAAAACATTTATACGGCTTTGGATAATTCTCTTTAATTGTAATGTACTAATTAAAGACAAATATAACTAGTCGTACATAACATTAACAAGCGTTAATAAGTGTACATGATGAGGACAAGTTGTCATGTTCAACTCTACGAGCACAAAGGAATATTCTACAAATTTAATTATTCTTTTATATACATTTTTTTTTTCTTCAATTTTAACTTGTATGATCAACCATTTAGGGAAGCATTTGTTAATTATAATTGTCGGGTACACAAGAGAAGAGACATTTGGCTCGATAGGGTAACCCGTCAAACTAAATTAATACCTTTTAATTACATATGCTGACACATGTTAATAAATTGTAAAGAATTGCAGCTCTAATTTTTTTTTATTTTTTTATTTAAAAACATAACAATTGAAGACAAACCCACCCACAGAGATTTTGCTTCCTTTATAATTCAGCTGATTATATTGGAATCATATATATAATATTAAATTGGTTTGGCTGAATTAAATTTCAGATAGAATTGAACCGTTCAATAACATAATTAACACAAAGAATATATATGTCACAATCCAATTAGCATATAGTAGAATATTAAAAATCTACTCAATTAGCATAGTTGCAATGGATCGAAGCACTAGGATAAGTTCTAGATTTTAATCATGATAGAAGAATTCGTGGTTGGATCTTTTATTTTTATATTTGTACCCTATATTCCTTTGTGTCTAATCGACCATCAATGAATCATTCTTAATTAACTAACGTGGTCCAATGACATATTAATTCCAACTAATACCTTGATTTGGTGAACAAAATCCATAAAACCAATTATTTGTTTCACCAACGCAAGACTAATTGGAGACCAAACTAGCCTTGCAGGCCGCGGTTGTTGACAATATCTATGGCTTGTTTGTATCAAAAGTTTAAGCTAATAGGAAGAGGTAAATTTAATCACTTAATCATTACTTTAACACTCCCATTTACGTGAAGCTCAACACGTAGAATATTTAATTTAAATGAGGGGTAAATTGACAGAGTCAAGGTTCGATTCCAGGACCTTTGGTTCTGATACCATGTTAAATCATCAGTTATTTCAAAAGATTAAGCTAATAGGAAGAGGTAAATTTAATTACTTAATCATTACTTTAACATTGCGTGTGCGTTTGAGTGGCTTAAAAATGCAATTAACACTTAAAAAGTTCATTTGAAAAATAAAAAATATATATATATTTGTTTAGTAAAAAAAATTGAAAGCACTTTTAAGAGTCTAAAAAGTCTAAGGGCATGTTTGGGATTGCATTTGAAGGGCCTAAAAATAATTTTAAAACTCAAAATGTCCGTTTGAAGAAAAAAGTACTCGTTTGGTAAAAATAATTAAAATCGCTTTTAAGGGTCAAAAAAAACCTAAAAATGGCCAAAAACGCATTTTTGGCAAAAGCTTAAAAAATGAAGCTTTTGCCCAAAAACGTTTTTTGACTTAAAAACTCTATTTCTCAAACGTAATCCTAAACAGACTATAAAAATACTAAAAACGCACTTTTGGTAAAATCTTAAAAATGAAGTTTTTGCCAAAAAGTTTTTTTAACTTAAAAACTCTATTTCTCAAATACAATTTCAAACATGCTCTTAAGGGTGTTTGTGTCTCTATGTTTTCAATTACTAAAATGTTATTTAGTGGACAATTATATAATTACCATACAACTGAGATGACACACCAATGAAAATTAGCATTTAGATCAACAAAGATTTGTTTAAAAAAAAAAAAAAAATCAAGGGTTGGTTTTCACTGTCACGTTATATTTACTATATAACAGTCTACTAAATAATATTTCTTAAACAAACAAAAAAATTAATGTGTTACAATCCTTGTGTCCCACATGGATTAAATCTAATCTTAACTATGTGTATATATAATCAGTTTTTAAATGTGGGTTATACCCAAAATTTGTATCATTTAAGTATTAGAGCCAAACACCACACTGCGAATTCGAGTCGTGAAGGAGGCGGCCTATGAGTTAGATTAAAATATTGACATTAACTCGACTACCAATATCAGGTTAGTGTTGATAAAGTAAGTTTGACATTTTTTTTTTGTAAGCCAATTTTAAAAAATGAGTTATCCTGGCAGTCGTATATAAATATTATATCAAATAGCATTTATGTTTATATGATCCAAAGGTCAAAGGTCAGGTTTGATGGTCTGAGAAAAGGCTTAAAGGCATTGGATGGCCCACGTTTGAATAAGTATTTGTGGGGTATATGCTAATAAAAATATGATCATGGGAATGGACTGGCTGTGGGTACTTTATTTTTGTGTCAAAGATTCAGTTTACATTATCTGTAGCACTGTTTATGAGTGGGTGATATCACATATCTGTCATACATTACGTAACTACGTTGTGTGTATTCTCAGCTGCTTGTGTCTTAACAAATGTCGCATGCAATGCAAAGATGCTCACAGAGTCGCAACCAAATCAAATGATATTTCTTTCTTTTTTCTTCGAGGCTTCTTAAAAGTCACCCAATCAAGACTTGGTAGAAGTTGCAAAGCAACTATAAAAACTGATCATTTTCTAAAGTTAGTCCTTGAACAAGAGAAAATTAACCTACTTGCATGTTCAAATCAACCACTGTAACAGCGTGTTTGACCCAGCACTTTTGCAAGTCAAATACGTGTGTTTCAATAAAGTTACAAAAAATGTTAGGTTTAGAAGTGAGTTTTCAAAAACAAATGACAGGTCTAAAAAGATTCATATTCTGTCAACAAAAAAAAAAAAAAAAAAAAAAAGTAAGCTATTTGCAACCTTGAAAAATGGTTCAAAAATTATTTTTTGGCATTTTTGCTTTAATGAAAAATTATTAAATATTTTTTTATAATTTTATATAATATGAAGAGCTACGAAGAGAAAAGAGAGGCGGTGAATAGAAATTGTAGAGGACGAGAGTGTGAGAATATTATAAGGTATTTAGAGGTGAGATTAAAATCCAACGCAACTACATGTATTGCTTACAATTTAGGGCAAGCAATTGTGAGAGAGACCTTGTGGAGCCCACCTACCCTAGTAGGTATTTGGACAATCCGAGACCTTTTTGGATAAATAGGTCTCATGAGAGGGGTGTCTAAGGTTATGGGAGCACAACAAAAAAAATGAATTTAAGTAGATGAAAAGAATAAACCATTTTACTTTGAAGGTTATTTTTCTTGGCCAACTAAAAACGTTTTTTAAGTTGTCAAATATTTTACGCTGCACCGAACACTTAAAAACAATTGTGAGAGGGCCCTTATGAAGCCCACTTATCCTAGTAAGTGTTTGGACAACCCAAAGGCAGGAAGGCCCCATAAGAAACCCTCTCACAATTGCATGTCTGAGCCTATGAAGATAACAATAAAAAATGATTTATATAGATCATCACCAAACACTTAAAAACAAGAAAAACTTTTAAGGAAAAATATATATTCTAAGGTAGCAAAATCAAACCAAGTGATTAAGTGCTTAATTAGTGCATCTAATTTTCCACACTATCCACAAACAATTGGGTGCTATAGCAAGTAATGATCACCTCAACTATGTTCAATGCGCATGCAAAATCTAACCCCCCACTATTCACCATTAATTTTCAACGATGTGCTCAAATCAAATGATCATTGTGGCCTCTCTCTCCCCTTTTCTTTTTCTTTTTTTAATGGAGAATTACCACACCCATTTTGCATGCCAATGTTGGACTTGGACCAATATATTACTATATTAGTAGTTGGGTTTCTACTATTACTCATGTAATCCCATGCTTTATCAAAGGAGGATTCACACTATTTTTATGTGGAAAAACTTGACCAATATGGAAATAAGAGTATTGTTTTTCCAAATGTCACCCATGATTGTTGGAGAGTTAGTAGAAAAGCCTTTGGTTTTGAGTGGCAGACAAAGACCCCCTCTCACACTTTAGTTTGGAAGTTTTCCTCCCTTTGCCTCCTCTTTTTTTGTTTTGTTATGTTTCTTTCTCCTTTTAGTCATGGCACGAAATTTCCTAATGTGAAGTTAGATCAAGTTGCATGCAATTGTATAAACTTTGACTTCACCTATAGTAATCAAATCATCATTTGCCCACTTTTAGACCCAGTTGCTCCAGAAATTCTAATGAGTAATGTAACTCTTTAAACTCATTTTAAACATGCTGACGTAGCGTGTTTTAAGTGGTTTATCATATTAGTGATCACTTAAAACACGTCATATCAATCGGTGTAACATGAGTGTGAAAAGTAGCATTATTCAATTGTAAAATAATTCTCTCTTAGGTTTGGGAATGTGGCTTTGGAATTATTTCATGTTCATGACCCATTAATTACTTAGTTTTAGGCATCTACCAAGATTAATCCGCTTATATTTTGTTACGTTAAAATCGCTACAATTTATAAAGTTGTCTCTTGTGGAACGATTAAAATAATAAAATATATTATTTATGAGGTTTTTGTGAATTTGTTTCTGTTTGGATGCAGGAGGAGGGGTTTTTTTTTTCCTTCTTTTTTTATTTTATACCTTTTTACCTAAAAAGAGAATCACTCTGACTTCCTTTAATCAGATAAAAATAATTCTAGTGCTACAAAGGGGTAGATTTTGTATTGGATAGATTTTAGTTAGGGTAATTTATTCTGTTCAAAATAAGATAGGCGTCCACATAGGCATACCTCTACATGTACAAAGCCAAGTGATACAACACTTGGCTTGTAAGTAGGAAACTGACTTTGTCAATTATTCTAAAAAATCAAAATTGCTATCTTCATCTAAATGGGTGATAATATAAATACTCTCCTATTGAATGGGTAGAGAGACGGATGAAAAAAAAAAAAAAAAAAAAAAGAGAAAACAACTCTCTTTCAATATATTTTTCATTGGTGCTCTTAAACTGTGGATTCTGTGAATATTACTCCAGTAATTTTTGGTAGTGTATTCCATCACTGGGAAAAGGAAGAAATTCATTGGTGAATCTGTGGAACAATATTTGATTGCTGTGAAAATAAGGTACTGTTCTATTCCGCTGTGCATATTAATTTTCTAACATTGGTATCAGAGCCATTCTTATTGTTTTCGTGAAAAATATATATATATATTGTGAGTATGTTTGTATTTACTGAATCATAATGCCTATGCACCTGCCACTGGTAGCGGTATTTCACTACATTACCATCGCACCACCAGATTGAAAATCACAGTGGTGGAAGCACCATCACGTCTTACAACACTCATTATAGATGAGTTAATTTTCAACCTTGTGTGCCCAAATTAAAGGGGCATAGAACTGCTGCTCCAAAACCATAGCCACACTGCCTTGTGCGGTGTGACTATCACCATGGGTAGGAGCGGCGGCATCAGTTGCCGCCGTGAAAATTGGCGTTATAGTGGTGCCAGCCCACCCCAGCGGAAATTTTTTTTTTATACGCCGTTAAAGTGACACCGCTCTTTATAGATTAGCGGTTGTGCCGCATTATTAAAAAATAAAAAATAAAAATAATAAAAAAAAAAAAAAGGAGGAATCGTGTGTGAAGTGGTGGCTGGGCTACTGCATGAGGAGGAGCGCTGGTTTTTTCGGAGGCCGGCGGTGGTCTGTTGGGATGGTGGCCATGTACGGCTGTGAATCTGTGATATTGAACAAAAAGATGACTGTGTAGGGTTTTTTTTCTGTTTTTTAAGAATTTGATATCTAAAATGGGCATGGCCCATTACACGTTTTTTTTAGTAGGAAAAACAAGCCCATCCGTTGGAGATTGAAGGTTGACCATTTGGGCCAGTGAAGACACATGGACCGGATCCAAATGGGTCAGCCTGACCCGGTTTTATATGCTTTTTTGTTTAAAACGGGTTGGTGAAAAATATGTGCTCACTGGGTTTGAACCTAGGAACTTAAGGTTCAAAGTCACACACCCAAACCACTAGGCCACGGGCATATGTTCGTTAAATAGAGCATTCAATTTTTAGTTAATATATATGAATGCATATTGTTTTTTCAATATTTATTTTATTGGCATGAATTGGTATATATTTATTTGATGAGTAAATTATGCCTAGATTATTCTTGATAAGTGGGAGTATGGTTGAGTTAAATTTATTTTTTCTCCCATACATAATTTTTACGAAAATTAAGTTAAATATTAATATTTATGACACTTATGGCATGGGAGATGATTATGAAGCTTAGCGATTTTTCGATCTCGCGACATGTTAATAATTATTTTATTTAACTTAGATTATCGTTGCAAATTTTTATGTATGTATAATATCCCTTTGCACATTTCTTTGTAGTAATATGGCTTCAAAAGGTATTGTTGCTGATTTGAATAAAGGGGAAAAATTGGATGGGGAAAATTATGACATATGGCATCGAACGATTCAATATGTTTAAAATGAACAAGAGGTCTTGGAGATCTTGTCCCATTCACTGACTGAGCCAATGCAAGGGGATACCGAACAAAACATAAGAGATTTTGTTGCTTTTGAAAATTGGAGCAAAAAGGATCAATCTGGGCGCTTTACTATGTTAAGCAGCATGCACAATGATCTAATTGGTGAGTTCGAGGTATATCCAACAGCTCAAGATATGTGGGAAGCACTGAAGTTAAAGTATGGTGGCACATCTGCCACTAGACTGCGCGGATTGACCATCAGGTTTGACTCCTACAAGATGTGCTCAGATCATACAATGAAGCTGCATCTCAGGGTGATGTCATTCATGATGCACTAGCTCAAAGCAGCTGAAAACCAACTTACTGATGAGCAGCAGGTCCAAGCGGTGATTCGTTCACTACCAAGCTCTTGGGAAGCTATGAACCAAAATCTGACGCACAATGAGAACATTAAGACTTTTGATGATGTTTCGCGTCATTTGAAACTTGAAGCTAAGCGCTTAGAGGCTACTAAGCCCAATAGTTCCGCATACTTGGCTGAGTCAAGTTCGCGCAAGGCATATAGGCCTAAGCGCAAGAACAATGACAAACATGGAGCTGCT
Source organism: Corylus avellana (assembly GCF_965113065.1). Taxonomy (NCBI): domain Eukaryota; kingdom Viridiplantae; phylum Streptophyta; class Magnoliopsida; order Fagales; family Betulaceae; genus Corylus; species Corylus avellana. The sequence continues at coordinate 18,789,104 of NC_142490.1, read as the reverse complement.
GGACCAGGGTCCAAGAAGGCAAGGACTTACAAGTGTAAGAGAGGTAAACGCGCTAGTAAAAAAGACAAGTCTAAGCTGCTTTGCTTTAACAGCGAAAAGAAAGGCCACTTCGCTCTTGAGTGCACTAAGCCGAAGAAGGTACTCTTTGAATTTTCTCACTATGTTTATATAACAAGCCTTGTTTTGGTTGCTCACTTGTCTCCTGTGTGGACTGTAGATTTGGTAGCAACCAAACATGTAGCTCAAGATCGGGTCGGATTTGTGGAGTATCCTTGAATCCTGTTGGGAGTCGAGACATAAAAGTGGGGAATAAAGCTAGCATGGAGGTACTTGGTATTGGTACCTACAAGCTGGACTTGCGAGGTGGACACACTCTATTACTCCATGATGTGCTATACGCTTCTGAGATTCAACGAAACTTGCTTTCTATAATTACATTGCTTAAATTTGGTTTTCGGTTTGTATTTGATAATAGTGTTTACATATATTTGGGAACAACATATTATGGATGCAATTTTATTTCAGATGGTTTTTTAATATTGGATTTGGATTATTCTAGTTATGATAAATCATTTGCTTTATTGACTTCTTCTGATAATGTTAATTCAATTAGATGGCATGCTAGGCTTGGCCATATTAGACAAGAAAGGATGACTAGATTAGCTAGAGAAAGCCTATTAGGCAATCTCGCTAAAGTGTCCATGTCCACATATGAACATTGTCTTATGAGAAAGTCAATTAGAAAACCGTTTGGAAAAGCCATTGGGGCATCTTTTCCATTGCAATTAGTCCATTCAGACATCTATGGCCAAAATGAATATAAGGGCAAGACATGGGGGGGTTCTATTTCATCACATTTATAGATGATTTTTCGCGATACGGTCATGTTTATTTGATTTCCCATAAATCTGAAGCATTGGATTGTTTTAAACGATATATGAATATGGTTGAGAATCAATTCGACAAGAGTATTAAAGCTCTAAGAACTGATCGTGGACGCGAATATCTTTTTGAGCAATTTAAAAGGCTTTGTGATGAAAAGGGAATCAAAAGGCAACTTATGATGCCAAATACGCCGCAGCAAAATGGCATGGCGGAAAGGAGAAATTGAACTCTACTAGAGATGGTTAGATCAATGATGGTGCAAGTAAACTTACCAATATCATATTGGGGGGATGCACTTTTGACTGCTACCTACATTCTTAACCGAGTGCCATCCAAATCAGTACCTTCTAGTCCTTATGAGTTATGGACCGGCAAGAAACCCAATTTGAGTTACTTGCGGCCAAAGGGCTCAGTAGGATTTGTTCATGACATTCCAAGGGCTACGTGTTGATAGGAAAACAAACCGATGGAAGGATGACTAAGATAAAGTCATGAGATGTGGATTTTATCGAAGATGAGTTTCCAACTGGAGGTGAGGTTGAAAGAAATTTAGAGCTTTATGAGACTTTGGATCAAAAGGAAGGCGCTCTAAGTGGCTTGGCCTAGTTGAGAATGAGGAAGAAATTCCTCAAACTCCTAGGGATAGTGGTAGCGACTTGCCACCTAGGGGGAGCATACCACTAGTAGAGGATTCACAACAACCTTAACCTCGTAGAAGCAAACGAGGAAATCTTCCCCGTTGTCGTTTCGAGATTGAAGGGGAAGCTTTCATGATTGCTCTGCATGATGATGATGAGCCTAGGACAGTTCAAGAGGCTCTCTCATCTTCTGCAAAAGATGAGCGAATTAAAGCAATGAATAATGAGATTGAGTCAATGAAGACTAACCAGGTCTGCGATCTGGTGAACCTACCGCCAGGGCGAAAGACCATTGGGAACAAATGGGTTCTTAAGGTCAAACGCAAGGCGAACAGTTCAATAGAAAGGTACAAAGCTTGCCTTGTGGCAAAAGATTATACCCAGCAAGAGGGTATAGATTATGAAAAAACCTTTTCACCAGTAGTAAGGTTTGCCTCAATTCATTTGATTCTGGCCATAGTTGCTTATATGAATTTGGAACTTTATCAAATGGACGTTAAAACAGCTTTTCTCAATGGAGAACTAGATGAGGAGATCTATATGGATCAAGCAATTGGTTTTGTGGCCGATGGGCAAGAGCGCAATGTATGCAAGCTCAAACGGTCCATCTATGCCCTAAAGCAACCATCTAGACAATGGTATCTAAGATTCCATCGAGCTATTCTTTTGAATGGGTTTTCGATGATCGAAGAAGACCATTTTGTTTATGTCAAACGGTCCAAGGGGAGTTTCATCATTCTGTCATTGTATGTTGATGATATATTGTTGGCCGGAAATGATAAGGATATGATAGTCGCCACCAAAGGGTGGCTGTCCTCCAACTTTGAGATGAAGGACATGGGCGAGGCAGACTACATTCTGGGAGTTAAGATCTTCAGGGATCGATCAAAGAAACTTCTAGGTTTGTCACAACAAACCTATATAAAGAAGGTTCTTGAACGCTTTTTGATGTATGATTAACCCATTGACAATCCTATTGCTAAAGGCGAAAACTTGTGCCTAGAGATGTGTCCTAAGACTTAAGATGAGAAAGAAAAGATGACATGTGTTCCTTATGCTAACGCCATAGGTAACCTGATGTATGCTATGATGTGTACTCGGCCAGACATATGCTATGCAGTTGGCTTGGTCAGTAGATTCCGGTCTAACCCCGGACAGATCCATTGGAAATCAGTCAAGAGGATATTAAGATATCTCAAAGGAACCGCAGATTATGAACTTTGCTATCAGGGTTCAAATTTGCGTCTTGTTGAATATAGTAACGTTGACTAGGGTAGTTACCTAGATGAGCGCAAATCGACATCTGGATATGCTTTCTTGCTTAATAATGGTGCCATTACTTGGAGTAGCAAGAAACAACCCTGTATAGCATTATCGACTATGGAGACCAAGTATGTAGCTTGTTCTGCAGCGGTTCAGGAAGCTGTTTGGTTGAGGAGATTCCTTCAACATCTTGAGATTGTTGCGAATGCTCCAAATCCTGTGACAATTCATTAAGGGTGTCAATACGGTTACGATTAGCGATTATTGGCAATAACCGCTAACCGTAATTGCCTTAGCGGTTAGTAGATTTTACTAGCCGCTAGGCAGTTAGCAGTTAGCTACTAACCGCGGGTTAGCGGTTAGTGAAACAGGTAACCGCCTGCTAACCGCTTTTTCAAAATTGGGCTTTTTGGGCTTTTTTTTGGGTGTTTTTGGGCTTTTTTATTACTGTATCATTTTTTACCCTCATTTGTGTTTTTTGTATCTTTAGTGTCTTCTTAGGCCAATTGCTATAAAAAGAGCCCATATTAAAAAATCAAAAATATTTCACCCCAAATTTACATTTACTTGTACTTTAAAAAAAAAAAAAAAAAAATCCTTAATATTAAATCATAATCGGTTAACTTAAAAATAATAATAATAAAAAAAAAATAAATAAAAAGTTCAACACAACATATAAAAAAATTTCAAATAAAATATATGATATATATGATTATATGTCATATTATTTATGATTATATGTATTATTTATTATTATATAATCATATGATTTAATGATCAATTCATCATGTGATATAATCATATCAATTATAGTGATAATATTACTAAAATTAGAATGATAATACATTAATACTTCAATTGTGTTTATAAGTAACACATTGTTTAATCAAATGTCAATTACTTAATTTAATATTATATGAATCACATTATCATTGTACATTAATAATATGATTCACTTGAATAAAGTATTTGAATTGTCATTGAATCATATGATTAAGTATTGATATTATACATTTATATTATTCATATGCATATATATTTATAATTATAATTTATAACATATATAGGCTTATAAGTTTATAACATACATTGGAACTAAGTCTCTAGATACTTAATTGTTATAAATTGGTATACTTATGAGTTATGTCATATTATATATGTATAATTTGTTATTATATAATCAAATGATTTAATGATCAATTGATTATGTGATATAATCATATAAATTATAGTGATAATATATTAATACTCAAATTGTGATTTAATTATCTAAAAAAAAAAATTGTGATTTAATGATCAAGTGATTATGTTATATGTATAAATATTATTATAATTATAATTATAAAAATATATTATATATTATATAAAAAGGCGGTTAATGGTTAGCGGTTATGGTTAGTAAACTCAATAACCTCTAACCGCTAGGCGGTTATAACGGTTAGGCGGTTAGTGGTTAGCGGGCGGTTTCTAACCGCCCTCATTGACACCCCTGCAATTCATTGTGAGAGTACAGCAGCTCTTGCTTATGCTAAGAACCCCAAGAATCATGGGAAGACCAAACACATTGACATAAAATATCACTACATTAGAGACATGGTTGCACAAAAAGAGGTGGTCCTGAAACACATTTCTACTAGTCAAATGATTGCAGATCCCTTGACAAACCCTATCGCTAGAGATGCTTTTCAGACTCATGTTAGGAGTTTGGGATTGCGTAGAATGTAATTGTTTGTTATTCAGTTGACAATTGTTGTACTCTTTTGGGATATTTATTTAGTAATGCACATGATGTTATTCATCATTTGTTTTTTGAATTATCATATGGCATATTGTTTAATATACACACTTACCAAGTGATTGGTTCCATGGTATGAAAGGTATGTCAACAGGTTTAGATTGGCTCACTCACATGAGCAATCACCTCTGGCACTTGGGTAGTGAGTTGAGCTAAGACATTGTGCCCTTTGATACTTGTGTAGCAAGTAAAGGTAGTTGACACAAACAAATGTCGCCTTAGTTGGAGCTAAGATGAGGTCTATAGTGTTGTTTAGACCATGCATGAATAGCCCACAATTCATGTAACCTATGATTAGCCGGATGTGAGACCTTAATTTGGCGCCTAAGATGATGAGCAAATGAAGGGCTCGGGTTAGGCGCTTGTGTAGCGATTAGACTAAGATCTGTACAATTTATTGAGCTTAGACATACTTTTTTTTTTTTTTTTTTTGGTTTTTGAAAGAGAACTTAACTGTAACACGTATTTCATACTACATGTGCTCATGCGACCAAATTGAGGAGGTGAGTGAATCATTCCCTATTTCCTTACCATGTGAGTCCCACAAGTCATTTTTCCATGACTATGTATATTTTGTGCCCTTGTTGACTTTTTGACTATGTCATAAGACGAAGGTCTTTATGTCTGCTACTCTAGTATGTTGCTTATGACTATGATTGATGCAGTCTAAAGGGACATAACTAGGAAATCGATTGAACCAAAGTTGAGTGGCATGAGTGTGAAGGGAAGACTATTCGATAAGACATTCCTGAGTGTATTCACTGTCGACAGGTTAAGGCGCTATATGATAATAGCAACCTAATCGTGAATACATCATGGTATTTTATGAGTAGGTCAAACAATGTTCCGAGTTAACTCAAGAGGGATTAGAGATGTTTGATCTGATGTGTTCGAATGAGTCTAGGGCATAATGAGACATTTTTTTTTTTAGGGATGTTGCTATGCTAGTTTTTTGATAAAGATTTGGTATAGTGCTCCCAACCTTCATATGCAGGTGTACTCGGTGGTCGCACAGTCTATTTGCAAGTATGAATAATGAAAAAAACACATTGAGAGATACATTACCAGGTCGTGCCCATTGTGTGCGAGTGGCAGATGTTGAAAATAAGATAGGCGTCCACATAGGCACGCCTCTACGTGTACAAAGCCAAGTGATACAACACTTGGCTTGTAAGTAGGAAACTGACAACTAAAAACAAAACAGCTATCTTCATCTAAATGAGTGATAATATAAATACTCTCCTATTGAATGGGTTGAGAGACAGATGAAAAAAAAAAACAAAACAAAACAAAAAAAAAAAAAAACAAAACAAAAACAAAAACAATAACAACTCTCTCTCAATATATTTTTCATTGGTGCTCTTAGACTGTGGATTCTGTGAATATTACTCTAGTAATTTCTAGTAGTGTATTTCATCACTGGAAAAAAGAAGAAATTCATTGGAAAATCACGTGGAACAATATTTGATTGTTGTACAAATAAGGTACTATTCTATTCCGCTATGCATATTAATTTTCTAACATATTCAATTTAGGTGTAAGTCATTTCCATTCACTACAAAAAATCCAACATTTGGTGACATGTGAACAGTTAGGTTTTTTTGAAAACGTCATAAAATGGTGAAATTTTTATTTATAGTTGTAAATTGATAATTCATTATATATTTTTCAAAAACCAATTACTAAAAATATATCTCTAATTAAGAAATTAAAGAAAACTAAAATATGCCTTGGTTTAGAGTACTGTATTTCCATGCATTTGCACAAGTTAAGAAAAAAAAAAATCAAATACCAAAAAAAAAAAAAAATCAAATATCTAAGACACCAAAAAACCCGGTAAGGGAGGAGTTGGTGGGATATAGGGTTTCACGGGCTTTGGAGTTGAAAGAAATAGGAGGTGGGGGAGTTGGCCCGAAGGTTTAATGGGCTGAGCAAATGAGTTTGTAAATGTGGAAGCGAGGAATTTCGAAGGTGGGAGATTATTATTCTAAAAAGAGAATTACTTTTATTGAGTTTCGGCACAAATCCTCTCTTTTGTGCTATCCTACACAAATAGAGAGAGGAGAGGATATGCTGGTGGGGCATGACCAAAAACTATCCCAAATGAAGTGCTCATGAGATGGAGCAGTTTGGGCATGACCAAAAACTATCCGAAACTCTCCTCTCGAGGAATTTCGAAGGTGGGTAATTGACATCTCAGCTTAGTATAACTTAAAAAAAGAAAACAAACCATCAAATCACATCTAAATCAACTAAAAATTAAAAATTCCCACCTCACATAAATAGATGTGATATGGTCGGTAAGGTGCTTAGAAAGGATGAGAAATGTAAAACAAAACCTAGTAGGTCGGTAAGGTGCTTGGAAAGGGCTAGAAATGTAAAACATTTAATAGTAGTGCATTTGAGTTAGACTTTATGTTGAGTATATTAGTTAGGTGAGTTGGTTAATTAGTTGTTATAAACATAGGGTGAACTAATATAAATAAGCTTAATTATGAAAGAGAAATGCTAAGTATTATTTAATTTTTTATTTTTTTTTTTCTATATTTTCTCCATCTCATCTTACAAATCAATCATTATATTTGTAAACTTATGTAGACCTTACAAATCTAATGATTAATCTATTGAATTTATAAGAAAATATGAGAAACTTATTAATCCTTAATATTTCTCATTATCAAATTGTTAGGCATTCAAGAAGTTGGTAAAAATTGCAATCATTTTCATTTGGAGGCCCAAGCATCGAGCCTGATTGTTCTAAACATTTCAATTCAATTATGTTCTCATTACTCATGCCGTCTATCATCACAATTACAATTTTCATTCTCATTCCATTCCATTATGCAAATCCATAAGCACCAAAAATTTGAAAATACATTACAAAGTGTTGGATTACTACACATGTTCCACTTGCTAGAAAAGCTTATGTCTACCTGACTGAAAAAGATATCTAGACCATAATGTTGAGCGGGTTATATCGAAGAAAAGTCTACAATGTAGGAGAATAAAACATAAAATTGGGATACAAGCTAGAAGAATTGTAACACTCGGAATAACTGCCGTTTTGTTTTGATAGACCAAAAAGCAGGTTGCATTAAAGGCTACGACCATGGCTACTATGGAGATAAAGAGCATGGTTAGTCCTAACACCAACCTTTTAGGTAATGAATAAAGGAAATCATGTTCTGTGTAACGAGATGTGAGAATTGACAAGAAAATTAATACTGAAGATGTAGAGCATAACAATGCTATTGAATCTGACACGAAGAATATTGTAAACCAATTACGTTCCAAGAAAATAGGACTTCCCTTTACTTGATCATTTCCACCTGGTACAGTGAAGGCCGCAGCGAAAACCATAGTGGCAATCAATGTTGCAACAAGCATGCAATTTGTTGATGTGTTCCTCATCCAGTTTTCACCATCTCTTTGTAACTTTCCATGTGTCTTTTTAAATAGAACATTGGGCGTTTGTTTTTGTAAATTCTTCGCATTTGAGAATGCAAGGGGCACAATCTTTTCAACCTCCTATAATAACCAAAGTGTAAATTGAATAGTGAAACTACAACCCATATATATGGAACTAGAACAAAGAAAGCTGAAATAATATTAACACACCTTAAACCATAGTAATTCTCGTTGCATTTGAAGGGCTGCTCCTGATACGATATTCAGTCTATTTGCAAATGCCAACTTTCCAGCTAAGTGCAGCATGTTATTCCCATCATTGTCGCAATAGGTTGCAATCATATCTTTGAAAATGCCTATCTCATGTATTAGATTGAATATACTCTCTTGCCGATATATAATAGAAATATGAAATATATTTCGCTTCTTTCCATCAGTCATCCATATGAGCTCAGGATCAGAGCGTATGAGTATAGTTAGAAATTCAACATTCCCCAACTCTGCAGCAAGGAAAATTGTAGATGAATACTTTTTTCGTTCTTCCGGTTGTAATTTTTGAACTTCTCTCCAAAGGGATTCAACTAATGTATAGGCTAACATCCGCATCGAAGCTTTGCGATAGATGCTTTCAAACCCTAGGATTAGGAAAAGAATCCATTCAAATCTCATTTCATACTAATTTATTTATTCTGTTAAGATATTTTAACAAGATCCATAACAAGAAATGAGATTGAAATTTTCATAAAAAAATGAAGATAATGTAATGCATAAAATGCAGTTATTTATGCCCTAGTTGTGGACTTCTTTGGATATGTTTTGTCTTGGTATAACTCAAACACTCGTATCAAATGCCACAAGCAATAACACTTGTGTTTCTTATTGCTTATAATTTTGATTCTATTTTCAAATATATAATACTATTTAGATTATGATATTTTAAGATTAAGCAAACTTTTTTTTCTTCTTAGTAAATGAAGAAAACTTCTGGATCAATGGGAAATATCAATAAACTGACTTGATAGTTATAGTGGTTAGGCAATCAGTTATGTAACTAAATAATGAGTTTCGCCTCTTTCCTAACCATCTAATAAAATTTTGAGAACGCCAAGTTGATTAAAGTTTGATGTTGAGTTCTTATACTAGATAAGTTACCAACATATTGATTTTTCTATCATTCATTCATTATTATTATTATTATTACACCTATAGGCCTCGTAATGAATTCTTTATTATTTTTACACCAATAGTGATTTATTTTGCGATTAGCCCTTGATATTGGATTTTAATTTGAAAAGATATTAATTACCTACTATATCACAAGAGTCCCTTTCATAATCAAATATCAAAATACAAATTTAGGAGTGTTTTTAAATGTGAGTCCCTTTCTATGTTAACCTATCGGGTATGTTTGTTAATGTGTTTTAGGGGTTATTTTTTATTTGAAAAAATGAACTGATTTGACATTAGGGTAAAAACAAATTTTATATTTTGAGCAGTGTTGTATGTTTTGAGTTGTTTGTATTAATCTTTGACTTGAGAATAGAAAACAAAGACAAAACTAAATCACTAACAAATTTGATTAATAGGATCTCTATTCATTAACAAAGTGCTTAAATTTAAGAGTTTTTTGGAATTAGTTATCCTACTAATTTATCACTAGCCTATTCTTAAATAACAAAATGAACTATTACAAAAGCTATATTTTTAAAATTAGGAGAAAATGCAAAATTAGTTCCCATGATTTCACTCATTTGCAATAAAGCTCTATGTGGTTTTAAACGTTCTCAGAGCTATATGTGGTATGCAAAAACAACAAATTAGCCTCTAATATCAAATTACATCAAAAAACTTGACGAATTCCACTAGTGTGCCACGTTAAATCCAATAAATTTAAGACATGTTTCATCCATAATATATATATATATACTAAATTAAAAACTAAAAAGTACTTAAAGTTAAAGGGAGAGGGGAGGAGATGTCTAGCTGGGGTTGGCTCATGGAGAGGTGGCTGGGAGTGACTCTAGCCACCCATAACATTGGAGGTTGCATTAGCGTCAACTCTATTAGTTAGGGGTAACTCACGGGCCACCTTAGAGGTGACTCAACCACCTCTAAAAGGCATGTGAGCCCAACCACTAGGGGTTGCTTGCAGAACACCCCCAAATTTGTGAGTGGCCTGCGAGCCACCATCAACCACTTTTAGGGTGGCTCAAAAGTCACCCCTAGTCATCTCTAGGGTAACATAATTTAATAGTAGAGACTAATGTGTTCTTTTTGCAAATCAGACCATTTTAAAACTACACGAAGCTTATTGCAAATCAGTAAAACCACAGTGATATGTTTTTTTCCTTAAAATTAAGTGAAAAAGAAATGCTACCTTGTACGGCAAAAAACCAAAAAAAAATGCTACCAACAATGCTATTGGTGTCTATAAAGGAAACAGTTCCAAGTTTTACAATAGATTTAAACATATCAAATAGAAAACCGTTTATCTCATTAGATCTTATCACAGTACTTTAGCATGTATATACTATATAAATATTCGATGAAATCAAGACAAACTACTTCTCATTCCAAAGTGATTTGAGTTTCGAGTAAACTGGTAATCAAATTTTGATTAATGTAATAAAAAACAAGTGCTTAAATATATATATTTGATTATGCAAGGAAAGAAAGTTTGGGTTAGAGGCAAACTAACAGAAGCCTTTGAATCTTTCCCAGGTTGACATCGCAAAAGGTTTTTTCGCCAATTGTTCCAATGCTGTACACTTGTTTTCATCTTCGGCAGTCGCTAATGTTGGATCCTTTTTCAGGATTTCGTGTGCCTTATCTGTTCACCAAAACAACACATTAATTTGATGATCAGTTGCAAGGGTCGGTTCAGAAATCCTTATATGATCAATAATATTGCATTACAAGTATTGGTAACTCTATCCAACTTACGTAATTACAGCGTAAAACTCAATGTCAAAGTTAGGGCCGCCACAATGTATAATGACTCAATACCCTTTGTAAAATTTCAATGATATGCTTTTCACATCCAATTGAAGTTCTATTAAAGAAATCAAATGATAGTAAAGACATTGTAAATTAATTTTCTAAAACTAACAATTAGTGAGTTGTAGGCCATACCATACATATCCCAGGAAATAGTACAAAGAAGGAGCTGAATGCTCTCAGCAGAAGTCAATTGATCAAAATCAGTCACAGAATATAGATACAACACCATGTCTCTATGTTTGTGCATAGCTGCTGTGAGAAGTGGTAGAATTCCTTTATTATTTCTGATCATTGGCAGATTATCGTTCTTCGTCACCATCTCCTTAGCAAGTTTCACATTTCCTGATAGAGTAGCAATTGCAAGGGCTGTATCTCCATTGCTATTTTTAAATTCTAACTCTTTCGGATTCATATAATCCAACAGTTTTCCTACTAAAGTTGTGTATTTTGCTGTAACTGCAATTGCAACTTGAAGTGTATTCATTCTTTCTTGTGATATGGGAAGTATGGCAGCACCTTCTCCGTAAGCCTCAAATACGATACTAGCACCTTCCCAATCGTTTTTTAGGGCAGCTCGATACAGGGAATTACACATCTCTTCCAGGAATTGAGGGCTTTGCTCCGGCAGTTGAGACCTTTCCTCCGGCGGTTGAGACCTTTCCCCCGGCGGTTGAGACCACACAATCATTCTTGTCTCTCCTAAAACTTTTGCAAGTAGCATATGTATTAACAACATTGTTTCCGTGATAAATCATGCCATTTAGATTCTAAGAACCCGAAAAACTAAAATATTTTATATATAGAAGAGTAATGTTATACATAATATTTTTATATATAATATATATACTATATTTGTCCTAAAAGCTTAATTAAGCTTATAAGAGAGTAAATCAGGACCTATAGCTTTGATTCTATGTTAGATTAGCAGTAGTTATCCTAAAAGCATTAACTATAAGAAGATGTAAATTTAATAACAATATATAACAAGAACCGATCTAAAAGTTAATTTGAACTAACACACCAAATTAATATTGTAAAATAAAAATGCTAATTGGATTAATGGAAAACAATCAGTCATAAATCTAGCATTTTCAGTAATAGTGATTTGAGTATATTCTCAAAAATGTACTTTTTTTTTTTTATTATATTCAAAAAGTGATTTGAGTCACCGACTCACCTGTATATTTATGAACCTGTTGAAGCTAATTAAATAAGATTAATTAATCTGTATATAAATATTATGGGAAGAAAAAAAAAAAAAAAATTCTGCTTGCAGACAAGAGAAGAGAGAGGAGTACTTACTCTCATCAGAGTGTTCGCGATCACTTGAGTGAAGACTCAAGTGAGAATGCGTCCCCTCCTCTACAACTATCTCCTCCAACTGTACTTGTGATTGGTTTGCATTTTCGCTTGTTTGTTGTGGTTGGTAAAAGTTTGGCTCCTCGGATGACATAGCTGTCTCCACGTCGTCCACGTCATCCATTAGAGTAGGATGAAGACCAGAGGTGCAAGGGAAAGACGGGAAAGACCCTGCTCTAGAAAAGGATGGAATGGAAAAGAATTCTCGTCGATTGGTAGTAGATGAAGCACCTTGAGAATGACTCATTGTCAAAGCGTGTTTCTCTCTGGTCAATTCTCCATTACCTTTTCCTTTTGTTTCCTTTTGTTGATAGATGTTCATAAAAACGAAATCAGATCATGTAAAAATAAATAAATAAATAAAACGAAATCAGACAGAAAAATTTGAAAAAATAATAATAATAATTAATACGATAATCATATAATATGTCTCGAGAGAGTAGCTCATATGTCTATTTGACTATTTCGAAATAATTCAAATTTTGAAATAACAAAGACATTTGCTACAATGCATTCTCCCTCCCATCTCCCTACCATTTTTTCTCTTTCAACTTCTTGATTTTTTCAAAAAAAAAAAAAAAAAATAGAATACAAGAGAGAGGAGATGGTGGGAAGATGGGTGGAAGAAAGCAAAAAAGCATTTGCCTTTTGTTAAAGGGTAAATATAAACAACCATGACAGAATTACCAAGCTTATGATTTACAGATTGCAGAGAAGGGGGGAAAAGAAAAACTATGATGTTTGGAGTGTTAACTAAAAAATAATATACTTACCCAAATAAGAGAAAAATGTTAAAAGTCATGATGACAACAAGCATCAAGCTGTGATGGACACCACTTACTAGTGCAGATTGTCAGATTGAGCTTCAGAGCCTCTTGAGGAGTCAGCTGAAGAAATAGGTTTTTGAAACTCAACCTTGCAGGAGCTTTTGGTCACAAATTAAGTCCACCAGAGTTATAAGATAATTAACCTTCACCATTATACAAATAACAAATGGACAGAATACTGTTGACGCCGTTGACCTAAAATACTTTTCGAAACTCGTTTTCTTCTTAAAAGAAATGTTTTTATAATAATTAAATATGAAAATTACATATGCCCCACTAAGTATCAATTAATTTGTAATATTTTCCTCATATTTCATTTTTCGCAATGTCTCTTTAATCCACATTGCAAACTTTTGACCTACAATTATAGAAATCCTTCTAACAAGAAATTTCGAAAAAAAAAAAATACAAAAAGAAAAAAAGCAAAAAAGCAAAAAGCAACAAATTTATATAAATAAAGTAAAAAGAAGCGAAAAAAGGACCACAGTTGTTAGTCAGAAGGTTATAAACCAGTGGGACTAGCAAGTCATAAGTAAACTACCAATCGTACTGAAATCTGTTTTGCATATCATGAACTACCATGCATATTTATTGCTTTTGAGCCTTGTGATTTGAAATATGTTCCCATATGCTTCGTATGTTATACTGAGCTTAATTTACACTGTTTAAAGAAAGAAGAATTTCATAGCAAATGTGTTGTGCGTGCATACACTGTGAAGATTGTGTTTTACATTGAAGAAATCTAAAGAGTACGAGTACTCAATATACATATATAAGTGAATTTAAGTCTATTAACTTAAGTTTATTGGGTAAAAGTGGTGTCCTAATATATATATTCACTTACTCTTGTTTGATTCTCATTTAGTGTTTTTCTCCCCAACAATAATTTAAAAGAAAAAAAAAATTAATGAATTATTTTTAAGGAAAGATGAGGCTTAAAGGTATTTCTAAAAAAAAATTTTGTCTCATTCTGACCTACGATATAAGCGGGGGTTTAAACGCTTAATGATTATGGTTTAATGATAAATGAGGGTTAAACATATCGATACGATATTGATCTAATGCTAAGTGTGGATACATATTGATTTTGATCCAGTGATGAGTGAGAATTAAACGCTTATCAATTTTGATCCTATAACACCTTCAAAATTAACTAACAAAGGTAATTAACTCAGAGTGTCACTCATAACGTCCTTAAATTAATTAACTAATAATTAACTTGAAATTCCACATGTATTAACAAATATTACAAAATAGGTGAAGTAGAGTACTATCTCAAAAAACACAACAGTACACAAATTATACACATATATATGTTGGAAAGATAAACGGTTTGGGAGTTTTTACCGATAATACATTAATATACATATTTAAACATCACTTTAGCATAAAAGTCTAAGCTAATGGGCTTGAGTTTATTTAAGTATATTAACTACTATTTTTCTTTATATTTTCTTAATGTGGGTGTAACGCCACACTCCACTGACACTCAATATTGTCCGTTTTTAGCTCCCCTGAAACAGACTTCCCAGGAGGTCACTCATGTAAGTACTACTCTCGCATAAACTCGCTTAACTGCAGAATTCTAATAAGATTATGACTATCACGACTTTAAAACGTGTTGTTGTCATAAAGGGTGTAAGTATACATATAAGCGCATCTCCATCTGCATACACAAGCAATGTGGGACGCCACAATCACCCCCTCTTGAGACCCAATGTACTCCTTGGCAACCCAGCAAGTGCCAACTGATGACCCACATGGGCTTATGCACGCTCTCCCCATCTCAGGCTGGGTAATGGCTCTGATACCATTCTGTAACGCCCCACCCCAAATTACACACAATATTGTTCTCTTTTGGCTCTTCGAACCAGACTTCCAAGAAGGTCACCCATTCTGGTACTATTCTCACATAAGCTTGATTAGTACAAAGTTCTGACGGAATCATGACCATTACAACTTTAAAATATGTTGTCATGAAGGGTATAAGTATATATACATATAAAGCACATCTCCATCTCCATACCTAAGCGATGTGGAACACCACAATCACCCCTTCTTGTGGCGTCACAGCTAGTGCCCATTGGTGACCCTCATGGGCTTGTACAAGCTCCCTCCATCACAAGCTTGGCAATGACTCTAATACCATTTGTAACACCCCATCACATTAACACATAACTGTTTTGGCTCCCCCGAACCAGACTTTTCAGAAAGTCACCCACTGTAGTACTACTCTCGCATAAGCTCGCTTAATTGCAGAGTTCTAATAGAATCATGATCATCACAACTTTAAAACATGTTGTTGTCATGAATGGTGTAAGTATACATATAAGCACATCTCCATCTCCTTACACAAGCGATGTGAGACCCTTGGTACTACTCTTACAAAAGCTCACTTAATTCCAGAGTTCTTATAGGATTATGACCATCACGACTTTATTGTCATGTAGGGTGAAAGTATACATAGACGATGTGGGACGCTGCAGTGGGGCTCAACGTTAAAAAATGCACTTACAACAATTTCTTCCTCACTTGTGAGTATCTATATTTCCAAAAGGGTCATGCATACAAGAGTTACAGAAGCGAACACAACTCTAAATTAGACACATCGAGACACCGGTCCCTAGAAGCTAACCATGGCTCTTGAAAACTAACCATGGCTCTGATACCACTTGTTTGAGAGATAAATGGTTTGGAAGTTTTTAACAAGAGTAGATTAATATATATATTTGATCACCACTCTAGCGCAAAAGCCTAATCTAATGGGCTTGGGTTCACTTAGGTATATTAACTATTATTTTTCTTTATTTTTTCTCAATGTGGGATTCAACATTCACATGTATACTCACAACAAAATCTGCCTCTAAAAGCCTTCGTTTAGCAACTCAAACCTTGCAAACAACACTAATATGCACTCTAGAGGCAAACCTACTAATATGTTAGACAATAATGTTTTTGTAACGCCCCCAAAAATAAATTAAGGTAATTAACTTTGAGTATTACTCAAAATACTTCAAAACTAATTAACTGGAGGTATTACTTTTTCTAACACATGAGAGTACAAAATAGTGGAAAGCAAAAAATATTGATTAAGCCGAAAGACTGAATAACCTCCTTGATATCTTCTATCATCCATACAAACGAAAACTTTGAAGTATGAGGCAATTACAAATATACAATACAATTTCACGAGCCTCTAAACACAAATGATAAATAGACATTTGCCTTTAAAAACTCTGTGCTCAACATCTTGAGCCTTGCCAATAGCTATAATCTAACCTTTTGTGGTAAACTTGTTAAACTATAGTACAACTGAATGTTTTATAAGTGGAAAAGTAACTATGTAAATTTACGACTTAGTATGTAAATCACCAACAAAACTAGCCCATGCAGTGAGCCTAGTTTTACTTGAAAACAAGTATTAAAACGGGCAATTTAAGAATAGCATAGGTTTTGATTGAATTATACTCGCGATCGTATCTCCCATTATTATGTCATTAGGAAAAAAGTTAGCGTTTTTATAAAATCGTTAAGGCATATCCTCTAATACAACGTTTTGTTGTCTAAACCATAAAGCCATGCTAATAAAATGTGCGGTATAATCATCATAATAAATTACAATCTATAGCCATCATTTGTATGGCCAATTTGTACTCTTAACCCTTTTACTGTAAAGTTTGCGCGTCCAGTGTACCAAATATTGGTCCCCAATGAGGTACATAGCAAGCCATCGATAATGGCCCGATCAAGTCCGACCCTAAGTGATCCACAACACTAGTGATGTTGCAAGTCGTGACAGCTATCTATAGGGTCAAGTATTTATAATGTGTACACACAACATATTTTGTACATCTTTTCTCACATGGCAACGCAACACAATAATATTTTCAATTGAGGACCATCATTTACTAGGTGAGTAAACCATGAATATCAATGCATTATTGAAACATCATTTATAAAGTATTAAGCTCACGACATATTTTATAAGAATCATAATAACAAAATGCACATTTTATAGATAAAATAATCATGTTTGATACAAAACATTATAATTGTTCTATGGACGATTACTTACCTCGAACACTTGTTTCAAAATTCGAACATTTCAAAATATCAACTTCTTGTCTTTGTAAGTCATTTTCTAATATTAGTCAAGACACTAAGCATCAGCCTAATCCTATACAAAAAACCCCGATCATGCACTTTCTATCCAAAACAATCAATCTTATTCGATGATCGTTCAATACTTCGATCGTTCTTAGGGACCATTCAATTGTTCTGTCCAAAATGTGGTTTTTCCTTATTACAACCTACCAAATAATTTGATTTTTTTTTTCTTTCTAAAAATGCATTTGCCTATTTTTTTAGAGTAAAAAGTCAAAGAAGTATGTTTTGAGTTTTTTACCAAATAAACTAACATTTTGTTTGCTATAATTTTTATGTACTTAGGTGTTGTTTGTTAAACAACATCATATTCCCCAACACTATTCATCTCATTTTTAAAAAAAATCAACATCAAAATATTCTCACTTTTTATATCACATCATTCACTTTTTACTACTATTTAAATAAAAAAATTACTACAAAACAAAATTTTATCACTTTTTAATACAACTTTTTCACTTTTCTATACTAATTATTACACTCATTTTTTTTTCTCATCAATCATGAACAATGCATTGTAAAAGGCTTGTTGTTTACCAAACAAGGCCTAAACACACTTTTTAAACTCTTTAATTTAATCATTAAAGTGTTTAAAAGGCACTATAAGTACATAAAAAAGTTATGCTAAATAAAAAATTAATTATTTAATAAAAAATTTAAAAACTACTTTTTGAACATTTTGCTCTAAAAAAAATCAAAACTCACTTAAAATAATATATATATATATATATATATATATATATATAAAAACTATTTATGACTTAAAAAATTCTGTATTTCAAAACTTGAGCCATTGAGAATCTATAAGTCATTGACCTTGTTTGGCAATATTTTTTTTTTTCCAACACTGTTTACGCATAATTTTTTTTTTTTTTTTTTTTAAATCAACATCAAAATATTTTTATTTTTATCTTTATCTACATCTGGATTAGTAAATAGTAACAGTAAACATTAGCTTTAAGTTTAGTATTTGTTTTTTTTTTTTTTTTTTAATAAATGCAGTTTTTTTCTTTTTTTTACTCTTTAAAAAAAAATACTACATTTATCATTATAGTTGCAATATTTCTCTAATGCCTTAATTTTTTGTCATCCTCACAAGTAGAATCTGGTTAAAATAAGAACATTCCCAATGGGCTCCGCAAATTAAAGCTAAATTTAAGGAGAAAATTCATTTAATCAAATTTAGATAGTCAATTTTAAAAGGAATCAAACATCAAGTTCTCAGAAATCAGCCAAATAAATTTTGTTGTAGCATTTTAGTGCAGCAATGGCCGGTTAGAGAGAGAGGCTCTAACCTCTCTCTACAAAAATTTTAAAACCTAGGTTTTTTTTCTTCTTCCATCTCCATGGTGAGAGCAACCGCCTCCTTAGTGAGGTTTTTCTGGGGAGGAGATATGGAGTTTTTCTCCATTCTCCTCCATTTCTTTGTTTATATTTCCTCGTTTTGTTGTTTTTTCTTGTTGTTTTGTTGTTGTGTAGTCCGACCAGACCAGGAGTTCAGGTCTCCTTCATCCTCTCCAATCAGCCTCCACTCCGTCGCCGTTCGTTCACCACTGTGCAGCGCCGCTCGCCTCCTCAAAACTGGTTGGGTTTTTAGATCTAGTTTAGAGAAAAACTAGATCTAACCTCATCGGTCAGTTTCCCACCATCATGCGTCATCTCACCTCGTTTCTCGGCCTCTTAGCGTCCCAACGCCACCTCCTTCGGCCAGATCCGACCACCACGTGCCAACACGTAGATCTCATGCGTCGGCTCATGGATCTCACCTTCCAGCTCGTTTGCACCACGCACCTGCCAGTGTTCGCAAAACTCCACTCCCTAGCTGTTGCTACTGTTTTCTAGTCTTTTTGTTGCTTTTCTGTTGTTCTTATGTATTGTCATTTTTTGTTGTTTTTGTGTTTTGTTGGTTATTGTCTCATAACTTTTTATTGGTTTGCTTCTTTAGTGGATACTTTTGTAACTGAATTTGTATTGGTTCCTTTCTTTACAACAATCCTACTTACGGACTCTAGTAGTACTTTTATCACTTTAACCTCCTTCTGGTGGT
Source organism: Corylus avellana (assembly GCF_965113065.1). Classification (NCBI taxonomy): domain Eukaryota; kingdom Viridiplantae; phylum Streptophyta; class Magnoliopsida; order Fagales; family Betulaceae; genus Corylus; species Corylus avellana. Next base: position 18,769,718 of record NC_142490.1, on the reverse strand, counting down.
TGTTGCTGGTTACAAGTGGGGGTTCAGATAGGGTCACCTTAATCTGTGCCCCTTTTACTTCTGAAATCGCCTTGCGCGGCCCCTTGAGAGGACGGAGCCACTTATTTGTCCAATTTTCTACGTTTTGTAATTATTTTCACACTACTTTAGTTTGTTTTTGGTCTATTGTTAGGGAGGCCACCCCTTTTTCATTTTTAGGATCGTCCCCTCCTTTCGTTCAGATTAGGAGTGGAATAGATCATTCCCTATAACCCATTCCTTATTCAATTAAAAAGAAAAAAGAAGTCTCTATTCATTTTTCTACTTTAGTTAAATATTATTTTTTATTAGTTTTAAATCAATCAAGGGAGATGAGAGTAAAAAATAAACTTAAAAATTAATATAATTTTAACTTTTTGACTCTTAATAGTTATATTTAAAGTAATAAATGAAGTTTGTTAAATATATATTTTTATGAGTTTTGAGATTTTTAGGGAAAAAAAAAAAAAAACTAATTATAAAGAGTATTATAAATGTTATAAGAGCATTAAGGAAGAGCTAAATGTTGATTTTATCTAAAATGACATACTCATTATATTGGATTAGCAAAAAAAAAAAAAAAAAAAAACTAAATGTAGCAGCACTTTTTAAGATAGCCATTTTAGTTTTATTGTTTCTCTCATCTGTTTTTTCTTTTTCTCAAATCGTTTCCCACTTTTCAAGGGGTGATTGGTTGTTTTTGGTGTTTTCTTTTTTTTTCATGGAAATGGTTTTCGGAACTAAAATTAATAAAAAATTAAAAATTAAAAATTATTTTAATATAATATATAGAAATATAGCTAATCAGATGTAGTGGCATTTAAAATTTATTAATTAAACTAGATAAAAGTAAATTTTAAAAAGTTATTTTGCATAAAAATTTAGCTCTTAATATTCTATGAAAGCAATATGTTTGTCTAAAGTGATATGGGATGATAGTGTCCTAGGAAAACATTTTTTTTTTTTTTTTTACATTAAAACAAAATAAAAAAAGTCTATTATCTTATTTATTTAAGAGCACTTCTTGCCGCATCACCAAAATTATTTTTTGGTTATTTTGGTGAGGTAATTTAAATAAAATGGCATAAATGTACATTTTTCCAACCTTACTACTTTAATCTAAAAAAAAAAAAAGTAATGAGGTGAATAGTACTCACCAAACTAAAAATTTACTATTAAATAATGCTAGGTATTATTTTTTTATCTACTTAAAGTCTTTTTAAAGTTGATATAATTTTCAAAATCATCATTAGATTAAAATTTAAACATAATTTATTTAAAATTTAATAATAATTTTAAAAATTAATTTAATTTCAAAAAATAAAAAAATAATATCTAACATTAATCCTTACTATTTACTCCCATATTGATTAAAGTTCTCTCTCTCTCTCTCCCTTTTTATTAAAAACGGTTCCATCTCTCTTAGCTCAGGAGCATCAAAACAGTGGGAGCCAGCTCACGAAGATAAGACTGAGCGCATCGAGACAGACAGTGGGAGAAAGTGAGAGGCAGCTCACGCATCACTCACGAGCATCGAGAGACTCATAAAGACACTCAGAAGTCAGAACGTGGGGCTTGGCGGTTAAAATATTGGCCTGGCAGAGCATTTTTTGCGTACGTACTTTGTTGAAACTGAAAATGATTAATCTAATATAAAATTTTGAATTATTTTATGTTAAAAATAAAAATATTTTTTTTTTAGTTATTTTTTAATTTAAATAATAATACAAAGTAGCGTGAAGAAACGGACAAAAGAGAAAACGTGTGAAATCGTGATGATAGAGAAATGATTCACAAATATTTTTTTTCACATTTTTCTAGTTTAATCCTATAAATTAAATAGATCAATTATTATATTTATAAATTTATATAGACCGTACCATAAATTCGTTCATTCACTATGAAGATGGTTAAAAGATATTAAAAATAAATAAATTTTATTATTTTAAAAAGAATGCTAAGTATTCTCCTACTTTTAGAATAATATTCTTTTCTAAAAAAGTAAAAAAGAAATTAATCCTTATTTCTGTCATTATTATTTTTAAAAAAGAAAAAATATAATTTAAGCCTTCAAATTATTAGTCATTTTTATTTTAGCCCTATAATATTCAAAAAGTAATAAAGTAGTCTATACCAAAAAGTTATAATTTAGTCACTCCATTAGTCAACACCTTCAAATAGGATGCAAAATGCAAAACAGCGTTGTTTTTAAGTTAAGTTACTAAAATGCCATTTTTAAAAAAAAAAAAAAAAAGTCGATTAAAAAAATGCCCTCCAAAAAATACATCGTTTTGAAAAAAAAAAATGGCCTATGGGGGGCTGGCAAGCCACCCCTAAACCACCGTTTGTCTTTTTTTTTTTTCAATCAAAACAACGTCGTTTTGGGGGGTATTTTTTAAATTAATTTTTTTAAAAGAATATTTTAGCAACTTAACATTGTCAAAATGATGTAGTATTAAATTTTTCATCATATTTGACCGTAATGACTAACGGAGTGACCAGATTGTAACTGGTTGGCAGTTAGGAGAACTACCTTATCACTTTTTGAATATTAAGGGACTAAAATAAAAATGACTGATAGTTTGGAGCGCTAAATTATATTTTTTCCTTCAAAATAATAATATCTATCTAGTATTTCTCAGTAAGACAAAAATACCCCTATATTATATTTGGGGTTTTTTTCTGAATTTTTATTTTTATGGTATTTTTATCGTTTAGGACACGAAAATAGACATTACATTTTTAATAAAATAAGTGGGAGAAAAATACAAAAATTCAAACAGTGAAAAATATTGAAAATATAATTAAAAAGTAAAACACTAATGTGCTCTTTTTAAACTCTATAATATTTTTTTATTATTTTTTTCCTACATTATTTAAATATTAAGAGAGAAATATATAAATCACCATTTAATTAATTATTTTAAAAAGACAAATGATTGGTATTAATAATTTTATCATATTTCTTTTATATATATATATATATATATATATATTTTTATAAATTTAATCCATCAATTATTAGATTTGAAGAAATGTTAGAGGTTAATATTTTTTTTCATATTTGACTCATCTCATTTTATAAATGAATCATTAGATTTATAGACTTATGCTAACCATATATAAGTTAATGATGAACTCTATAAATTTAATTGTTAATTTATAAAATGAAATTAGTAAAAAATTTATCAAGTAAATCTAGGATCCACCATTCCACCTGATATATATATATATTTCAAAAAGTTGAACAAAAGATCATATAATATAGACTGCTATGCAGTAAGATTCCTCAAAGCTTTTTATTTTTTCTGAGCCGATGAAAAGGTATGGACTAATCTTACAGCACGACTGGTTAAACCAGGGGACATGTACTTATTTGATCTCAAAATTTACCTAGGAAGTCTTTCTTTTTACACTTATCCCAAAAAGTCGTTAATACCTACATTTTGGCCTTGTTGGTATGGACTGATCTTGCTGTAAGATTCCTCAAAGATTTTTATAAGAATACAGATTGTTGAACCACGGGATATGCATTTTTTTTAATATTCTAATATTGACCCAGCGAGTCTTTCTTTTTTCACTTATCCCAAAAAGGTTCCTCAAAGATTTTTGTAAGGCTATAGGTAAGGGTGTCAAAAATTATCAAGAAATCGGAACCAAAATCGAAAAATCAGAAAACTAAAAATCGAAAAATCGGGGTCCCAGTTTTGGTTTTGATTTGAAAAATTCAAAAATTGGGTACCAAATTCCGGTACCCAGTTTTTGGTACTCGATTTTTACCGAGAATACCGGAATCGGGTTTCTATTTTATTTAATAATATTTATATATTAATATATATATATTATATATTAATATTTTTTACACTTAGGTTTAGGTTTAGGGTATTTTAAAAAATTAAATTTTTATTTCTAAGGCCCAAATAGGCAAAAACATTGAATTTTTAGAATTTTAGGATTTTTTTAGGTTTATTTTTTAATTATTTGGAACAATCACAACAAAGTCCCTTTAATTTTGACAAAGAAACTAATAGATTTTTTTAAAAATGGGACAACTTATGAAAAAAAAAAAAAAAAAAGGCTTATTTTAAGCCCAATACCTAAAATAAGCCCAAAAACCAATTTTTTAAAAAAACCGGTTACTGGACCAGATAAAATTGGAACAGGCCGGTAACTGGGACCCCAGTTAATCGGGGTCCCGGTTCCGGTTCCAGTTTCTTAAAACCGAAAAATTGGAGTACCCCGATTCTGGTTCCCGATTTTGGCCAAAAACTGAAAAATTGAACTGGGTTGACACCCTTCAGCTACAGATGGTTGAACCATTTATTTTGATCTCAAAATTGTAATATGACTAAGGTATCAAAAAAAAAAAAAAAAAAGCCAAAAAATCAAGAAATAAAAAAATAAAAAAATCGGAGAGCTAGTCGGAAAAAATTGGTAACTGGGTACTCCGGTTTCATTTTTTGCACCCTATTATAACCGGGTATATATATATAAGGTATCAAAAAAAACCGAAAAATTGAGAAATTGGAAAATCGGAGAACCAATCGGAAAAAATCGGTAACTGGGTACTCCGGTTTCGGTTTTTTGCACCCTGTTATAACCGGAGAAATTGGAAAATCGGAGAACCAATCGGAAAAAATCCGTAACTGGGTACTCCGGTTTCGGTTTTTTGCACCCTATTATAACCGGAGAAATTGGAAAATCGGAGAACCAATCGGAAAAAATCAGTAACTGGGTACTCCGGTTTCGGTTTTTTGCACCCTGTTATAACCGGGTAACCGGATACCAAAAAAAAATATATATATATATATCGGTTTTTTTTGATACCTTAGTCATATTACAATTTTATATATATATATATATATATCCGGTTACCCAGTTATAATAGGGTGCAAAAAACCAAAACCGGAGTACCCAGTTACTATTTTTTCCGATTGGTTCTCCGATTTTCTGATTTCTCGATTTTTCGGTTTTTTTTTTTATAACTTAGTCACATTACAATTTTGAGATCAAAATAAATGGTTCAACCATCTGTAGCCTTACAAAAATCTTTGAGGAACCTTTTTGGGATAAGTGAAAAAAGAAGACTCGCTGGGTCAATATTAGAATATTAAAATAAATGCATATCCCGTGGTTCAACCATCTGATCTATATATATATATATATATATATATATATGCTATGTTCTCTAATTTTGCTTAGTGTACGTATATGCTATGTTTATATTTTATAAGTACTGCAGTCACGTTTGGACATATTTCGTTCATATCATTCTCTTTATGGGTCCATTCTTTTATCACTGATTGCAGTGGAAAAGGTATCCATAATATTTTCACAATTACTTAATTCTTTCATACTTTATGGTACAACAATCGTTAATCATGTGCTATACTGATTGACTTTAATTGATTCTTTTTTTTGGGCTTGATTGTTGAGTGATAATGGGCGTCAGGATGTGCAAAGTTTATGGAGCTCATATAACTAGGAGTCACTTCAATGTGTATAAATTTAGGATGTGCAAAGTTTTTTTATTTGGAATCACAACAAAGCTTATTTGATTGAAACAAAAAGATCAATAGTTTTTTTTTAATGGGCAAAACAGTTCAATTAAGCTCAAGTTTTAGGCCGATACCTAAAATAAGCTCAAAATACAAATTTTTTAAAAACTGGTTATCCGATCCGAATAATTGGGTACCAACCAGAACCGGCCGGTTATACAATAACTGGTTAACTGGAAACCAGTTACCCGGTTCTGGTTGTCCAAAATTAATAATCGGTACTTCGGTTTTGATTCCCGATTTTGATCAATAACTGAGAAACTAATATTGACCTAAGAAGTCTTTATTTTTACACTTATCCCCAAAAGTTGCCTACATTCTGGGAATAGGACGTCTCCATTTCATTTGAAATGGAATTGCCTATTTAGATAAAAAAGTGATAAAATTAGAATAAAATTATTCTTAACTTTAAAAGTAAAATTAAAATTACAATTTAATCCCACCATTTCACCTACATAGCTCCTCTCCATCTCTTGAAATGGCTACATTTTGGCCTTGTTAACATTTTTATTTTCTTCTTACCAAAAAACTTAAAATATTAACTAATAATTTTTGTACGTACAAAACACTTATAACAATTCAATATTGCATTATCTTTATATCACGTTAAAATATTATTTCAATCAAACCAAATAAAAAAAAAAAAAAAAAATCGACTAAAAAGTTGAATTTGAGAAACCAATAGTGGCTCACTTTTTAATAGTGGTTGGGAGAAAAATTATTTTTAGGAACTTCGGTCTTCGGTAACATGTATTTGTTAAGGGGTTCGAGGCAAACAATGGTATAAATAATTTAAAATTTGACTCATCAGAGCCACCCAATTTAACCATGCGAGTCCGTCAATTTGAGCAGAGGGGAAGATTCGATTTCTTTAATAGAAAGGGTGAGATTTTACATTTTTTAAAATAATTTTAAGAGACATGAAAGACTATTCACAATGGGGAAGTCAAATTTTTATGTAAAATAACTTCTTAAAATTTATTTAAACTAAGTTAGTTAGAGTATGTTTAGGATTGTGTTTTAAAAAATAGAGTTTTTAAGTCAAAAAAAAGTTTTTGGGCAAAAGCTTCATTTTTAAGATTTTGTCAAAAGTGCGTTTTAGCCATTTTTAGACTTTTTAGACCCTTAAAAGCGTTTTTAATTTTTTTATCAAACGAATTTTTTTTTTCTTTAAACGAGTTTTTTGAGTGTTAAAAGCACTTTTAAATCTCTCAAACACAATCCCAAACAAACTCTTAATGAATTTAAAGACCTCCTACATCGGATTACCTATATTTTATTTATATCATTTAAATATTATTTTTTTTACTCTTTATTGATTCTATCTTTATTTCTTTTCTAAAAAAAAAAAAGTTGAAAAAGTTTAAGAAAAAGAGAACACAGGTGAAAGAAACAATAAAAAATAAAATAACTCACTTGAAAAGCAATATTATATGTAGCTTTTTTTTTTTTTTTTTTTTTTTTTTTTTTCTTTTAACTAATCCAATCTAATATTCATTTTGAATTTTTTGGCTAATCCAATGTAGGGTTTTTTTACAAATTTGATTAGCCATTTTAGATAAAAGTACTATTTGACTCCTCCATTGTCAATGCTCTGAGTAATTGTTTTCTTTTTTGTAAATTTAATAGATCAACCATTAAATTTGTGGACTTATGTGAATTTCACAAAATTTCAATGGCAGATTTAGTGATTCACTCCTTCACTATACAAAAATAATTGAGGTTGTTTACAAATTGATCCCAAAAAAAAATCTCATACTATTCATCTCAAATTCAATTATTAACATTCTTACTTTTTATGACATACTAATCACATTTTACTACTATTCTAATAAAAAAAATCATTACAAAACAAAATTATTTTACCTTATCATATAAACATTTTTACTTTTTTTTTTTATTTTTCACACATTAATCAAATCTTGCTATAATTTCAGGCCACTAAATAGTTCAATGCCAAATAGCCCTGCAAGATAATTAAGTGAATGATTTTTATCATTTTTTTTTTTTAAAAAAAAAAATTTACGCCCTTCTAAAGATAAATACTTGTTTAGTATATTTAAGTAGAGCCAGCCACCAAACGAGACTTCGTTTTGGTAGGACTTTTTAAACGGTGTTTTTTTTAACGTAATATTAAGGTAAAAGTAGTTCGCTGAGCTTTTTGAGATATTGGTTAAAATAAAAAAGGGAGAAAATGTATAACAAATCCTTAAGTCAGACCTTCAAAATTTTAATATCCTTAAGTTTTTTTTTTTTTTCAAAAATTTAGTCCCTGACTCAATTGAAAGGACAATAAAATCTCTGCTGTTACAATTTTTTAACAGACGTTTGGAAAACTTAAAACACACCGTTTTACTCTATTAAAATATTAATTTTTTATTAATTTAATTTATTTTTTTTAAAAAAAAAAAAATTGAAGGGTGGCCATGGGTGGCTGCCCTATGGGGTGGCCGCAAGCCACCCCAGGGGTGGTTTGCCCGGCGACCCCAGGGGGGGTTTGGGGTAGACTGTGGGTGGAGGGGTGGTTGCAAGCCACCCCTGGCCACCCTTCAATTTTTTTTTTTGATTTAATTTTTAAATTAAATTAATAAAAAATTAATATTTTAAAGGAGTAAGACGTCACCCCTGGGCACCATTCAATTTTTTTTTTTTAGATTTAATTTTTTAAATTAAATTAATAAAAAATTAATTTTTTAATGGAGTAAAACGGTGCGTTTTTAGTTCCCCAAACGTCTGTTAAAAAATTTTAACGGTAGAAATTTTATTGTCATTTTAATTGAGTCAGGGAATAAATTTTTGAAAAAAAAAAACTTAAGGATATTAAAATTTTGAATTGCTGACTTAAGGATTTGTTATACATTTTCCAAAAAAAAAAAAAAAAATCTAATCAGATTCTACTTGTTAGAGTGGGGAAAAAAAAATTGAAACATTAAATAAATATTGCAAATATAATGGAAAATGTAGGGTTTTTTTTTTTAAATTTTTAAAAAATAGCGTGAAGAAACGGACAAAAGAGAAAACGTGTGATGATAAATTGTATTAATTCATACTATATAGTATATAATTATTATAAATTACATGTAGGAATTAGGAGAAAAAAAAATAGAATAATTTAGATTTGGGGATGTTAATAAGTAACCTTCAAGTTTCTCATAGAGCTAAGAACATCAAGAAAAACTTAAAGAGAAGAGAATTTTAAGTTTCTAGATCTAGATCTCCTCTTTTCTCCTTTCACAATAACAGTACTCGGTGTTTTATTTGTAGGCTCCACCGGTCTTCGTTTCTAGATCTAGATCTAGTCTCTTCAACCTTAAATCTAATTGTCTTATTCGGTCAATGCGTGTCTCCCGAAGGGATGTCTACAATGCCGTGCTCCTCCGCTGCTGCTTGTGGGGTTTTTATTTTTTGTTTCTAATTTTGTTTGTCTTGGCTTTCAGGTTGAAGATGGATTTGTTGTTCTGGCTTTCGAGTTGAGGATGTAGTAGATTGATGTGCGGGTTTAACTCTCATAGTCGAATTTTTAGTTTCTAGTTGTTTCTTATTTTTGTTTTGTATTTGAGCTACTTGATAAGTGCCAAAATATTCATATTTTAGCCATTTATTTACCCTTGTTAGTTTCTTAGTCTTGTTATGCTGTGCTATTTTATTTTCTTTTTGTGTTTTCTATGTTTTTGTAGGTCTCAAAAGAAAGAAAGCGTTTCTAGAAAAGTTTCAAGCTTAAAGGGAAAATTCGGAAGACCTATAATATATGGTTAAGCTTAACCAATCATAATAGAGGGCATATATAATGTGGTTAAGGTTAATCAAATAAAGGAAATGATTAAATCGAAATTTCTCTAATTGAAGTCAAAATCGAATTGCATTCAAATTTGGATTCTGCACATGCCTCGATACTTTGATCATAACTTTCAGTTCAAGTATCCGATTGAGGTGATTCTAGCAGCATTGAAAAGCTAACTCCAGATTATATAAATCATTGTGAAATAGAATTTTCCTAATTCGAAATTCTGCTATGTTAAAATCATTCCGCAATAAAAGAACGCAAATTTGGACGAATCCTATTCCAATTTGTACTAGGATTACTTCCTAATTGGACTAGGAGGCTGGACTCCTAATTTCCTAAGATTACTAGGGCTTCTAGAACTCTCATAAGCCCTATAAATAGACATCTAAGCCTCACAATTTAATACACAGTTTCAGAGATACAATTCTAGACTTGCTTTGGGAGGAGAATTTGGAGGCTACTTCCAAGAGTTGTTTTCAGTTTTTTTCTTTTCCCTTTATTTTAGTTATGTATAACTAAATATTTTAGTAGGGCTAGATTGAAGCACTAATCATGTTTCTTTAATATTTTAATATTGACGCCTTTGTAATAATCATATTGTGGTGCTTAACTTGATTATTCCATACTTTATTGAATTCCTCATATGAATGTGTTTGGCCAACATATGCATGTGGTATGAATTAATTATTTAAGTCAATTTAGATGGCCGAGTCCTGGGCTTAGTAGAGTGACAAATGATATCTTTGCGGGTTCTTGGGGTAATCAACATGAGGAACCGGGAGTATACACCCATTCCCTAGGTCTCATGTGTTTGTCGATTTCCATTGAATTATGCTTTCTTAAAGAACAACTTAGTATACACCAATACTAAATCCTTTAAGAAAGAAAAGAATTAGAGTATACACTCATACCTAATTCGTTGCTTAGGAAGATCAATAGTTTAAGAACTATACACCCATGCCCTTAGGTTGGCAAACATTAAGTAATCTTGATATGATTGGAACATTGAAATATTATTATATTAATTGAGTATGATTAGTAGTGAATATCAAAGCCCTACCCTTTCATTTATCTTTATTTCTTTTTCAACATATTAATTTCGTGACAATTTTGATATTTGATTTAGCAAATTAATTCTAAGCAAAATCAACAATCCTCGTAGGAATGATCTCATATTTGTCGCACTATACTATTGTTTGATCTTGTGCACTTGCGAGTAAAACGTACCAAATATTATCTATTAATTTAGGTAGTATTTGTCACAACACTACTCATGTCATAGATCTAGTTCGCACGAAGCAGATCTGTTCCTTAAAGGTAATTGTACATGGGTTAGCGGAAGTTTGAAGTCATTTTTGTGACTTTGTAACCTTCATAGCTTTTGACTATAATTTTTCAGAGCTGTATGCTCTATGTTGTAAGAGCTTTATGGTTATGAAATTTCATCAATAGAAGTTCCATATTTTTCAAAAAAAGTTTCTCATAGAGCCATACATACTTGTTAGATTTATAATGTATATTATTATTATTATTAGGGAAAAATATAAAAAAACCCCCCAAATTACCAGCTGTTTACGATTTAGCCCCCTGATGTTCCAAAAGTCATAAAGTAGTCCTCCAAACTACCAAATTGTTGCATTTTGGCCATCCCGTTAGTCAAAACCGTTAGTCTGGACGGGAACCATGAAACGACACCGTTTTATTAAGGTTAAGTTACGAAATTGCCCTTGTTGGATTTATTTTTTTTATTTTTATTTATTTATTTATTTTTAAAGCTGGAGCAAAACGGCGCCGTTTTGCTTAGGTTAATAGGTAAATTTTTGGGGAAAAATTCATTTAGTTCTCTTTCTTCTCCTTCACGTTCACGTAGCCTCCTTCTCACCCGGTCCCCTCGTTCACCCAGCCCCCCGCCCGATCGTCGGCTTCCCCGTTCACGTAGCCCCCCTCGCACGGTGCGCCGCCCGATCGTAGCCATCCCCCGGTCACGCAGCCCCCACGCAGCCCCCCTCGCACGGTGGGCCGCCCAATCGTAGCCTTCCCTTGATGCAGCCCCCATGCAGCCCCGCGCACGGTGCCAGCTGGTCGTCACGGTCCCGTCATCCTGAAGGTAGCCCACTTTCCCGATTGAGTTTTTCCTATGGGTTTGGTTGTTTTGTTGAAGATTTTGTGGAGAATGGGTTTAGTTTTTTTGTAGAAGATTTTGTGGAGAATGGGTTTGGTTGTTTTGCAGAAGATTTTGTGGAGAATGGGTTTGGTTGTTTTGTATATGTATTGATGTTCTGATTTAGTGTGAAGGAAAATTCGCTTTATAGTGTTCAAAAGTGATATGGGTCCCTATGTTTAGAATATTTTTGTCTCTATATTTTTGTCTTGTCTGCAGCAAACCCGTTAGTTTTTAATATAATTTTTTTTTGGTTAAAAATTGAAAGTTATTGGTTGCTGTGTATATTGTCGGATGGGTTGGTTTAAAATTTTTCATTCTACCTTCCTTTTGTTCTGTAGTCCCCCTTGTTGTAATGCATGTCACGCAGCCGGTCCCATCGTCTCGTCTCGTCGTCAACGATGGAGAAGTTTGCCAACGAAGATGATGAGAATGGCTGTGTACTGTCGGTGGGAAGTTCGCCGGTGATGTTTACCTCTGCGTGTACGAAATGCCTATGCGGAATTGAATCACGAGTGATGACTTCTCGCACACAGAAAAATCTTGGTAGAAGGTTTATTGGATGCGGTAAATATAAGGTGCAAATTTAGGTTTTAAAAATTAGGGGTTTTCGATTTCTTTCTTTCTTTCTTTATGCTTTTCTCCATTTGATTCAAATCTGTACAGTGATTGCTGGTTTGGATTTGTGGGTCTCTTCTAAGAGATGTGTTCCATGTTGTGTAGCCAATGTTTTTTTGTGGGTTCCATTTGTGGGTGTCTGCTTTTTTGTGGGTTCCATTTGATGTTTTTGATGATGAGTACTTATATTAGACGTTTTTCATTTGATTCTGTGATGAGAATAGAAGACTTACACCCATTAATATGAATTTGTTTGAGTAAGTAAGCTACCAAAAACTGAAGGAAAGAAAAAAAAAAAAAAAACAAAAAAAAATGAAGATATTTGATGAACATATTCATTTACTTTTGAAATGCAGGACCCCATTTTCTGAGACCCATTCATCACTCTGTATCCCAATACCATATTCACTTTGTATTCCATTCATCACTTTGTATCCCAATAGCATAAGTTTAATTATTATCCCCTTTTGCCTTATTAATTTAGTTAATTGCTTCTTGAAGTTTAATGACATCATTTTTGTGTACATGATGAAACATATGTCAATCTATTCCCAATAATAATAATAATAATAATAATAATAATAACATGGTATATATTCCCATTCCATGTGACTGTTTTAGTTCTCTCTTAGAGCATACAACAATTATTTATTGTTCTAAGCAAATAAAGATAATGTTAATTAGAAATGTGGGTCTTTAGACTTTTTATTATTATTATTATTTATTAGAATTAGGCATGTCCATTACCAAATAAGGTTGGCCTTGTTTGACAAAGTTTTTGGGTCTCTTCCATTGGAGTATTGGAAAATTGAAGGATGTAAATGTTTCACACTCCATAAATAGAAATAGTTTGAAAGCTCATAAGGTCTCCTTTTGTTGTTGTCTTATTTGTCTTCTTTTGTTTTTGACTCTCTTAAATCAAATAACATTGAAGAACTCTATTGTGAATTATATTACACTCTGTTTGTGAATTGGTTAGTAATTCTCATTTATGAAATATGCAAAGCGAAGGTGATCGTGGTTGTGATTATTTTATGTGGGTTGACGAAGAAGTTATGCTCCCTGTGTCACAGTTTGATGCCCAAATAGCTGATCAGAAGAAAGGTTTTGAAATTGAACTGGCGAAGTTGACGTTGCAAATTGCTACTGAAAAGTACAAAAATAATAGCATTGAAAAAAACTTACGGATGTCATTGGCCACTTGTTTGATCTTAACTTTTTTGTTGTTGTCTTGTTTTGTTAATGATAGGGAGAAACATCATTGCACTGTTAGTAGCACAATGTTGCCGTGGGAGGGAGAAACCTATGTACGTTAAGGACTATTATTTAGTGTGTTGTATTAAAGTGTGAAACCTATGTTAAAGTGCGAAACCTTGTTTCAATCTCCTAATATGACAATTTGATGAGTTTCAATTGTTTGTACATTTACCTATTCCAACCGAATTGCATTGATTGTGTTCTATAAAGTAGTGTTTACACCTAGTCCTGGTGTAATTGGCGTTTTCCTCGTGCAATTGTAGTTAAGAGTCTGTTCATGATACAATTTGATAAGTTGAATTTTCTATCACAAATTACAATGGTTTCATACACAAGGTACATGTTCTAAACATAAACCAAATATATAATACACATCCAAAATCACCAAATTGTAATGGCTACAAGGTAAATGTGTCTACCATCACCTATATACATATTAGACATCCAAAATAACCAAATTGTAACGGCTACAAGGTTAATGTGTCTACCATCACCTATATACATATTACGCATCCAAAATAACCAAATTGTAACGGCTACAAGGTTAATGTGTCTACCATCACCTATATACATATTACGCATCCAAAATAACCAAATTGTAACGGCAACAAGGTTAATGTGTCTACCATCACCTATATACATATTACGCATCCAAAATAACAAAATTGTAACGGCTACAAGGTTTAATGTGTCTACCATTACCCATATACATATTACACATCCAAAACGACCAAATTGTAGCATTATATATATATATATATATATACACACACACATCCACAATGATCAATTATCTCTATAGTAATCAATTTTCTTGGTGTCTAATATTTTTGCCAATCTGGCTTCTTCCTTTTTCTCTTGTTAGCCTCCATGACTGCAATTCCCTTCTCCACAGTCGGTACAATCGTTTTACCTCTTCTGGCAGGCGCTTATGTACATGCAGTAGTACGCCCCAAATGTTGTTGAGAAGGCTGAGAAGATCTGCTTGGTAAAGCAGACCCTTCTAGTTGCGATGTTCCATGTTCCTGCGACGACAAGTGTGGGCTCACATTTGAGGAACCAATAAAAAAAAGAAATTCCCAAAATTATAGATACGTTTAATATATATATATATATATATATATATATATATATATATATATATATATATATATATATATATATATATATATATATTGTTCAATGAGTAAAGGCTGCTGAGTACTATTTGCAAACATGAAGTTATGTGCTTTAAGGATAGACTTTGTTGTTTTGTTATAAATAGAAGACAAAAGACATTAAAAAACAATGTCTTTACACATACACACACACATTAACAAACAATTCAAAACACACACACACACACACACACGTCACATCATAACATTTTTGGGGGAGATATAAAAATTACTTCAAAACTAAACATATTGACAAACATTCTCAATTTATAATATTTTCTTATCATACTAAGAGTTCATTATAAAATCGAACTTACATGCACTTGCTATTCACCTGCTATGTATACCTAACTTCTCATGCAAAAACGCATATTAAGCAAATTCAAAACCTAACTTTTTTTTTTTTTTTTTTTTTGGCTAAAACAAATGAAAAAAAAAACTCTAACTTTTTTGTTTTGTTCTGCTTTTATTTCTCATCCCACACACATCATTATAATTAATTATGAGGATAGATACGTGAGTGAAGTAAATGTCAATAAGAATGACCAAACCCAACACTTGATGACTGAAATTTGAAAATCATAACTTGAAATAAGTAGAAGCCAAGCCCCTTAGGATTCCTTACTCACTACTTGGTTGTTTTCTCATGGCAATATAGAAGATATTGTTACAATAGAAGTCAAAGTTTCACTTAATAGGACTTAAAAATCCCATTGATTGGATTTATTCATTCATTTTATTATAATATATATATATATATATTTTAAAGGAATTGGGCAGAATTTGATTAATAAGGCAATATCGGCACAACAGTCAACAAAAATAATATCACAAATATACTTAAAAACTTCGTCAAGACAAACATGTTCTTCATACTCCAATTACAATCTAAACAAAAAAATCCAACCAATCAACGTGTCAAATGAGTTGATGGCGTAGATTATCGATTGTTCTAAACATAATAATATCATTTATTTAACATCCTTGTTCAAGTTAAATTGAAGTGTATAATAATTTAACAACAGAAACACTTAAGTGTATGAAGTACTCACATTGACACTAGAAAGGCTTTGAGATTGTGCGGACTGTGTATGAGGAGATCCGTATAACCTTACAGTATTGACAGTACCAGTACCCTGAAACGTTGTAACATTTCACAATATTAAATATTTGAAATAACATTTTATTATGTTATCCAAAAGTAATATTATAAGCAGTTTGCTCACAGTAGCATTGCCCTGAGATTATGAGGTATGATATTGAGACGGCCCATATAATCTGACGGTGTGGACTGTACCCTGAAACTGACCTCTACCTCCACTCCTAGTCATTGGTCCACTAATATGCAGTCCAGTAGGCCCTCCCTTAGTTCTTGGTTCACCTCTGTGCAGTCCAGTAGGCCTTCCTTTAGTTCTTGGTCCACCTCTTTGCAGTCCAGCAGGCCCTCCCTTATTTTTGGTCCACCTCTTTGCAGTCCAGTAGACCCTTCTGGGGTAGGTTGAAACTGACCTCTACCTCTACTCCTACCCCTACCCCTAGTACTCCCTATACCTCTAGAAGATGCATCAGTATCTTGCGAAATCTGCAAATATGATGTCAACTTGGTAAATCAAATGTAATGAACTAATTATAATGAGTAATGACATTTAAACAGTTTATCACTTACTGTTTCAGCATCAATGGTTGGCTGGGGAGTTGGGGTCTGACCATGTAAACTTCGACCACTATCATCTTGTACCTATGATAATAAACTTATAAAATAATAACATAATACAATATATAATGAACAGGAGAAAATCCACTTGACAAAAATTAAAAATTAATCATATATGTATGTAGTAACTCACCTCATGTTGTCTTGCACTACTGCTTCCTCTCCTGTAATTCACTGCCTCTGTTCTGTTTCGTGGACATGTTCTGCTATTGTGTCCAATTCCTTTGCATTTGCTGCATCTCATCCTCACTCCACCCTTCCTCATATGGTATTGATTAACCAGCTCTTCTGGACCCCTTGTCCTTACTTTTCTAGGTCTCCCTGGTTGTATTCTACTTATAGGGGAATCCACTTTGTCGTAGTTAGTCTTCACCCATTGGTCCTCTCCAGGCATTGGATACACAATGTCATCATACGCCTTTTTATACATTTTAGTGCTATACCAATCATCTACGTAATCCTCGGGATTTGCACTAAAAAACCAAATTGCAGACATTGCATGTGCACAGGGGATTCCTGTCATGTCCCACTGTCTACACCCACAAGTTTTCCTCAACAAATTCACAACATATTGTTTATTATTGTGGGTTACTTCGTATAACCCAGCCCCAGCATATGTGTTGTAGTAATGCCCAGCAACTTGTCCAATTTCGTCCAATTTGGCAACAACCCTTGGACATAGCCTACCAATCATGGTGTGGATGCCATCCCTCTTCGTTTGATATCTCTTCATCAACTTCTTCCTTATGAATTTAAGCATTGATATGATTGGCAGGTCACGCGCATTCAGGATGTAAGCATTGAAGCACTCACAGAGGTTGTTGACAAGTAGATCACACCTCGAGAATGTATTGAACCAAGCCCTGGATCATAAGCTTGGGTCAACATTTGACAAGTAGTTGTATGCATCCTCGCTTATATGCTTCAATTCATCCATTTCCTTATGGAATTCAGCTTGAGTGTATGCTGCGGCCGCTGCCCATAACTTGTCTTTCAATGCAAGACCACGATGCCCTGTGTCTCTGTAGTTGGCATACAAATGCCTCACACAAAAGCGATGGTCAACCCCGGGAAGCACCACGTCAAACGCTGGTTGTAGCCCCTACAACTACAATGAATAATAAACAACACTTTGTTATCTTTTGACAAAAACAATAAAAAACAAAAAAGTAATAAACATAATGAACTTATAATATAGTTACCTTTTGACGATCAGAAATAAATATTCATCCTTGTGCAGGGGGTGCCAAGATCTAAGACCAATGTCTCAAGAAACTATATCCAATTGTCTTTGGTTTCTGCCTCAACAACTGCAAGAGCCACTGGGTATATGTTATTATTGTCATCCCTCAAAATGGCCGACAAAAGCTGTCCTTTATAAGTCCCTTTCAAAAAGCACCCATCCAACCCAATGATAGGCCTACAACTAGCTCGAAAACCTTTCTTCATGGCAGCCAATGAGAAATACAACCTTTGGAAGCATGATGGGTGGTCAGGTAAAGGTCTATCAACCTTCATCATCACACAACTACCCCGATTCATTTGTCTAATGGTTTCACAATAATCCCACAGCTTATTGTATTGCAGCTTTACTTTGCCCTGCAGCATTTCCTTTGCAATTCTCCAAACCCTATACAATTGGCAATTATTAACATCAACATCCCATTTGTCTTTCACTTCCCCAAGAATTGCCTTCAACGGCATGTTAAGTTGCACTCTAAACTTGTCAATAATTTTATCAGCAATCCATGCAGATTTCACAGTCGAATTCCTATGCTGCCTTGTACAAGTGTACTTGTCTTGTATCGATCTAATTTCAAATGACTCTTGATCCTTGGATTTACGACTGTAAACCCGATACCTACAACCTGGATCTCTGCATACAACAATACATTTGGCTAGGTAATTTTTTTTAAACCTTATATCCTTCCCCTTCTTCAAATTGTTCTCCCTAATTGCTTCTCTAAACACTTTGATTGAGGGAAACAGCTGCCCATTTCTTAACTGCGGATTCGACATGTCAGTCGGTTGAAACTCAGGTTGCCTAGTTACAAATCTAGAAACAGATGAAACCTCATTCTCCTCGTCACTTATAGGAGGGGATACAAGAATGTCACTTCTGGCCATGTCAGAGTTTGCATCATCATCATTAATCTCATCACCATAGCACTGACCCCTTCCACTATCTTTTTTACCTACCTTTGCATTTGCATTTGCATTTTCATTATCATCCTCCGCCGCCTCATCACTCTCCCCCTCCTCATCATTATCCTCATCCCCCTCCTCATCACCATCCTCACCCTCATTACCCTCCCCATCACCCTCGTCAATACCCTCAACACCACCCTCCTCAACATTTCCTTCTGCCGTGGATGGCCTAGGTAGATATTTATCTTCATCAAACAAGTCCGGTTCGAATACTTCTTCCCAATAAGGATTATCTCGATCAATCCTACTATTTTCACAATATTCACCATCATCATCATCATTATCGTCTTCATCTTCATCATCATTAACTGCAGGCTTATCAAATGAAACAAGATACAACTCAATAACCGGTACCTCTTTATGTGCAGCAACCATTTCCAAGACGTTATGATCCGATGAAATTAATTTCAAACCCCCTTGAAAAGTACAACCTGGTTGTAAGTAATACACCAAATCCCCTGACTTGTATCCATAGTTTTTTACTATACCCTCAATCTCAAAAAATGAGAACCAGTCCTCATCGTACGTCTCATCATGCACATCTACCTCACCCCCCACATATGTACACGTAAACCCCCTATTAATCTTACCACCGTAATGCACCTCAAACACAAGCTCTCGTATAGTCATCTTAAACAATAAAAGAAGTAAAGAAAATTAACAACTCAATAAAATATTAAAAAAAATAATACTAATAGAAATTCAAGCTTATGTAAATATCAAATACTATTAAGTATAATTTAACTTTAACTAATTAATTAAAGTCAATTTACAGGAAAAATAAAAATAATAATTAACGTTAAATTGTACAAGGCATGCAATCTAAAGTAAAGGAACATATCGGAAACAAATCTAGACAATATATGGTCATTAATTATGCACACCCAATTATAAAGGCACATGAAGCTTCATATGATCATATGAGTATTTTATATGACATTATTTTATATGGCCACGTCACCCATTGCGGATGGAGGTTGGAAAGAGTGATGGGATGTAGGGTTACTCGACATTATAAAATTAGCATGATTGTATATGTGTGATAAAAAAATAATTCAAGACTATATAGTTAAAGTTACTAGAGTAAAAATGAAGCAAGTGCTATACATATTTTTTTCCAATCTAACTTTATTTATGTTACAAAATGACCACACAATTTTGTAACTTTAACTGATTTTTTTTTTCCAATAAATAAATATGCAAGCTTCCCTTACAAAAATTAAAAATTAAAAAATTATCATTCTTGTCAACTTCGACATTCTCAAACACGTGCAACATACAAGTAGCAACAAAATACCACAAAAGTCAGACATATTCCTATCTTTGTCCTCTCCCATGCATGCATGATGCATATAATTAAGGAGAGATAAAATGAAAAGAAAAAAAAAAAAACAAGAGAAGAAAATACTAATATTTGAATATTCAAACTCTTACATCATAAGGGAGAAAAACGTGTATATTTGGATATCCCTTTTGAAGCTAGTCAAGCATGGCCTCAGGATGCAACTAATTCGTCGACATTTGTGTTTTGTGTTTAACCCTAGACATTTTCACTTTCTTTTTAATTTAACTTATTCCAAAATTTTTGCAAAAGAGTGGTTCTAAATAAAATATTCCAAACTTTTTAATGCCTACTTTCTATTGGACTTCATTTAAGAATTTGCAAGCCAAATATGTGTTTTTAAATAAAATAGTTGAAAGTTCCTCATTTGGGAGTGCATTTTAAATAAAATGACGGTATGTAGCATACAAAAATCATAATTTGACACCCAAGCTGTAGGTTGAAAGAAGCAAGGTGGGTGCTCTACATTTCGACAATTTCATTTTTTTTTTTTTTTTGTTAATTTTCGGTCACCTTATGATGTATTGCTTGTCATGGTTTGTTCAGATTTTTCTTCTTTCTTTTCCTTTACAGCAGACAATAAAGGGGACCACATGTGACATGCATTACAACCAAGGGGACCACAGAACAAAGGGAAGGAAGAATGGAAAATTTTAAACCAACCCATCCGACGATAAGCAGACAATATACACAGCAATCAATAACTTTCAATTTTTAATTAAAAAAAAAAATTATATTAAAAACCAACGGGTTTGCTGCAGACAAGGCAAAAATATAGAGACAAAAATATGCTAAACATAAGGACCCATATCACTTTTGGACAATATAAAGCGAATTCTCCTTCACACTCAATCAGAACATCAATTCATATACAAAACAATCAAACCCATTCTCCACAAAATCTTCTGCAAAACAACCAAACCCATTCTCCACAAAATCTTCTACAAAAAAACCAAGCCCATTCTCCACAAAATCTTCAACAAAACAAACAAACCCATAGGAAAAACTCAATCGGGAAAGTGGGTTAGCTTCAGGATGACGGGACCGGATGCGTGAAGGGACTGCGATGACCGGCCGGCACTGTGGGCGGCGCTGCGTGGGGGTTGCGTCAAGGGAAGGCTACGATTGGGCGACCCACGCGGCCCGCCGTGCGAGGGGCCTGTGTGGGGGCTGCGTGATCAGGGGATGGCTACGATCGGGCTGCGCACCGTGCGGGGGGGTTGCGTGAACAGGGAAGCCGACGATCGGGCGGGGGGCTGGGTGGACGAGGGGACCGGGTGAGAAGGAGGCTGCGTGAACGTGAAGGAGAAGAAGGAGAACTAAATGAATTTTTCCCCAAAAATTTACCTATTAACCTAAGCAAAAACGGCGCCGTTTTGCTCCAGCTTACAAAAAAAAAAAAAAAAAAAACCAACAAGGGCAATTTCGTAACTTAACCCTAATAAAACGGCGTCGTTTCGTGGTTCCCGTCCAGACTAACGGTTTTGACTAACGGAATGGCCAAAATGCAACAGTTTGGTAGTTTGGGGGGCTACTTTATGACTTTTGAAACATCAGGGGGCTAAATCGCAAACGGCTGGTAGTTTGGGGGGCTTTTTTATATTTTTTCCTTATTATTATTATATATTAAATAATTAAAAATATTTTAGTATGATTTCAAATTTTTTATTACTCTCACTTCTCATTCAAAATATAAATGGAAGACAATATTATGAATTTAGTTGTGGTTGGAGTAATTTCATGGACATTATAAAAACATTTAAGCAATACAATAAGATGTTCAACAAGAAATTTCAGAACTCATAGATGAGATCTGCAAGACAAATGCAGAATAAATTGCCTATCAATCCTTCAAGCATCTTCAAGTGAAGATTTGCCATAAGATTGACATATTCATCATATTAGATTCGATATATATATTTTGAAACCATTCAATCATTTCATATATCATTGATGAATACTTTGAACAATATGTTCAGCCATTACAATATCAAAAACACATTGAAGAGCTTCTTCTATATAAATAACTTCTTCCATAATTGTGAGTGCCCTTTTTGCAAGCCTATGAGCTGCTTTGTTTGCTTCTCGTTGAATGTGAGAGCTCTACTTTGTATAAGAGAATGCAACACAATTCGAGCATCGTCAATTACTTAGCCATAGCGACACCAATTTTGCCCATCTTTCCAAAAAGTATGCAATACTTGTAACACATCCCCTTCCATCTCCACCTTATTCCACCCCATCTCTTTAGCAAAAATAATTGCCCGTAAAGCAGCAACAGATTATGCTAGAATTGGATCGAAAATATTACTTTTTGAAGATTGCAAGGTAGCCAGCACCTCTCCCATAGAATCACGTACAATCACTCCAATGCCTATATTCATATTATGTATGTCTACCACAACGTCCCAATTGATCTTAACACTTCCCTTGGAAGGAACCGTCCAACATTGGCAAGCCATTGTTTCTTCATCTTCCATCTTATGTTGGATGGCTTGTGCATCTGTATATTCTTGGATGGTCTCAAGGGCCTTCTGAACAAGTTGGTTAGGATGGTCGACCCCCCCCCCCCCCCCCAACCCCCAACTTCCCCATAGACCACATAATTTCTTCTTAGCCACAAGTTCAATGCGACCATCACCATTGCCTCCAATTCATCCTTATCCAATTTTTTGCTCATAAGGTCTACAAAGAGTATAAAATGTAGTGACCCAAAATCTAGGGTACGATAGCTTAGTTCGAGGATTAGTCAGATCTTTGGGTCACTAAAGCCAACTGGAGGGTCAATTTGGGAATTTTGACCCTCTGGCCGAATGCTCGTGTGAGGACCACATAAGTGCTTGCCTGCCAACAGTGCACAAGCCCTCGTGTAGGGACCATCCAGAACGTTCGTTGACTTTTGGTTGACCACTCGATATTGCCCCGAGCATACGATTGCAACCTAAAAACTACATGGTAAATAGTACACGAACGCTTGGCACTATAGTACCGAGCGCTCGTTGCACTGTCAGCCTGCTCCTTTGGTGCTCCCAGCTTTTTCTCCCTATATATAGCACTCCACACTCGACCCCCTAAACGTCATTTAGCCTCTGTGCCCTCTAGCAGTGCTGCTTGAGTGTTGGTGTGAGACTTGAGTGATTGCGTTGGTGTTCTTTTAGAACAAGAAGGAGCTTCTTGAGGTTCTTACTGTGTTAAGGTAACCATCTCTCTTTAGTGTTTTTCTTTAGAAGTTATGCTAGCTCTGCAATTACTAAGTTACTAGAAACCTAAAGGTAGAAGCCTTAATCATGTTATAAGCTTTTCCTTTCCATTAGACTTATTCTTGTTGTATGAAGGTGTTGTTTCAAGTTTGGAGGTGTTAGAGGACTTTTTGTAGCCTTAGAACCTATTAGGATCGCGTGGGAAGGCATTAGACCAAATGAAGTTCTACTTGAACTCTCTGGTCGAACGCTCATCCTAGGGCACGAGTGCTCACCCAAAAGCGTTTCAGGGGAAACGCCATCTTGGCCGAGCCCTGACAGCCCTGTCCTTATGTTCTAGGTTAGTTTTAGTTTGGACTTAGGACTAATTGTAGGCTTTCCATAGATTTGGGGAACCCAGACCCCTTAGAGGACTTTTCCGCAAATTTATACGACCTAGGTAAGTACTAACTCACATAATGCTTGCCATTTCTTTTCCCACATTACACGACTATTTTATGTACCAAACATGCATATTTACAACTCTTATGAAAATACATTTGATTGCAACATGAACTCTATCATTTATAAAAATGTGTTACTTAACAAGATAGTGATAATGAGACTTGTAAAAGCATGCATATATAATACAGACAAGACTATTTGCATTGAATAACATTGTACACAGGTACATATGGGATAACAGACATGGGCTTATTATACATGTTAACTCTATGATCAAATGTGTGTGTAATATATGGGCCTTAGATCCAATGGTTAATTCGTCGTAGCCCTAACGGGCGGGTCACTACAGGACGTACATTATTAATAGCGTGGGCCACCTGAGGTCGGACTTGGTTGGACTACTAGTGTTATGGATGAAAGAATATAATGGTCGGGGCTCCAGTATTGTATTATAGGTCCCTCGGGACAGCGTCAACCCTGCTAAAGAAGGGATAATATCTCGGGTAGACCATACAGTTGAACTATCACTAATTCTCATGATTATAGAATGTCCTATATCTATAGTACATTCATGAATATATGTCATACCTAAAATGTTGCTTATTTTACTACACGGAGTTCATTACTAAATGACAGTTGTATTACATGCATTATTACTCAATAAGTCTTTAGACTTACCCATTATATTTTTTTCGCCATTATGTATAATTGTGCGATTTAGCTAATATAGAGGAGGATGCCTTCGGATTGCATTATGGTGGTGGCTCAGGACCTGATTTAGGTCATTTTTTAGGACATGGACCCGATATGGCGGAAGTCCATGAAGGATGCTAGAAGGACCACCCGGGAGGAGATGATAGAAATTGTGATCATGCTAGCACCACTAAAAATTAGGTGTTGATTCTGTTATCTTATATTCATACAATTATCTTATGATTTGTAATCTATTTTGATGATATGTCTTTGACCAGTACATTTGAGGATTTATCTATATGATGATTTTTATCTTTACTCTGATTGTTATGAATGTGGTATGTAGTTGTTACTTTCTTATTCTTGTAGTTAAAGTCTTCTATTGTATTCTCTCATTTATGAGATGTTAAGATCCATAAGTCTTGTCTCGTGAGGGGTAGGGCTGGGAAACGAATCTTGGGGTCAATTACCAGTTAATTGATTTTCTCGGGGCATTACAGTTGGTATCAGAGCCTATGCTCTGAAGACTACAGGATATGGATAAGAAAGCCTAGGTAATGATCACACTAGAGGATAGCCTAGTTAGTTGTTAGGACTTAGTCCATAGGTTGGTCGCTTGGTTCTAACCAAGTCAGTTTTAACTCTGCTTCCCATTGCAGAGAATGCCACCTCGAAGGAATCTAGCAACCGGACCTAACATTCATCTAGAGCCAACGGACATTCCAGTCTACGAGGTAGCACCCCCAGGAAGAGATCAAGTGATAGAAGCAATTGGCCAACTAGTTTCGGAATTAGTCCGTGATAGGGTGGCAAGGCAGCCAGCTGTAGGACCTGGTGGTTCTCTAAAGGACTTTTGTTGTCATCACTCGCATAGTTTTAATGGGACTAGTGATCATATCAGTGCAACGAACTGGCTAAATGATATGGAGGAGCTAGTAACTGCTAATGGGTGTAATAATGAGCAGAAGGTGGTCTACTCTACTTATAAGATGACTGGAGAGGCCAAGCATTGGTGGCAAGATGAGAAGGTCGTACTTGTTGTGGAGTTGGGATCAGAGATCGCCATTACTTGGGACATCTTTAAGCATGAGTTCAATCGACACTTCTTTCCCAAGGTCAGGCAAGAGGCGAAGGCACGAGAATTCATGGACTTGGTTTAGGGGAGGATGTCAGTGATTGAATACACCACAAGGTTTCTTCAGCTGTCAAGGTTTGACGTGTACCTCATTTCAGATGAGGAGAAGAAAGCGAAGAAGTATGAGTGGGGTCTGAACACCCATATCCGGACCATGATGACATGCTTTGACATCCGCAATTTCTCCCAATTAGTTGATCAGACTTCGATCTATGAGGAGAGTTTGAAGAAGAATCAGGTGGAGTTTGCAGACCATAAGAGGAGAGCTCAAGGACTTGGTACTTCGTCTAGAGGAGTCGGGCTAGCTAAGAGGAAGGCAGTGGGGAGTTATCCACCCCAACAGCCCCAAGGACGTGCACATAATACCTCTTAGATCGAGCAACACCAAAAGGGTTAGGCACTGGAGTTGTGCCGGAAGTGCAAAAGGGTTCACTGGGGACTCTGTAGTATGGGTGCAGGGATGTGCTATCGGTGTGGCCAGTTAGACCATTTCAGCAAGGATTGCGTGGGCAAGGCAGTTCCACAGTTGGGAAATACTCAGAGGCCTTTGGTGCCAACACGAGTCTACAAGCTTATTCCACGAGAGACCGAAGAGGGATCGGAAGTGGTGAGATGTATTGTTGCTATACTTGAATTTGAAGCTTCCGTTTTGTTTGATTAATGGCTACCGACTCTTTCGTATCTATCATGTTTGTAAGACTGTCTAGACTTGTAGTATGAATTTGGAAACCAGTCTTGCCGTAGCTACCTCCGTAGGCAAAACTATAGTTTGTAAGCGTGCAGTTTGTGGATGCCCTGTAAGCATCCGTGGAAGAGTACCTCCCGTAAACTTAGTTGTTCTCAATACGAATAGTTATGAGATTATTCTCGGAATGGATTGGCTGGCGAAGCATTTTGCGGATATCGATTACGCCCGTAAACAAGTTACACTTAGTCCGTGGGAAGAAGGAGAAGTCATGTTTGTTGGATCACAAGTGAGGTCCATTCCTCCAACAATTTCGGTCGTTCAGGCCACGAATCTTATTCTAGGAGGAGGCAAGGAATTTTTGGCATTTATCATTAATATAGCGAAGGAAGAAGAAAGGAACCTACAAAATATCCATTTGGTGTGAGACTTTCCAGATGTCTTCTCAACTGACTATGTTGGATTGCCACCCCAACGGGAAGTCGAGTTTGGGATCGAATCTGTACCAGGCACCAATCCTACATCGAAGGCACCGTATAGGATGGCACCATCGAAGTTGAAGGAGCTAAAGGAATAGCGGCAAGAGCTATTGGATAAAGGGTTTATCTGCCCTAGCTCATCACCATGGGGAGCTCCGGTGTTGTTCGTGAAGAAGGACGGATCGATGATTATGTGCATTGATTACCGCAAACTAAACAAGGTCACGATCAAGAACAAGTACAATTTGCGAATGATTGATGACGTATTGGACTAGCTGCAAGGGGCGCACGTGTTCTCTAAGATTGACTTAAGTTTAGCCTATCACCAAGTGAGGGTGAAGGAAGAGGACATTACTAAGATAGCCTTTAGGACTCGTTACGGACATTACGAGTTTTTAGTCAAATATTTTGGGCTGACTAACGTGCTAGTTGTCTTTTTGGACAGAATGAACAGAGTCTTCCACGATTACTTAGGACCAGTTTACCGTGGTTCTCATTGAAGATATCTTCATTACTCAAAGATGTATGAGGAGGACAAAGAGCATTTACATAAAGCGTTTGAGGGCTTTGAAGAGAGTAGCTCTATGCTAAACTTGAGAAGTGCGGGTTTTGGCTGGATAACGTGTCTTTCCTTAGACACGTGATTCCTAGAGAAGGTGTAGCGGTCAACCGAGAGAAGATTAAAGCAGTAGTGGAGTGGACTAGGCCGACCAGCGTATTTCAGATTCGGAGTTTCTTAGGACTTTCTGGTTACTACCGACACTTCATTGAGGGATTCTAGAAGCTATTAGAGCCACTTACTACGTTGACTAAGAAGAACGTCCCTTATGTTTGGACGGACGAATGCAAGAAGAGTTTTCAAGAGCTGAAGAAGCGCTTGATAACTGCTCATGTGTTGGCTTTACCTACGAGATTTGGAAATTTCATAGTGTATAGTGACACCTTTAAGAAGGGATTAAGGTGTGTATTTATGTAGAACGACAATGTTATTGCCTATGCTTCATGTGAATTGAAGGGTTACGAGCAGAATTACCATATGCACGACCTGGAGCTGGCAGCGGTCATGTTTGCCTTGAAGATTTGGAGGCATTACTTGTATGGCGAGAGGTATAAGATCTACATGGATCACAAGAGCTTGACGTTCCTCTTTACTCAGAAGGAGCTCAACATGAGGTAGAGGAGGTGGCTGGAGCTGATCAAGGATTATGATTACGAGATCAACTATCATCCTGGCAAGGCTAATGTGGTAGTTGACGCAATAAGTAGGAAGTCAACAATAGAGCTTGCTGCTCTTGGAATTTCCTAACCCCTGTTGGTTATGGAATTACTAGGATGAAGCTTGAAATGGTAGATGAGAGTGTGCCTACACACTTGTCTAATGGTGGTTCAATCAGAGTTGCTTGCAAGGATTAAAGCCACTTAGTTGAAGGACCCTGAGTGCACCAAGATCAAGCAATTACAAGGAGAAGGAAAGGCATATGTGTTTTGCCTTAAGGATGATGGGTTGCTCACCCAATTTAAACAAGTGCGTGTGCCAGAGGGCGAAGGGCGAAGGACTAAGGAAGGAGATTATGAGCGAGGCTCATCATTCTCCGTATATTGTACATTCCGGAAGTACCAAGATGTATAAGGACGTGAAGGAGACATTTTGGTGGAACAATATGAAGTGGGGCATTGTGAAGTACGTGGAACAGTGCCCAACCTACCAACAAGTGAATGCGAAATATCAACAACCAGCAGGGACGCTCAAGCGGTTGCTTGTAATTAAGTAGAAGTGGGACGAGGTCGCCATGGATTTTATCTTGGGGTTACCCAAGGCACCCACTGGAGAGGATTCTATTTGGGTAGTTGTTGATTGTTTCAGGAAGAGTGCTCACGTCATTCCCATGAAGGTTAAGGACCTGATGGACAAGTTGGCGAGGCTATATGTCCAGAATATAATCCGGCTACATGGAGTACCATCAGTGATCATTTTAGACATAGACTCCTGATTTACCTCAAGATTCTGGCAGAGCTGCAAAAGGAGATGGGAAAAAAGCTGAAATTTAATACTACTTTTCACCTGCAAACGGATGCTCAGTCGGAGTGGACTAACCAAATCCTGGAAGATATGTTATGGGCAAGCATTTTGGACTTCAAAGGTAGTTGGATTCAGTACCTACTTTTATTGAGTTCGCTTATAAAAACAACTACTAGATGACTATTGGGATGCCGCTTTATGAAGCACTTTATGGACGAAAGTGTCACTTGCCCTTGAATTGGGACAAAGTCGGTGAAAGACAGACGTTAGGTCTTAAGTTGATTCAAGATACTCGTGACAAGGTGCTTACCATTAGAGAGAGGATGAGTGCAGCCTAGAGTCGGCAGAAGAGTTACGCCGATAATCGGAGACGATCATTGGAGTTCGAAGTGGGGGATCGTGTATTTCTTAAGATATCACTCATGAGGGGAGTGCTGCGATTTGGTAAGAAGGGAACCTCAGCACCGATTTATTGGGCCTTTCAAAGTCACTCAGAGGGTGGGGAAGTTGGCATACAGGGCTGCCTTACCTCCAGATTTAGTTGGAACTCATGATACTTTTTATGTCTTGATGTGAAGGAAATACATCACTAACCCAGACATAGTGGTGGAGCATGAGCCATTGGAGATCCAGGAAGGACTGACGTACACCGAGGAGCCGGTGAAGATCATGGATCAGAAGGAACAAGAGCTGCATACCAAGACGATTCCCATCGTTAAGGTACTGTGGCGTAACCATGGTGTCCAGAAAGTATCATAGGAGGCGGAGCTAGACATGCGGAATCGTTATCCGCATTTGTTTGATACTTGATTGTGTATGACTCTTTTTCTTAAGATTATACTTGGACAGTATACCTATTTCCATTTTGGGTAATGGAATTGTCGACTGAGAAAGAGTTTGCTTTCCTCTACAGGGTTATGGCATCGATATCCGTCGATCCAGATTGTATATGGAACTACTCATTCTGTGAGTTAATCGACTTAGGTGTTAAGATTGATGAGGACTAGTACAGTGTTGGTAACATTGAGTATGACGCTTTGGACGACTTACGAGGCAACTTTTCGCTGTTGTTTGTGGACGAGGCAGTGCTAGTTGGTGAACGGGCGGCGATAGCCTAAGAGCCTACTAAGCACGATATAGACGATACTACGGAGGAAAGGTAACATTTCTCCAGTTTTAAGTGCTGTTCTTTTGGTATTTTATCCTAAAATTTGGAGGAAGAAATTTTTATAAGAAGGGGAGAATGTAGTACCCAAATAATTAACTAGGCTAAGGTAGCATGGTTAGGGGATTTGTTTGATCTTTGGGTCACTAGGGATAGCTTAAGGGTCAATTTTTGAAATTTGACCCTTTGGTCGAACGCTCGTGTGGGTACCGCACGAGTGCTTGCTTGCCAACATTACACGAGCTCTCGTGTAGGGACCACCCCGAGTGTTCATTGACTTTTGGTTGAACATTGGATATTGCCCGAGCATACAACCGCAACCCAAAACCCATTGGGTAAATAATACCCGAACTCTCGGTATTGTAGTACTGAGCTCTCGTTGCACTACAGGCCTGCTCCTGCAGTGATCTCGGCTTTTTATCCCTATATATAGTACCCCCCACTTGACCCCTTGAACCCCATTTAGTCTATCTGCCCTCTAAAAGTGCTGCTTGAGTGTTGGTGTGAATCTTGAGTGATTGCCTTGGTGTTCTTGGAGAAGAAGAAGGAGCTTCTTGTGGTTTTTACTGTGTTAAGGTAACCATCTCTCTTTAGTGTTTTTCATTAGAAGTTATGCTAGCTCTGCAGTAGCTTAGTTGATAGAAACCTAGAGGTAGAAGCCTTAATCATATTATAAGCTTTTCGTTTCCATTAGACTTATTCTTGTTGTATGAAGGTTCAATTTCGAAGGTGTTAGAGGACTTTTTGTAGCCTTAGAACCTGTTAGGACTGCGTGGGAGGGCATTGGACCAAATGAGATTCTAGCTTAACTCTGTGGTCGAAAGCTCGGCCTAGAGCAGGAGCACTTGCCCAGAAGTGTTTCAAGAGAAATGCCATCTTCGCCCAGCCCCTACAGCCTTGTCTTTATGTTCTAGGTTAGTTTTAGTTTGGACTTAGGACTAATAGTAGGCTTTCCACAGATTTGGAGAACCCGAACCCCGTGGAGGACTTTTCAGCGGATTTATACGACCCGAATGAGAACTAACTCACATAATGCTCTTGATTTCTTTTCTCGCATTGCACGACTATTTGGTGTACCAAATATGCATCTTTACTACTCTTATGAAATACATTTGGTTGTATCTTGAACTCTAGCATTTGTGAAAATGTGCTACTCAACAAGATAATAGCAATGAGACTTGTAAAAGCATGCATATAAAAGACAGACAAGACTAATTGCATCGTATGACATGGTACACTAGTACATGCGGGATAACGGTCATGGGCTTACTATACATGTTAACTCTATGGTCAAATGTGTGTGTGATATATGGGCCTTGGATCCAATGGTTAATTTGTGATCGGCACAGCCCTAACGGGCAGGTTACTACAAGATGTACATCATTAGTAGCATAGGCCACCCGAGGTCAGACTCAGTAGAGCTGCTAGTGTTATGAACAATAGCATATAATGGTTGGGCTACCGGCACTATATTACAGGTCCATCAAGACAACGCCAACTCTACTTAAAATGGGTAATATCTCGGGTTAACCATACAGTTGAACTATCATTGATTCTCATGATTATAGTGTGTACTATATCTATACTGTATTCATGGATATCTGTCATGCCTAAAATGTTGCATACTACTAAACGGAGTTCATCAATAAATGTCTTGGGTGTTATGTCCATTATGACTCACATAGTCTTTAGACTTACCCCTTTTATTTTTTTCTCCATTATGTATAATTGTGTGGTTTAGCTAACGTAAAGGAGGATGCCTTTGGATCGTATCATGGTTGTGGCCTAGGACCTGATTCAGGTCATTTTTTAGGACATGGACCCGGTATGGTTGAAGTCCATGTGGGATGCTGTAAAGACCACCCGGGACGAGATGATAGAAATTGTGATCATGCTAGCACTACTTAGAATTAGGCGTTGATTCTATTATCTTATATTCAAACAATTATAGGGCATAGAGAGTCAGACACTATTTTCTTCTTAAACAAATTGGCTTTTGTCAGCACTGCATTGAGACACACCTTCCACATGAACACTTTTACAATCTTTGGAACCCTCATATGCCAAATGCTCTTCCTTGGATCTATAAAGCGAGACGTATAAGAACATTCCCCTTTATCATTCTTTGCACAGGAGTTTGCAAGATGATAGGCACTTCTAACATTAAACTCTCCCGATGCTGAGCACCTCCAAATTTGTTTATCTCTACCATTGAACATGCTAAGGGGAATCTGACTAATTTTTGCCGTAGTATCGCCTTCAAAGGTTGCCGTAAGCAAGGTTGAATTCCACCACTGAGTGTCCTTATCAATAAGATTAGCCACTACTGCATCTTTTGGAAGCCCCCTTCTAGGTATTTAAGGTGTACACATGACCTCCTAATTTGTCGTAAGTAAAATTTATTTCCTCACCATTCCCTACTCTCCAAGTATCCCCTTCTTCAATAAATCTCTAGCAGACCATATATTTTCTTCCATAAATATGAGGGTTGGTTTCCCAGTTGTGCATTAAGAATGACACTAGTAGGAAAATATTTTACCTTTACAATTTTTATAGCTAGTGACTTCGGGTTCTGAAGTATACACCAACCCTGTTTTGCTAGCAATGCCTTTTGAAATTATCCAGGTCCCGAAATCCCAATCCCCTATTCAATTTTGATTTCCCCATTTTGCTCCAGTTCACCCAATGGATTTTTGCATCATTATCCATATGTCGGCACCAAAGCTTCTTCATCACGAAATGTATTTCGTTACAAAGAGCCTTTGGGAAAGAAAATGTGTAGAAAAGAAACTCATTGATAATTAAAACATGCAGCAAAACATTTAAAAAAAAAAAAAAAAAAAAAAAAAAAAAAAGGAAAAAAGTAAACTATATGATTCTAATTAAATCAAAAAAATTTAGGGATAAATGCAAAAGAAAAATGCTAGTGGTCATATTTTGCTCATATTTTCCTATAAATTCAATAAATCTACCATTAGATTTGCGGAGTCCACCATTGACTTATTGTTGTGCCGAATACTACGTTTTAATAGATAATAATCGGTACATTTTAACTCGCAAGTGCACAAGATCAAATGATAGTATAGTGCAGCAAATACGAGATCATTCTCACGAGGATTGTTGATTTTGCTTAGGATTGATTTTCTAAATTAAATATCAAGATTGTCATGAAATTGATATGTTGAAAAAGAAATAAAGATAAATGAAAGGGTAGGGCTTTGATATCCACCACTAATCATACTCAATTAATATAACAATATGTCAATGTTCCAATCATATCAAGATTACTTAATGTTTGCCAACCTAAGGGTATGGGTGTATACTTCTTAAGCTATTGATCTCCCTAAGCAACGAATTAGACATGGGTGTATACTCTAATGTTTTTCTCTCTCAAAGGATTTAGCATGGTTGTATACTAAGTTATTCTTTAAGAAAACATAATTCAATGGAAATCGACAAACACATGAGGCTTAGGGTATGGGTGTATACTCCTAGTTCCCATGTTGATTACCCCAAGAACCCGCAAAGATATCCTTTGTCACTCTATTAAGCCCAAGGCTCGGTCATCCAAATTGACTTAAATAACTAATCCATACCACATGCATATGTTGGCCAAACACATTCATATGAGGAATTCAATAAAGTAGGGAATAATCAAGTTGAGCATCACAATATGATTATCATAAAGGCACCAATATTGAAATATTAAAGAGACATGATTAGGGCTTCACTCTATCCCTACTAAAGTATTTAGTTACACATAAATTTGATTCTAATCATCTTCATAATAAAATAAAAAGGAAAAGAATAAACCCAAAAAATGCTTCCTTGAAGACCTTTCAATTCTTCTCCCAAAGCAAGTCTGGAATTGTCTTTAGAATTGTATATTAAATTATGAGGCTTAGAGGTGTATTTATAGGCTTAGGAAAACCCTAGAGGCCCTCGGAATCTCAGAAAATCGGACTTCAATCGCCTAGTCAAATTAGAAAGCAATCCAAGTACAAATAGAATAGGAATCGTCCAGATTTGCGTTTTTATATTGAGGGACGATTTTGGCATAGCAAACTTCCAAATTAGGAAAATTCTATTTCACAATGATTTGTATTATTTTAAGTTATCTTTCCAATTCCGCTAGAATCACCTCAATTTGATACTTGAGCAGAATATTATGGTCAAAATACTGAGATATGTGCTGAATTCAAATTTGAATCCAATTCGATTTTGACTCAAATTAGAGAAATTTCAATTTAATCATTTCCTTGATTTGATTAAACTTAACCATATCTTCTAGGTCTTCTCAAAGTGTGCTTTAAGCCTGAAACTTTCCAGAAATGCTTCATTTTCTTCAATATCCTCAAAACTGAAAGAAAACACAAAAATGAAATAACAAAACACAAAATAACAAGACTAAGAAATTGACAAATGTAAATTAAGGGACTTTTAGTACTTAGCACATCCCCAAACTTACATATTGCTAGTCCCTTAGCAATAGGAAACTAAAAACAAAAATAAAGACAGAAAACAAAAAGATAAATCCTTCTTTCGTGGGATGTACAATTACATTTAGCGTATGCAATAAGTCTTTTAAACCCCTAGGCGTTCCCTAGAGGACGATTGAAGTGTTGTTACAAATATCTACCTAAAGTAATAGAGAAATAATTGTATGTTTTACCCGCAACTGCCCGAAGTCAACATAGTAGTATATGATGCAAGTACAAGGTCATTCCCACGAGGATTGCTAAATTTTGGTTAAACATAAATTCCAAAGTAGAACAAAACAAAGATTGGTTTGAATTGATAATAATAAAAAGGTAGGGCTTTGATATCCACCACTAATTATATTTAGATAATATATCAATATACCAATATTTTGATCAGGTCATGCATACATAATGTTTGTCAACTTAAGGAGTAAGGGTATGGGTGTCTACTCCTTAAGCTATTGATTTTCCTAAGCAACGAATTAGGCATGGGTGTATACTCTAATTCTTTTCTTTCTTAAAAGATTTAGCATGGGTGTCTACTAAGTTGTTCTTTAATAAAGCATGAATTTGTGGAAATCGACAAATACATAGGGCCTAGGGCATGGATATCTACTCCTGGTTCCCCATGTTGATTAACCCAAGAACCCGGTGTAGATTTCTTTTGTTACTTTTATTACCCAGGACTCAGTCATCCAAATTGATTTCACTAACTAGTCCATACCACATGCATATGTTGATTAGGCACACACATATGAGGAATTCATGAAAGCAGGAATTAATCAAATTAAATATCACAATTTGGTCATCACAAAGGCGCTAATAGTGAATATTAACTAAACATAATTAGGGCTTCAATCTAGTCCTACTAAGTAAATTAGTTACACATAAGTTTGATGTTAAACATCTTTATAAAATAAAAAGAAATGAAAAGAATAAACCCGAAACTTGAACTTGAAGAACTCCAATTCTTCTCCTTGAAATGATCTGTTCTATTCTAGAGGTTTAAGGGTCTATTTATAGGCCTTAGCAATACTCTAGAAATCTTAAAAATCGTAGGGTTTGAGCCTAGTTTGCACTAAGTTACAAAACCCTAGAATTTGCACTTTCCATATCAAGGATGGCGGCTGACTTGCCCTTCACACACGGGTGCGCTCGATCGCAACCCGTGTGCAATCGATCCCAGGTCTATGATCGATCCTTTTGTGCTGGGTACTCGATCGCAGGTGCCTTGCGCTTCGTGGTCTTTGGCTGTAATGCGCTCGATCGCAGCTCCCCTGCGATTGATCGCACTACTAGAGCCTCCAATATTCTTAAAATAGCTCTTTTAAGTCCGAAACTTCTGAGATTGCTTCTTTTTCTTTCAAGGACCTACAAAAACAAAAAAAATACATAAAAGAACTAAAATGGCATAAATTAACCAAACTAAAGAATTAACACATGTAAGTTAAGGATTAAAAATATGAATATTTTAGCACTTAACATGAAGTTTCATGAGGGTTTCCAAGAATGTTATCCACAAACATTATGCAAAGTTCATGTTATCTAAAAATTGAAGTATCACTCAAAACCATGATTCTCATTCATTAGCAAGCATAAAAAGATAAACTCCATCTTCTCAATGAATTGAATTTTAAAGTCTAATTACTTACAAAAGACAGGCTAAGGCATCATAAGTTCGAAATAATGTATAGTGAACTAGCACATAAATATAAAGCTTCCAATTATTTCCAATGTGCAAAGTCTCAATATCTCAACGTTCACTGAAATCCTCATCAAAATGAATAACTATGTATAACATTTTTTTTTTCTTGTTGGTCAGGCTGTGTAATGTTTAGTTCCCTTAACCTTTCTAATTGACCCATGTAACGAGTGTTAAGTCAATAAATCCCAAAAGAGGTGGTTTTAGTGCATTGCTAACTCGAGTAAAAAATGCTATGAAACCAAACTAACCATGACATTAACCAAATCAAAATTCTTCATTTTTTGACATGAACACTCATTGCTTACTGAGACAGGAGGTTCAGTTACTTAGTGAGAAGTTTATCAATGATCATCATCAATATATATATATATATATATATTATGCCAAAGTATCCAACCAATAAGTCATCCAGTTTCACTCAGGACATCGAAACATACACATTAGACTCTCATCTCATACCCCATAAATTATATGCTATTGTGCTTGTGTCATATCAGATCAAACGGGTGAATTCTCAAATGCCTAAGGCAAGCAACCAAACTTAAAAATTCTATCATCAAATCATGTGTTCAAAATTTTAAGTTCACCAATGAAAATCAAATCACACTTTTTTTTTTTCCAAGATCAACCAAAATTTTAAGACAAACATGAACATGCATTTTTTTAAGAATGAGACATAGTGTGTGTAAATATCTCCATACCCCCAAACTTAAATTACATATTGCCATCAATGTGTATATACAAAGGAAAGATCATATCAGGGAGATGAGAAAACTTAGCTGGAATAGGTATGGCTCATAACATACCCCCAAACTTGAATGCAAGCACACTTGTCCTTGAAACAAATAAATGATACTCCAACCAAATACTAGTCAAGTGCAACACATTGTTGTAAAAATATAATCAAAGAATTAATATGGAGCAACAAAGGAAAGGATAAAACCTGGATGGAGATCATGGACCTTGGCCTGATAAAGGACTCGAGTGCATAGGGCCTGCACTCAAACCTAGGAAGCTGACTCATTTAGTCAAAATATATGGGACCCGCCAAGCCAACGGAATCCTCGTCCTTGATGCACTCAGTGCTTTCTGACCATTGAGTTTAAATTTGAAGCACCAATCTTTTTTTTTTTCTTGGACCAAAAAGAATGAATTTTACCTATAGAAAAGTAATTCCAATTGTTTGTAGATCGGGGTGGACCCCTCTGAATTTTCTCAAACAATTTCTCATCCGGTAGGGAATCATGAACTGGAATAGTATGAGGAAAATACTCAAAGAGTTTTTCTATCTTGATGTCCTCTATTTGCTCATTTAATATCCCTAACAGACTACTCTCCTAACCTTTTGGTACTTCGGGAATAAGAGCTGATGTTGAAGAAGTCTTAGTGCTCTCTTCTTTTTCTCGATGTGGTTCTTGTGGAACCTCAATTTGCTCATCCTTCCTTTCTTCCACTTGATTTTCAACCACTTCTTCACTCCTCAATGTGGTGATAGCTTGCTCTTGATAGTAAGTGCACTGATCCTCCATGTAGTGTCCATTGTAATTGGCCACCGATTGATCTTGGATCGCTTCTTCTTTGAGGGTTTTTGATATTTGCTTGAAGTGAACCTCTATCTTGGCCATGGTGGATTGCAACTGTTGATTATAGGCCTTATTGTGTGTAAGAAAAGCTAACATCGTTTCTTCTAAGTTAGAACTCATTGGAGGAGGTGGGGCTTTTTGGTATTGTTGAAGCCAATCGATGGGAGATGGCTCCTCTTCTTGATAGCAAGTACTCTCTTCTAAATTAGAACTCTCAGAAGGTGGCTCTTCTTGGTATGCTTCTAACTTGGCAAAGTATTCCAACAGTTGCATATTGGAATCACTGTGGCTAAGAAAGGAGTATGATTGACCATAGAACTGCGGAGATGATTGATGGTATAGTTCATGAAATTGTGGAGCATGATCTTCAGGAGCTTGAGCTTGCCACAAGAGATTAGACTATTGGCTCCCTATCGTATTATAGGAATCAAAATATCCGTCGTTCCCCGGTCTAGAGAACGATGTGTTCATATGCCCATAAGAATAGTTAGAAAATTGTCCTGTTGAAGGACAATCTCTAACTTAGTGATAAGGATCATGGCAATATGAACATGGTCCATAGGGTGTCGAAATGACTCTCGTGAAAACAAAAATAAAACAACAAAAAGAAATTAAAATTAAATGGGAAATAAAACAAAATTAAAAATAAGGACTTACGAAGATGCAGACTCGAATGACCCTACATGAAAAGAAAAAATCAGATCTGTAATTAAACAATTCTAGAGCTGCTGTCTGGATGTGCGATCGATCTCACTGGCTAGTGCACTCGATCGTGTTGTGCCAAATACTACCTAAATTAATAGATAATATTTAGTACGTTTTACTTATAAGTGTACAGGATCAAATGATAATATAGCAGGCAAATACGAGATCATTCCCACGAAGATTGGTAAATTATGTTTAGAAGTAATTTCCTATTTAATTAATAGATAAAATTCAATTGTCATGATTGAATTAAAATAAAGAAATAAAATAAAAAATAAATTAAAACTAAAAAGGATTAATTTTTTGAGATCCACCACTAATCAGACTAATTAATATAACAATATACCAATGTGCTAATTATACTGATATATTTAATGTTTGCAAACGTAAGGGTATTGGTATCTACTCCTTAAACTATTGATCTCCCTAAGTAACGAATTAGGCATGGGTGTCTACTCTAATTCTTTTATTTCTTAAAGGATTGAGCATGAGTGTCTACTAAGTTGTTCTTTAAAAAATCATAAATTTGTGAAAATCGACAAACATATGAGGCCTAGGGCATGCGTGTCTACTCCCGATGTCCCATGTTGATTAACCCAAGAACCCGGTGTAGATTTCTTTTATTACTCTTATTAAACTTAGGACTCGGTCATCCAAATTGATTTAATTAACTAGTCCATACCACATTCATATGTTGATCAGGCAAACACCTATGAGGAATTCAATATAACAGGAATTAATCAAGTTAAATACACCAAAATATAATTGCAGCAAAGAAGCCAATATTGAAGTGCTAAATATACATGGTTAGGGCTTCAATCTAGCCCCAATTAAAATATAAACTACATAATAAAAATAAAAGGTGGAAAAGAAGAAAAACCCAAACTCCTCTTGATCTAGCCTTCAGTTCCTTTCCAGAGCTTGTGCCTTTTTCTCTACACCTTTTTCCAAGAAGCTAAAAAGTCTATTTATAGGCCTCTAGAAGTCCTTGAAACACTGGTAAACCTAAATAATTCGTAGGGTTTAGTCATATTACAAGTGGGACTTGGAATACCCTAATATGGAAGGAAAGGGCATTCTGCCGCATCTCACTATTCTCCAGCGCAGGAGTGCGATCAATCGCATGTCTGCAATCGAGTCTCCTTATGTGCGTACGAGCGCACACTTGCGCTAGTCTGGTCATTCCAATTGTTGTGTGCTCGATCGCAGGTCCCTTGCGATCGATCACACAACCAGAGCTTCCAGCTTTTCTCAAAATTGCTCTTTAAGCTCAATACTTCTAGGTTTTATTCCTTTTCTTCCAAAGGCCTACAAAGATACAAAAAATAGAAAAAATGAATAAAATGACATAAACTAACAACACTAAGGAATTAACACATATAAGTTTAAAGGCTAAAATATGAATATTTTGGCACTTAACACACCCACAAACTTTCATATTGCTAGCGCCTTAGCAATACGATACTAAAAACTAAATGGAAAAACAGAAAACGAAAAGAGAAATCCATCTTTTGTGGGATGTACGATTGCATTTAGCATATGCAACAAACCTTTTAAACCCCTAGGAATTCCCTAGAAGACGAGTGAAGTCTTTTGAGGATTTTCTATGAATGTTACCCACAAACATCATGCAAGAATTCATGTTATTCAAAAATTAAGGTATCACTAAAAACCATGATTTTCATTCAGTACCAAGCTTAAAAGGGTAAACTCCATCTTCACAATAAATTGAAATTTTAAAATTTAATCACTTACAAAAGGAAAGCTAAGGCATCACAAGTTCGAAACAGTGTAAAGTGAACTGACACGTAAATATGAACTTCCAATTATTTCCAATGTGTAATGTCTCAATATCTCAAAGTTCACTGAAATCCCTATTAGAATGAACAACAATGGCATATTTTTCTTTTCCTTTTTTTTTTTTTTTTTTTTTTTCCCTTTTTCTTCTTTGTCAGGTTGTGCAATGTTTTGGTTCTCTTAAGCTTTCTAATTGACCCATGTAACGAGTGTTAAGTCAATGACTCCCAAACCAGATGGATTTAGGGCATTAAGTGTAGAGACATCCCTAGGACTTACTAACTCGAGTAAAAAAGGCTACGAAACGAAACTAACCATGACATTAACCAAATCAAAATTCTTCACCTTTTGACATGAACACTCAATGCTTTGAAGCAAGAGGTCTAGTTACTTAATGAAAAGCTTATCAATGATCATTTTTTTTTTCTTTTTTCTTTTTATCACATATATGCCAAAGTATCCATCTAATAGATCATCCAGTTTCACCCAAGACATTGAAACACACATATCAGACTTCATGTCATACCCCACAAATTATGTGCTAATGTGCTTCTATAAGATCAAATCCAACATGTGAATTCTCAACTACCTAAAGCAAGTAACCAAACTGAAAAATTCAATTATCAGATCATGTGTTCAAAATTTTAAGCTCACCAATGAAATCAAATCACAATTTTTGAGATCAACCAAAATTTTAAGACAAACATGAACATGCATATATATTTTTTCTTTTCATAAACAACAAAAATAAAAATAAAATAAAACTAGGACAATTGTTTTTTTCTTTTCATAAACAACAAAAATAAAAATAAAATAAAACTGAGACAAAGTGTGTGTAAATGTCTCCCATACCCCCAAACTTAAATTACCTATTGTCTCCAATGTGTCTATAACATGGAAAGAATTTACCCAAAATATAGACAAAATTGTTTAGAATAGCATGGCTCATAGCACACCCCCAAACTTGAACTGAAGCACACTTGTTCCTACAAAATAAAACACTAAAACAAATAAAAAGGAAACAAAAACAAAACTAAACATAAAAATAAATTGAAAAACAAATAGAAAAATAACAGGATAAACTATGAGGTGCCTCCCATGAGCGCTAAGTTTAACGTATTCAGCCAGACTGTTGTTCTCCTCTTATTCTCTTATTTTTGTCTGAAGAAGATGCTCCTAGATTGGTTATTTTTTGGGATGGAAATCCATCCCGTTTTCTTTCACTCAGCTCCTTAGCCATTTTCCCCATTTGTACTTCCAGTCTTTGCATAGCTTGATCAGTTTTGTCTTTGATCATTCATGAATTCCCATTGCGTATTCGCCAAGGTGCGTACCATACTCTCCAGGTCATTCTGCTTTGGTTCTTGCATGGATTGGCTTGCTTGTTGGTAGTTCGTTTGCTGCTCTTGATGGTTCAGAGCAGTTTGATTGTTACTCCATGAGAACATGGGGTGATGTCACCACCCTGGATCATAGGTGTTGGAGTAGGGATTATTCTTGGGAGGATAATTATTTTGTCCCACATAATTTACTTGCTTTTGATCTGTAGATGAATACAAGGAGCAAGTCTCAGTTGTGTGATCAAAATGAGAACATAAAGCACATACCTGGGATTGCGCGACTTGTTGACTAGGTGAGATGTTCTGAGCAGTCATGGCTTTGACAATCATATTTAGCTTTCTTTCCACAACAACCATCTGATTTGGAGGTCCACCACTCAGGTTCACTTCGTACATGCCCTTGCTCTTTACTCCTTTCCTCCCTTTGGATGAGAATTGTTGGGAGTGTTCACTCAATGTCTCAAAGAGCTCTATGGCTTCCTCACTGCTCTTTTCCATCAGCACACCTTCATACGCTGAATCAACAATACCCTTGTTAATATCATTTAGACCTTCATAAAAAGCTTGTACCTGATCATCTTAAAGCATGTTGTGATGTGGACACAAGCAGCATATTGAAGTGGTCCCACGCTTCAAAGATAAGATCTCCATCA
This sequence comes from Corylus avellana, assembly GCF_965113065.1. Taxonomy (NCBI): domain Eukaryota; kingdom Viridiplantae; phylum Streptophyta; class Magnoliopsida; order Fagales; family Betulaceae; genus Corylus; species Corylus avellana. The sequence continues at coordinate 18,727,816 of NC_142490.1, read as the reverse complement.
TTGAAGCTCCCTTCTAAGCTACCTTGTTTTTTAAGCGGGGAAGAACTTCTTTAGGATCTTGCTGGACAACTCTTCCCAAGTATGAATAGATTCTGTAGGCAAGGAATTATACCACAATTTAGCATTGTCTTTCAAGGAAAAAGGGAATAAGACTAACCTGAGTCTCTCTGAAGTTAGGCCTTGAACGTGCTGAAGCTTGTAAAGATCAAAGAACTCCCTGAGGTGCAATTTTGGATCCTTCATAACTGTGCCTCTGAAGTGAGTTAAGGCATTAAGTATTTGAGGGGATATGTAGTAATTGCCTCCCACCTCCGATTGATAAGCTATGCATGATGGCTGGTTGAGGTTTTTCGTGATGAAAGACTACTTCATGGGCCTTCGCACTGGCAGCGGGTTTTCTAGCAGCTTATCCATTGTTTCCTCAACTTCTTCTTCT